>NC_045434.1:112175550-112492141 GCF_002776525.5 Piliocolobus tephrosceles | reverse complement strand
GAATCACACAACCAGACTAGCTGTCATTACTGAAGCCGTGCTCACTGCCATCTGGCAGTCATACTCTACTTCCTTCGTATGCTTCCTTTCTCAATTTTAGATATTCTATCTCATACCTTTTTTCTCCTCATATCCCAACACACTATTCTTGCTCTCAGATACTGGCCTTGCCTTATCCTGTTGAGAAAACAGAAGCCATTAAACTCAAATTCCCTCATCTTCCCATCACAGACTTTACCTGCCTCTCCTGCCTTATCCTTTTTGTCTCCTGTTACAATAGATGGCATGTCCCCTCTCCTGTTAGAAGTCAGTCCTTCCTCTTGGCCTCTGGAATCCAAAGTTTGCCTAACCAAGAGCTTTACCCCTTAGATTATCCCTCTTCTCATCATCTCTACCTTGAATGAACCATCCTCATTAACATATAAAGAAACAGCTCCACTATCTCCCATATTTATAAAGAAAAAAAAGGACAAAAATTAATCTCTCATCTTCTCCAACTACTGTCTCACATCTCTGTTCTGGTTCACTATTCAGTTCCTTAAAAGCTGTATGTGCCACCTCCATCTCCTTTCTGAGACATCCATGATATTCAGCAGTGCAGTTTTGATGGAGTTGGAAAGCAGACCTCAGGGTTCTATGAAAGAAGAGATGATGAGGAAATCAATGCAGTAGGATAGATATGCCATTTAAAGAGGAAAAGAATAGTCATGGAGGTGTTGGGGTGAGGAGATAGGAATGAAATAAGGTTATATAAGATACATGTCAGCCATTAGCTGGAGAACATACAACAATGTACATATCATTTTATTCATTAAGACTATGAATTTTGCTATGTGCAGCCCTGGGATCACATGTCAGCTCTGCCCTTTACTAGTTATCTGGTTTTTAAAATATCACTTAATCTCCTGAGGTTAAAATGAAAATATTGTTCTCTCATAGGAATACTGAAAATTAAAGGAAATAATGCATATTAAACATATAGCTTATGTCTGGCACATAATGAATTCTCAAATCATGATTGTTGTTAATGTTGTTGTTACTATTACCATTATCATTATTATTCCCATAAGAACATAAAGAGGTCCTATGACTGACTGTTAAAGGTAGTCAGCAACTAGAGAATAGCAGCATCTTAGAAAGTATTAGAAAAGCTTTAAATCCTGACTGGGCACAGTGGCTCACACCTATAATCCTAGCACTTTGGGAGGCCAAGGCGGTAGGATCACTTGAGGCCAGGAGTTCAAGATCAGCTTGGACAATATAAGCAAGACCCCATCTCTACAAAGAGAAAAAAAAAGAAAAGAATTCGCCAGGCATGGCACGCACCTATAGTCCCAGCTACTCAGAAGGTTGAGACAGGAAGATCTGAGCCCAGGAGTTTAAGACTGCAGTGATCTGTGATAGCACCACTGCACTTAAGCCTGGTTGACAGAGCAAGACCTTATCTCAAGAATTAAAAAAAAAAAAAACTTTAAATTCTGATCTAAAGCTGGAACAAAGGCCAGAAGCTTTTTACTCTTAGAAGCTACCAGCCAGCATCCCTTGAAACATCAACGTGGCAACTTGAAGGAAAACATGACCAAACACTTAGGCACCACAGGAATTTGGGAGTAAAGACAGATAGATTAACGTGGCCACACACCCACAGGATTATTACTGGTGAATTATTATTGCTATTTGTTTCTATTATTTCCGTTCTGATTTTTGCAGTTTTGAGGTTTTGAATGTTAAAAATTATTTTAATCTATATGGAGCAGTAATTTAATATTGAATATAACCCACTCCTTTTTTTTTTTTAATAGAGACAGGGTCTTGCTCTGTTGCCCAGGCTGGAGTACAGTGGCATGACCATAGCTCTCTATAACGTGAAACTCCTGGTCTCAAACAATCCTCCTGCCTTAGCCTCCCATGGATATAACCCAATTCAATAATCATTTTATTTAATGCTTTCCCAATAGAAAATATCAGACTAGGTGCTGTGAAGGAAGCATTTTGTAATTTTTTATAATCGTGATGTTTCTTGTTTTATGTTTAGGTTTTGATCAGTATGCAACTGATGTCTGGTGACCCATGTTTTAAAACGTAAGTTGATACCCAGTAAGTGGATTATGTATCTAAAAGTATAAGAAAGATTTATTTGTTTAAATTTTTACATTAATATTTTGTAGTGCTTATGGGAAAATACCAGTTAAGAGATAGTTTCTTCCATGGGAGACTGACCTGACCCTCTTAGAAGTTATGTTTACCTATTACCAAATGAATTCTCCATACTCTAAATTATTAATGCTATAGGTCTTTTATCATCTTCAGGTTTTGAGTAAAATTATATAAACAAAAATTTTTAATACAGCTCCTGTGAACATATTCATTTCTTCAGTAAATACCTATTAAGTGCCTTACCAGGTGTTAAGCCATATTCTAGATACTAGAGAAACAGCAATGAACGAAATAGGTTAAGTCCTTGCCATCCTGGAGCTTATATTCTAAGAGGAAAATGGACAATAAGCTAACAAGTAAATACATAATACACCGATGGTCATAAGCGCTTTGGAGAAAAAGGATGAGAGGGCCATTGTGAAGAGAAGTGTTGCTATTCCATATATAGTAGTCAAGGGAGGCCCCCCTTGTAAAGATGATATTTGAGTAGAGACCTGAAGGAGGTGGGACGCAAGTCACACCGGCATTAGGGGAAAGAGTACTTGAGGTAGAGGAAACGAGGACAAAGACCTTGAGGGAGAAGTGTTCTTGGCACGTTCAGGTAGCTGCCTGGAGAGCAGCAGGTCTAAAGCAGGGTGAATAAAGAGGCGGGTGATAGGAGATGAGGTCAGATGATAAGGAGTCTTGTGGCCATTATAAAAAGGACTGCCACTCACACTCTGAGTGAGATAAAAAAGCTATTGGAAGTTTTGAGCAGAGAAGTAAAATTGTCTGACTTGTGGCTGCTGGATAGGGCATAGACAATCTGTAGGAGTAACAAAGGGCTGACAGGGGCACAAATAAGTAGATAAAAGGCTATTTCAGTAAACCAAGGTTTTGAGCCTGAGTAACTGGACAAATGGCGCTTTCATTTGTTGAGATGAGATAACAAGTTGGGAGTTTGGGTGTCAGACATTTTAAATTTGAGATCCCTATTTAACATCCAGCGGGGCATGTCAAGTAGGCAATTGGATAGATCAACTAGAGTCCAGTCGGGAGATCTGGGCAGGAGATAGAAGTGTGGAAATTATTACATCTGCATACAGGTAGTAATTAAAGCCATCAGACTTGAATAAATAACTAGAGGGAACGAGTAGAAATGGAAAAGGACCAAAGACTGAGGTGGGGACACTCCCAGTCAGGGAGACTGGGAAGAAGAAGGAGCAAAGAAACCATGAGTGTGATCGGAGGAGGAAAGCAAAGCAGAGTCCTGTCCTGAAAACCAAATGAAAAAATGGCCTCAGAAAGGCAGGAGTAAACACCTGCGTCACACGCTGCTGTAGTGGGTTTCAGAAAATGAGGACTGAGGATTGACCCTTGGAATTTGCAGTACAGAGACTGTTGATGACTTTGACAGGCACTTTGGTAGAATGCCCTTAGACTAAAGCCTTTTGAGCGTGGGTTAAAGAGAGTCTGGGAGGAGAAAAATTGGAGACAGTGAGTATAAACAGTTCTTATGAGGGGTTTTGCTATAAAAAAGGAACAGAAAAATGGAGTCATAAGTAAAGAGAGGATTTGGAGTAGGGCAGGTTTTATTCATTTTTAAGATGGAAGATGGTATAGCATATTTGAGTACCAATAGTATTGGCTCAACAAGAGGGAGACACTGATGATCCAGAAAAGGGACTGTTACTGGAACAGCATCCTTGCATTGTTGGAAGGGAGGAAGGCTGAGAACATAGCTACTGATGCAGGTAGAGGAGAAATGGAAGCATATAGAAGTTCTTTTCTAATTGCTTCTGATTTCTTAGTGCAGTAGGAAACAAGGTGCTCATTGAAGAGCAAGGACAGGGAAGACAGAGGAAGGGGGTTGAAGAAAGGAGAAGGTGTGCAGAAGTCTCACAGAGTGTGAGCATGAACGGAACAGGAAATGCAGGATTGCTTCTCAGCAGCCTTGAGGACACTTAATGATTAAAAATGAAAGTTCATTGATATCATTGAAATATCAGAAAAATACACATAGAAAACTAAAGAAAACATTACCTCCCTGTATATCAACTTCATGTTTTTAATAGCTGTAACTTAGAAAGCAACACCTGGCCGGGCGCAGTGGCTCATGCCTGTAATCCCAGTACTTTGGCAGGCTAGGAACACTTTTACACTGTTGGTGGGATTGTAAACTAGTTCAACCATTATGGAAAACAGTATGGTGATTCCTCAAGGATCTAGAACTAGAAGTACCATATGACCCAGCCATCCCACTACTGGGTATATACCCAAAGGATTATAAATCATGCTGCTATAAAGACACATGCACACGTATGTTTATTGCGGCACTATTCACAATAGCAAAGACTTGGAATCAACCCAAATGTCCATCTGTGACAGACTGGATTAAGAAAATGTGGCACATATACACCATGGAATATTATGCAGCCATAAAAAAGGATGAATTTGCGTCCTTTGTAGGGACATGGATGCAGCTGGAAACCATCATTCTTAGCAAAATATCACAAGAACAGAAAACCAAACACCGCATGTTCTCACTCATAGGTGGGAACTGAACAATGAGTTCACTTGGACTCGGGAAGGGGAACATCACACATCGGGGCCTATCATGGGGAGGGGGGAGGGATTGCATTGGGAGTTATAACTGATATAAATGACGAATTGATGGGTGCTGACAAGTTGATGGGTGCAGCACACCAACATGGCACAAGTATACATATGTAACAAACCTGCACGTTATACACATGTACCCTAGAACTTAAAGTATAATTTAAAAAAAACAAAATACAAAAATCAGGTGTGGTGATGCACGCCTGTGGTCCCAGCTACTTGGGAGGCTAAGGGGAGGATTGCTTGAGCCTGGGAAGTGGAGGTTGCAGTGAGCTGAGATTGCACCACTATACTCCAGCGTGGGCGACAGAGCAAGCCCCTATTTCAAAAAAAAAAGAATCAGTTCTTAATTAAAACCACACATCTTCCTATAACTTAGCCTTCCTATGCTGTCTTCTCAGAAACCATGGTTTCCTGACTCCTTTATTTTCTGCTTTCTTGGGATTAAACCAATTTTGCTATACTATTTTTGGTGTCTTGGGTAACAGTTTGTTTTTCTAGTGGAGTAAGATTTAGGGTAAAATAAGAAAATGAGCAGCAAAACTTAGTAGAAGAAAATAAATTCGTCATTCCTTCTCATGAACTTTTTATGGATATTCCCTTTCTTGCCCTTTCTCTGCCCTTTTCTCTCTCTACTTAAACTCACACATTGAAGAACTTGAAAATAGATCATCTAATGTTTTATGTTATCTCCATAAATTTAATTCTGACAATCTGGAGTTTATATTTACAGAGAAAGACTTTTGTAATTCATAAAAATAAGCAGACATTCCCTAATTCCAAATACATAAAGGTATTTTTCAAGAATCAAACCCTCAGCAGTTTTTCTTTTCTCTTTTAAATTGTTCAAATGTCATTGAAAAAGGGGAAATTCTAACACATTCATATACTTGCACATACTGAATATGTACTGAATAGAAAAAACATTTTAGCTACTGATGTAAAAGGTAAATTCATTTTATCAGGTTATATTTAAATATATATCAAATATGTAAAATCACATTACTTTATAGCTAAAAAGAATGTTGGAAGTTGTCTAATCCAGTGATTTTTTTTTCAGACTATTTAGCTACAAAATCCTGTGTTCAAATATAATATGAAGCCAGGCATGGTGGCTTATGCCTGTAATCCCACACTTTGGGAGGCCAAGGCAGGTGGGTCACTTGAGCCCAGGAGTTCACAACCAGCCTGGGCAACATGGTGAAACCCTGTGCCTACCAAAAAATAAATTAAAAAATTAGCCAGGCATGGTGGTGCACCTGTAGTCCCAGCTACTCAGGAGTCTGAGGTGGGAGGATCACTTGAGCCCAGGAAGCAGAGGTTGCAGTGAGCCAAGATCATGCCACTGCACTCCAGGCTGGGTGACAGAGCGAGACCTGTCTCAAAAAATAAAGCAAATATATTATGAATCCTAGTATATAAAATTTTACTCTATGTCTCCTCCAACTTAGGTAAGATAAGAATAAATTTTCTACTAAGCACTCTCCCCTATCTGTTTCTACAAGACCCTAAAAGATATCATGAAACCAGTTTTAAAAGTGTTGCTGTAATCCAAATTATTATTGTACAGATGAGGAAACTGAGGCACAGAGCAATCAAGTGACTTTACTGAGTATCTTTGTCCAGAACCAAGATGTAAATAACTGCTGGAGGGTTTCATTCTACTGTTCTCTGCTTTTGTCTATCTTTAAATTTTTCATGATATAAATTTTTTTAATTTACTTGAGAAACAAGAGTACAGCAGATCCGTAGTCTCAAGTTTAAATCCTAGTTTTAATATTTTCTGAGCAGAAGATCTGTAACATAGATTGTATAATTCTTCTGAAGCACCAATTTTGTACTATAAGACCAGAATTTATGAAGACAGCTGGTAAGTCAGCCTAACCACCTACCCTAAACTTTATTTCATAGTTCTCTACAACTCATCAAATATCCACCAACTCTCGTAAAAGAATGAAACTCACTCTGAAAAGTGCTGATAAAGAAAAAAGATATTTTAAGAGAGAAAAAAAAGATATTTTAAGAGAGAAATTGTATACTCTGCTGGCATATGGGAATCTGGTGGCAAAGCAGATCTGGGGTGATATAAGTCTCTTGAAGAGCAAGGTTCTGACGTGTTCGTATTCCAAAAGGAAGGAAATTATTGTTTGTGAAAATGATTTCATGAATGTTACTGTCTCTCAATTCTTAAAACAACTCTGTAATGTAAATATTATCCATATTTTTGAGTGAGGACATCGAGACTAGGAGGTTAAGGAATTATTTCTTCCAGGGTCCCAGGATGCAGTCATTCATTCAGTACATGTGTATTGATTGCCTGCCACACGCCAAGACTTAACAAGCTAGAAAAGACCAGCCCCTGCTCTGAAGGGATTCACTGATTATGTGGGAGACAGGCACACAGCATACAATGTCACTGGGGCACACAGGATAGGATCCCTAGCCATAGTTCCTTAGAAGCCAGGGAAATCTTTACTGAGAAGGGGATGCTGAGCTAAGTTTAAGGGATGACTAGGAATTTACTAAGCACAGGAGGTAGGTAGGGACACCCCAGGACAGAAAACAGTTTGCACAAGTTTATGCCGTCATTACAGGGCATTGAGTATTTAAGAAGTGTCAAGTAGGTAATATTGTCATTTTATGAGGTCATTTTTCACACATTCTTAACATTACTATAATGCAATCAAATTAATCCCATCTCTTTTTCTATACTTGATCTACATTAAGTGATTTCAGATGATGGATGTAAAAGCATTTTTCAGAACAAAAGAGGTAATAGAACAAAAACTGGCACATGGCAAGCACTCAGTGATTATTTATTCAACAAGACTGAGTTGTCCAGGGAGCTAAGAGAGCTGCCAAGGCCCAGCTAAGATTTTGGATTCTAAATTTGCTTTACCATCAGTCCCCATAGCCAGTGAATTTTCTCCATAGTGCTTAGCTGCCCCAGTAATAGAGCAGTTAGTACAGATGGCTGATATTATCAAGGGTTGCAGTTCTTCAGCTTGAGACCACAGAACAAGGGGTGCCAAATTGAAGGTGTTGCTTAAAGAGTTGTGGCTGCGGAGTCAGGCTGGAAGGGAGAATGGAGCCAGAGGGGAATAGAGAGGGGCCAATGTTTGGGAAGGCTGAGGGCTGGAAAACAGGTGTAAGACACAGAGGGGATAGAGACACTGTAATCAGGTCACCTGTGAAAGAAACTGGCATTAAAAAGGTAAGAATTTTTAGACATGCAGGCATGAGTCAGCTGTCAATGATTAATGACTATGACTATAGGCTCCGTTCTTTGTGTTTCTTCTTTATATTAGTTTTTCCCATGAAATATTTAATGCAGCGTGTTTTGTTTTGTTTTGTTTTTCCACAAAGCTATTTTACATTATTTGAAAATACGGGCCAGGCATGGTGGCTCATGCCTGTAATCCCAACACTTTGGGAGGCTGGGGTGGGCAGATCACCTGAGGCCAGGAGTTCGAGACCAGCCTGGCCAGCATGGCGAAACTTTGTCTCTAATAAAAATACAAAAAGTAGCCAGGCATGGTGATGGGCACCTGTAATCCCAGCTACTCGGGAGGCTGAGGCAGGAGAATCGCTTCAACCCAGGAGGCAGAGGCTGCAGTGAGCCGAGATCGGGCCATTGCACTCCAGCCTGGGAAACAAGAGCGAAACTCCGTCTCAAAAAAAAAAAAAGAAAATACAGCTGTTGGTAATCCAAGAGGCAGGTCTAGGCCAGACTGCAAATTCTAAGGGATTTGAGTTTTATGCCAAAGAAGCTATTTAAATAAGAGAGTAACATGTTCAGAGGCATGTTTCAGAAAGTCCACAGTGACAGTAGCATGGAGTAGAGGTTGGCAGACCAGCAAGGAGACCCTTGCAGTCAGCCAGGAGAAAGGTACAAAGGCCAAAACTCAAGTAATTAGTGAAGATGGAAATGAGATGATAAGTAGGAAAAATACTAAATGAGGATCTGGGATTTGGAAATTGATTGGATATGGGAAAATGTTATTAGGAAGGAGGCAGAGGTGACATCCATAATTCTAGTTTTGGTGACTTTTTGGATTACAATGACGTTTACAGAGAGAGTAAAAGAAGAAAGCAGGTTTTGGGAAACATGAGTTTAGTTGGGTATATATTGAGTTTCATATATATGAGTTTCAAGGACAAATACTTGAAAGTGTCTCAATAGGATATCTAAGTCTAGAATTTAGGAGATCCTAGGCTGGATATAGTTGATGAATGCAGTAGATTTAATAGCAATTTTAAATGTCTCTATCCCCAAGAATCCGAGTAGCCTGAGAACTCCATTAAGATAACAGGGTAAGAATTTAAGAATTGCCATAAAGCAGGTCAGCTTCATTATTCCTTCAACCACCTCCCTGTTTTATCTCAGGTCACCAAGGGATAGTTTCTAGGAAGATATGGTTTTCCTCTGCAATATCAGCCTCAAAAGGTTAGGGATTGGCTGGGCGTGGTAGCTCATACCTGTAATCCCAGCACTTCAGGAGGTCAAGGTGGGAGGATCACTTGAGGCCAAGAGTTAGAGACCAGCCTGGGCAACATGACAAGACCCTGTCTCTACCAAAAAAAAAAAAAAGTTTTTATAAGGTTAGGGATATTTTCTAATAAAAATCCCTATGATAAAAAGAAAACACAATGGGATGACGACAGTCAACAATAATTTATTGTACATTTTAAAATAACTGAAAGAGTCTGGGTGCCATGGCTCACATCTGTCATCCCAGCACTTTGAGAGGCTGAGGCATATGGATTGCTTGAACCCAGGAGTTCAAGACCAGCCCGGACAACATAGGGAGACCCCCCCCCATCTCTACAAAAAAGATTTAAAGTCTCTACTAAATATTAAAAAAAAAAAAAGCCAGGCATGGTTCTGTGTGCCTATAGTCCCCACTAATTGGGGAACTAAGGCAGAAGGATTACTTGAGCTAGAGAAGTGGAGGCTGCAGTGAGCCATGATTGCACCACTACACTCCAACCTGGATGATACAGTGAGACCCTGTCTCAAAATAAATAAGTAAAAAATAAGAGTATAATTGGACTGTTTGTAAGAAAGGATAAATGCTTGAGGTGATGGATACCCCATTTACCCTAATGTGATTATCATGCATGGCATGCCTATATCAAAATATCTCATGTAATCCATAAATATATATACCTACTATGTATCTACAAAAATAAAAAAATAAAAAATAAATTTTTTTTGAAACAGAGTCTTGCTGTCGCCCAGGCTGGAGTGCAATGGCGCGATCTCGGCTCACTGCAACCTCTGCCTCCTGGGTTCAAACGATTCTTCTGCCTCAGCCTCCTGCATAGCTGGAATTACAGATGCACGCCACCATGCCTGGCTAATTTTTGTATTTTTAGTTGAGACTGGGTTTCACCATGCTGGCCAGGCTGGTCTGGAACTCCTGACCTCAGGTGATCCACCTGCCTTGGCCTCCCAAAGTGCTGGGATTACAGGCGTGAGCCACTGCACGTGGCCAAAATTTTTTAAAGAAAAAAAAACTGTTCGAAATTAAACTTACCCCTCCTTGCTTCACAGCTTTTACGTGGAATAGGAGTTTGAATTAACCAATGAAAATAGATCCATTACTACTCCCAGAGAATCCAATCCAAAAAGCAAATCTAAACAACTGGGCCTCTCTGTAGACTCTCCCTGGGCAGATGAACTGTTTACAGAGATGAAGGTAGAACATAAAACCATGGATACTATTCAAGAAGCGAGTGGAGCCAGCCAGGGAGCACAGGCTCTGAAGCAGGAAGCATGAGGCATTCTCCTCCCAGCCTGATTCAAAAGGGCTTGGCGCTGCCTTCCTCAGCTGAAAGGTGCCGTCCTGAGTTGACAGTTAGAGCAACACTCCCTTGACCAGTGCCGGGTCACACTGACAGAGTCCTCTTTTTTAGGACTCTATGGAGACAATGCCGTTTTCTTGTTATATATAAAAAAAAAAAAAAAAAAAAAAACCTTTTTCTCTTACGAATTTTATCAAGTTTGAAAAGATGCTTATATGTTATCTGCTGATCTTTATGACTTTCACCCTCAAAGGGGTAACATTACCCAGCAGTTTATGCCAGGGCTTCCTCAGCTTACCAATCAATGACTGTTGCAAACTTTAAGGCTCCCCCACAACTCCAGTTTGCAAATGGATTTTTACAGGCCTCCCTCCACTTCAATGTCTATACCAATTGCTGGCGAATCTGAATCTTTGCAAGAAGATAGAAAAGGTGGAGAGACTCTCAAAGTGCATCTTGGAATAGCAGGTATGGATGTGTGGCTTACTGGTTTTGTAATTTGTGAGAGACTACTTGATGCCCTAAAAATTCCCAAAGCCCTTCCAGATGTAAAATTGTATGGGTATTTGACTTGAAATAGGCCAGTAAGAATCAGCAGTTTTAATTATGTAATTCCTGGTTGATCCAGTGCTTTATTTGGTCTAAAGTATTGTGCTCTGACAGATTAAAAACTAGATGTTACGACGACACTCCGGTCATCACTGTATGCATGTACTCCCCACAGGTACAACAGAATACTACAGGATTTTTTCCATTTTTCCCACTCCATTACCCTGCAACTTCTGTAAAGCAACTTCTGCCTCTCAGGTGTTGCTCCTCTTCCATGAATCGCTTTCCCTCTGTCAGTGGTTCTCAAGCCCTAGTGTGCATCAGAGTCACCTGGAGGGCTTGTGAAAACACAGGTTGCTGGTGCAACAGCCAGTGTTTGATTCAGTAGATCTGGCTTAGAGCCTGAAGTTTTGTATTACTAAGGCATTCCCACAAGACCCTGATGCTGCTAGTCCCTGGCCACACCTCGAGATCCACATTTCCAGGCACACTTCTGGCAGCAGTCAGAATCTGCTCCGGAAGTAAAAGCGTGGTGGGGAAAATGTCAAGGTCACAGGAGGAAAAGGACTTAGGAGCTTCCTTCTGTCTTCAGTATTACGGGAACAGGATGTATTGTTTGAAAGAAGGGAAAGAAAGGTGAAGTGATATAATTAACCCTTTCACTACCTTTTAAAATATGCAAATATATGATTTCTTATAAATAATAGTGACTCTGAAATGTCCTGTTTTGGGATCAGTGGATCTTTTGGGAACTTGTAACCATTCCATTAGCTCCTTCTCTTCAGCATGTAAATATTCTGAATTCTTTCTCATATTGAAAAAATAAAAACAAAAACTCCTTAGCCCTACATCCTTCTCTATCTCCTGCTCTCCCTTAGGCTCCAGCAGGCTGGCACATGTGCTCACATGCTCTGTGTCTTTCCCCACTCTGCCCCAAATATATATAGAGACCTCTCTTGCTCTCTCGCTCTCTCTCTCTCTCGCTCTCTCTCTCTAGAGAGAGAGAGAGATCAGCAAGAGATGATATATGTACCACACACTTCTTATAGCCAAACTTCTAGAAAGAATATACTGTCCATTTATTCCTGAACACATTAGCCATCTGGCTTCCATCGTCTGCCCTCTCTTGATGCCATCCCCAGATACATGATTGTCAACTCCTGTGGACATTTGTTCTGGTCTCATCTGATGGCCAGTTATTCTTTCTTGACGCTTTCTCTTCCCTTGGCTCCTCTCTGACCTTTCCTTTTCTAGCTTCTTAGAGGCTTCTTCATCTTCCTCCAACTTCCCTTTACATATTGATGTTCCACAGGGTTTGGTCCCCTCACTTCTTTGAGCAATGCCATCTATACCCTTGGCTTTATCTGTCACATAAATGTAAATGTGATTGTTTGATGTAAATGTGATCAAATGCTTTGGGGAAAGGTCCACTTCATACCAAATGTTACGCTGAAATCCATCTGTTTCTCTTTCTCCCCAGCCAGACTCTAAGTTTTTCATGATCAGGTCTTACTGATCTCTGTCTCCCCAGCAGAAGGCCCGGGACACAGTAGATGTTGAGTGACTGTTGAATAGGCATCGTTAGGTGTCTAATTCCGCATATCTAGCACAAGTCCTCCTACCTTTTCCTCCTGTCTTTTCTACCTCAGTTTTCCTGACACAAACTTCTGCTTTGTTATTGAGTCCTGCTATTTTTGCCTATGAAACATCTCTCACTCTCAGCTGGATTATTATGAAAACCTTCACTCATATGCCCCCCGTTTATCCTGTTGCCAAAGTGTTCTTTCCAAAATGTGGATCTGATCACGTCACACCTTTCCTTGAAGCCACTGAACTGTTTCCTTCTTTAAACTCATAGAAGGTTCTTCATCAACAGGCATCTACTCATCTTTCCAACCTTTTTTCCCTGAGTTGTTATACTACACTACCCTATATGCCAACTTTCCCAAACAATCTGCTTCCCTACAAACAAGACATGCTCTTCCTGGTACCCTTCCTTGCTCATCTAGCTCAGGAGTTCCCAAACATTGCTCAAGTCCTGGGGTTAACCTCCTCTGTGAGGTCTTTCCCCAATTACCAGGTTGTGTCAGATGCACTGCCCTTTGGAGCTCTTAACACCTGCCTTTTGGTGCTTGTATTTTTGTACTTACCACATTGTGTAAGTTTTGCTTCTACCTCTAAACTCTAAGCATGTATTTTGTCTTACTTATTTTGTATTTCCTGTACCTTGTACAGTATTAGGCACCTGACTTGGTAAAATATTAATCAATATTGATTGAATGAATAAATTTTGAAAACCAGAAGATATGTGGATGACTTAAGATCTGAGCCAAACCCAGAAGTAAAGAGCGCTGCATAACTCTTGATATGAACTAACTTTTTGAGTTCAGATTTTGCTGCATGTTTGGGTTTGGACCACTGTAGAGACGCTTGGGCCACTTACACTCTGTCCAGAAATGAGAAACCTTTGCAGAAGGACCAGGTTACATCAGTAGCTTCCTTGTTTGCAGCATTTGTTGGTCCAAGTGCATGCAGTATCATTTATAGAATGGTTGCTATAATAGCTATGTTACTCAGTTACTTTCCTTCTGCTTCTATGTTAAAAACAGTTCTTGTTTCCAAATATGATTGTGCCCTAGGGAAAATGGTCACAGTTCTGCATTCTCTGGAAGAAGCCTAGTTCTGAAAATACATAATTGGCACCTGGAATATACACATGATCAGAAGCTATTAGAAATGGCTTTGACACTGCCTTTTGTACATTTACTTTGAATCTGAATACTATAATCACTTTCTTAAGAACTTTTATTCTCAGTGCAACATCCTATGCTGTGTTGATTTAAGCCACAGACATTGCCCAACTTATAGCCTAGCAGTAGCAACACTAACATTAAAGTAATAGAGTACTCTAGCTTGTTGTTGTAATGGATTTTTAAGGAAGCAGTATTTGCTTAGAAACCACACTAAAACCTACCAATTTTGTGAATATTTATAAGAATACATCAGGCTGGGCGCGGTGGCTCAAGCCTGTAATCCCAGCACTTTGGGAGGCCGAGGCGGGCCGATCACGAGGTCAGGAGATCGAGACCATCCTGGCTAACATGGTGAAACCCCGTCTCTACTAAAAGATACAAAAAAACTAGCCGGGTGAGGTGGCGGGCGCCTGTAGTCCCAGCTACTTGGGAGGCTGAGGCAGGAGAATGGCGAAACCCGGGAGGCGGAGCTTGCAGTGAGCTGAGATCCAGCCACTGCACTCCAGCCTGGGCGACAGAGCGAGACTCCGTCTCAAAAAAAAAAAAAAAAGAATACATCAGAGTCGTTTTTATTGGAGAATACTGAACACTAAAACTATAGCAGTTTTAAGATAGAGTGCTGTTAAATGTTTTGAAAAACAGAAGTTTATTGCATGGACTGAACTAATAAGGACCGAAATAATTTTTTTAATGTTATGAAAAACATAATACTAAGGTATTTAAATACTTTGTATTTCTTGCAATACAGTTATTTCCATTGTACTGACTTAAAAGGATGTCTCTTGTTTTATAGCTTATTGTTTTGATAATGAACTTGGCAGAGTTTATAAAGTCTGCAGATTAGAATACAAGTTGACCGTTAACTTTTTGGCAATAAGAATGACATCATGTTATGACATATTACAGATCTTTCAGCAAAGAGTGCCTCTGTTCCAGACGAACTTGGTGCCTGTGGACATTCTAGAACATCAAGCTATGCAAGCCAGCAGTCAAAAGTATCAGGTAGAGGCTAACAGTGAAGTTGAATTCCTTATTGTTCCAAAGGGACTTGAAACTGCTGTGGTGTGAGGGAAGGATGTCAGATTGCAGTGTTTGATATGAGTATGATATCCAAGGTGATTTTCTCTGACAGGGTATAGCACATGTCACTCCCGGTCATCTAGTTTCTCTGAACTCTGCCACAGAAGAAATACCTCAGTGGGAAGCACGTCAACAGGAGTTGAAAGTATTCTAGAGCCATGTGATGAAATCGAGCAGAAAATCACTGAGCCAAATCTTGATACAGCTGATAAAGAAGATACAGCTTCAGAAAAACTCAACAGGTATGCTTTTAGTTTAAAGAATAAATTTTAATTTTAAAAAAACTTTGTTTTCATAACATAATAAAAAGGAAAAAATGTAATTCTTTTCAAAGATGCCCAGTGAAACAAGATTCTGTAGAATCTCAGCTGAAGCGAGTTGATGACACTAGGGTGGATGCAGATGACATTGTGGAGAAAATATTGCAAAGTCAAGACTTCAGCCTTGATTCCAGTGCTGAAGGTGTGTAGATAACTGTTAAGCTTAGATTCCTGTAATCCAGGTTTTTGTAATCTGTGTAGTCAGCAGGAAAGAGGCTCAGAACATCATGACATGACTGTTGCGTATTTGTTTAGTAAATTTCATGCCCATAAAAATCTCAAGATAACTTTATAACTCATTTATTAATGAGAATGATTATTGAATTTAGAAAAAGAACACATTTTAGTTAAAAGTGATCAATTTTAAATAAAACATGTATTGTGTTTTTAATTATGCCCAGATGTCTACAACGTTCGTATACCTAATGATAGGTATCTACATCTGCTTTTGTTATAAGTGCTTTAAGCCACTGTTGTAATTTGGAGGTGGTCTGAGAACAATAGTGAATAATGGAATCCTTCATTCCCTCCTTAGAATTTTCACTGATACTGAAAATTTGTATGCCACCAGTTTGAAAGATATAATTACTCATGTTGATGTGAATAGAAAGCACTTAACAGTGGACTTATTTTCATTATGTAGCTGGGTGTAAAGAGAAATAATTAAACCTTACTTATGGAAATTTGTAGGAAGAGCTATCTCCATTACTCAGCTAAAAGAAAAAGAGCTTTAGAAAAGTTGGTGAGAAATAACCTTTAGAGTATCTTTTAAATTGCCTATTTTAAAACATGTGTATGTAACTTTGGTTTTTACTTCTTTGTAAATTTCTTTAATAATTTGTTGTTTATTTATTTAATAAACTGAATTGTAAAATATGGATTATTACAATATCAATACTATTTGACAATAGTCTAATAACAAGCATTTTAAATGTGTATTGCAGAAGAAGGACTAAGGCTATTTGTGGGTCCTGGGGGAAGTACAACCTTTGGCAGTCATCATCTTCCAAATAGGTAAGTAGTACAAATAGTGTCTTATTAAAATATAGACTAATTTTTTTTTAATCATGAGTACAGGATGATGGTTGCGAAGTTTGTATTAGGCTGAAGCTAGGAAACACAGTAGTAGTTACATAAGAAGAGTTACAGCTCTTAGCGTAGCTCTCAGTTTCCTTTATTCTGGATATGTTTGACATTATATTTTATAAATTAGTTTTTAATTTCCTTAGAAGTATTTTTAAAGTGTATTAGTCAAGGACCAGTAGACCATCAGGAAAGTTGCAATATAAAAGGACATTTAAAAAAGAGTTCTTAGTCTTTCAAAACATTAATTTTTTATTAATTTATTTTCTAGAGACAGCGCTGTTTCCCAGGCTGGAATGCAGTGGTGCAATCATAGATCATCGTAGCCTCAAACTCCTCAGCTCAAGTGATCCTCCTGCCTTAGCCTCTTGAGTAGCTGGGACCATAGGCATGCGCCACTGTGCATCACTAGTCTGATATTTTAGGAAGAGCAAAGCAAAATTACATTTTCAGTCAATGGTCTTATCTTTTCTGAGCAGTTACACAGCCACTGAGCAACTTAAGCGCTGTTAACCTTTCTTTACTCTCCTTTTCTCCACCCCACTGCCATACATATTAAGAAAAGTTCTGAAAACCAAATACCATTTTGCTGGTTATTCAGATGCAGATGAAGAAAAGTCACCTGCCAAACTTACCCCTGATTATCAGCACTGCAGCAGATAACAGTGAGCACAGACACCGAGGACAGTGTAGGAATTCTGATCACTCCCTTGCTCCTTACAACCTGCTCCCCACACTTCTGTGCACCCCCAATTCCATTCCATGTCATATTTATGTAGAGTCCCTGCAAAACTACAGAGTGAGTCACAGTTTTAGGGGGGAGCCCCTTGGACCAAGACAGTTATTTTATTCTCTCATCCTCAAAACCTAAAAGAATTTTGCATTCATTTCTTTTACTAATACTCATTTCAATGAGTACCTCCTATTTGTCCAGCACAGTACAAGGCTCAAAAATAGACTAACAGCAAAAACCTACACCAACAATTAACTACAATCAGATTCATAGGTAGGTAAGAGAGAGACATATAAAGCTACTTCCAGGGAGTAATGTGAAAAAGGATTTACAGAAGATATAACACTATTTAGATATTTGATTGACTCATCTGCTCATTAAATTCAGTAACTGTTTCTTGGGCTAATTTCTGGGTAAGAATGCAAGTAGAAAAGACCCAGCTCTTACCCTCTGCTGGCTTATGGTCTAGCACATGGGACTGGCAGGCTATAGCCCATAGGCCAAATTGGCCCACTGCCTGTATTTAGCAACTATAGGTAGCATTGAGCATTTATTAGTTATGTGCCAGGCACAGGTACATATATATTTTTTTATCCAATTCTTATATAGTATCTTTCAGTGCTCACAACATACTACAATTAGTTTGGTGTTTTTTTAATGGAAACAAAGATACAAAGAAGTAATTTTAGGCTGGATGTGGTGGCTCACACCTGTAATCCCAGCACTGTGGGAGGCTGAGGCAGGTGGATCACTTGAGATCAGGAGTTCAAGACCAGCCTGGCCAACATGGCAAAATCAAATTTGGAATTCTCCAGCCATTGTTCTCCCCAACCCCTCCTTCTGTTATTCTGATCTACAAATTCTAGTCCCTAGCCCCTCTGAGCTTTGACCTCTGACTCCTCCCCTCAGAGAGACCAGCAGGCTGTGTTTGGGTTCTTCCTCTCTGCACTGCAGGCTCGGAGGATCCTGAAGGAAACTGCTTCAGACAGCTAGCTGGGGCGGTTGTCGGGCTCTCTTCATTTATTTCTTGTTTCTTGGGACCACAGTCCTGCACTGCCTGTTGTCTAGTATGTGCAAACTGTCGTTTCACTTACTCTATCCAGTTTTCTAATTATATAAGGCAGGAGGGAAAGTCTGGTTCCTGTTACTTCATCATGGCCAGAGGCAGAACATTTTTAAAAGGGCATCTAAAAGCCAGTGTGCCGTGCTGCCCACCATGGTTTCTTCAAATTCTGATTTTCTGTAGGTATGAATGGGTGCTCACTGGCATTCTGTTGAGGAAGTTCCTATTTCTTCTGTAGAATGAATCTGTGAGAAAAGGAGTTTCTGGGCAGTCAACTGAGAAGTCCAGCCAAGTCCATGGTGGGCTAGTAATCACTACTACCTTACTTCTGTTGTTTAGAATTTCCTCTTAAAATGTCATTAAGGGAGACATTAGTCATGGTGGTTGCTTCTGGGCTTACTAAACTCAGGCACACTCAGGGTGAAATGACCAGTAGTAAGGTATACCCTGACGTCTTGACAAATTGGGAAATGGGTAACTGGTGATAACTTTAGGCAGTAATGGGCCAGGCATAGTGGCTCATGCCTATAATCCAGTACTTTGGAAGGCTGAGATACGAGGATTGCTTGAGCCCAGGAGTTCTGGTTGCAGTGAGCTTCAATCACGCCATTGCACTTCCATCTGGGCAACAGAATGAAACCCTGTCATGAAAACGCCACAATATTATGACAGCTGAAGACCATCATCATTAACTCAGTGTGAGTCCTGATGCACTGCCAGAGTCAACATATGCTCTTGGATGAGACCGATTTTAGAATGGATAGATAAACATGTTTGAAGAACATTTCTTGCTAACGTTTGTTGATTGGTCAAGAATTGGGGAATTGTAATAGATTATTTTGAGAATAAGTGCAAGAGAATCAGGATCTAGACTAATCCAGTGTATTAATTATAAACATTTAATATTTCACATAGTTTCTATCCATGATGCCTTTAAACCTTGTGGAAATCAGATCTAGTAGAAAAATACCTAATGACTCTTCTCTCCAGGGACAAGGTTACTTGGAACAGTTTCAAACACTACAGCTCAAAATTTTGAAGTTTTTTTCCTCTGCTGTTTTAGGGTGGGGTCTGGAGCTTATGAACAAGTTGTGATCAAACGCTAGAAGTCAAGCCGGTGAAAACATTTCCCTGCGGAAAAATTTAAGATGTGAGTAGTTGATGTATCAAGGCATTTTATTCAAGCACTTAATAGAAAATGAACCTCAACTATCAAGAGGAAAGTCAATGCTGATTTCTTCTCTGGAAGGACCCACCACTATCCTGTACCAGCCACCAAAGGGGAACATCTGCATGGCAGTCTCCAGGCACCGTGCTGCTGTGTGCCTTGGAAGCACCTGGCTTCTGTGGTCACCGCACATGATAATGAAAAGCCTGCTTTGTCTTTCAGAACACCCCAGTGGAGAAAACAGCATTATACACATCGGAGTATCATTTTAGGATTCAAGTGTAAAAATCTGTGATCAAGGTGCTCAATAGATTTGGGCTCTATGGTTTGGTTTTTTTAGGTTGAGAGACAGTACATGAATATAACTTAAACCCTATAGATTTTGTCAAGATAGTCATAATTCCTGTTCTGGAAATCTTCCCTGTTACACTCTACAGCATTGTATAAAGCGTGGGTGTTCATGCTTTGGGAAAATGTTAGACTACAATTGAAACATGTGATGTGCTTATTCATAATTCTCAATGTATCAGTCATAAATGAAATAACAAGTGCATTTCAGTCTGAGATACGTGAATGGATGTAATGCCGTTTTTATGCAGTATATATTATTAATTGTCATTAATATTAGATGAGCTGCAGAATCACCCCCAAGCACTACATAAAAGACTCAAAATAAGTTTAACACCCACTGTGTTAGGCACCCTAACAGAAGAGCTGTCTTAACTCACTGAATGTTATCGTCTGCTGGTTTCAGGAGTCAAAATGTAGAAAAAGAGGAGAATTGTAATATGGTCAGAAACAGAGAAGCCTTTTCTATGTAAATTCAGACTTACCTGAGGCTAACAGTTTTCCAAAGTGGTGGTGGGTAGCAGCATGACAGCTGCTTGCCGTGACTGATGCGGACTGGTAGGTTTCCATTTTAGCTCTCTGTAGGTACTATTTTCTTCTCCACTGTGTCAAAAGTTAGTTGTTTTGAGGCAAGAGTAGAATATAACATACATCAAATATAGCTTTTAAAATAAGAATACCTGGTTTGGATCCAGTTGAGCAGCACAGCAGATAAACCTTAGAGTTTTTCTGTTCTTACATGACAGTTTCCATGTGGAAAGATCAAACTTTCTGGAATCACTGTTAGTGAAGAAAAATGTAGAATCTGTATAACCAGTAATTCCCCAATTCTTACTTTCAAAGTCATACCCAGGAAAGACAATATGTCAGAATAGAATGACTTTGGTCTAGGTGTTTTCACGTTGGCAAAAATAAGGAGGAAATTATATTATTTTAATATCCAAATTTAAAGGTTTGGAAAATTTTGAATAGTTAATATTAGGACTTTTGTTGCTGTTTTTTATATTTCAAGGATTGGGTATTCTGCATTGATCCAATACTATATTAACCAAGAGATTCTGGGATTTTTTAAAAGATGATACCCTGTTTTATATTTTGAATGTAGAGAGACTCTGAAAGAGAGAATGTTCTGAGTTATTATACTTTTTATTTTTTAAGATTTATTTTTAAGGATAAAACAATGACCTGAACATTTTAGCCTAACCAAGGGACTTAAGTGGTAAAGACTTGCATTCTGTCTTCACGTGAACTGATCCATTCATTATATATTATGGGAAAAATCAAAGAAAGTTTTTTATAGAGATATGAAGATATTATTTAGAGAGATATTTATTATGACATTTTTTAAAAACATATTTTTCTATTTTCAAAATATTATTTCTAGGCTATATTTTTATTGGTGCTGTGCAGATGATTTTGCAGTTTTGAAAATGATAAAACTAGATTGTAAGTGGGGTTCAGTGAGAACATTCATCAGACATGTAAGAGGTGCTGCAGTCAGGGCGGTGCCCATCTTACTCATCCTTGGCTGCCCTTGGTCCGACACCTCTCTATACAAGACTGGTTCTCAGTATTTTAAATGGTACAGATTTCTTTTTAAAAAGTAGAGAGATTTTGAAAAGCATAAAAATCATGCCTTTATAATCTTAGCAGCCATCAGATACATCTTGATTTATGTAGTAGTAAATATAACAAATATTTTAATAAATAGAAACACTGATTAGGAAGAAAAAAGAACTAATGTCTATGTCTTCTGTAGTCAGCAAAAGTCTGGATCCATTTTATTCCATTTTGTCTTCCATTGGCACACTTTGTATTCAAATTTCAGTGCAGTCCTTTCAGAATACTCGCTAAGGGTTGCCTAAGTGTCTGCCTTACTCTCTGATTTTCTTTTTCTAAGAGCATGGTTAAGAACATCTTAACCATGTAGCCGTTGAAAAAAATCTGTTTATTAAATAACAAGTCCACTTCTGTTTATGTTTTGAGTTTAGAAAATTTGACTTGAAAATTTAGATTATTATTGGCCGGGCGCGGTGGCTCAAGCCTGTAATCCTAGCACTTTGGGAGGCTGAGACGGGCAGATCACGAGGTCAGGAGATCGAGACCATCCAGGCTAACACAGTGAAACCCCGTCTCTACTAAAAAATACAAAAAACGAGCCGGGCGAGGTGGCGGGCGCCTGTAGTCCCAGCTACTTGGGAGGCTGAGGCAGGAGAATGGCGTAAACCCGGGAGGCGGGGCTTGCAGCGAGCTGAGATCCGGCCACTGCACTCCAGCCTGGGCCACAGAGCGAGACTCTGTCTCAAAAAAAAAAAAAAAGAAAATTTCGATTATTAGTAAATGTATTTTTAAATATTAAAGTCAAATTTCAAATCACCCAGTGTTGAAGAATTTGCAGATGTATACTTTTTCTAATTATATCCTAGAGAAAAAGACTAATGGTATTTTAAAGCTGTGTATTTGTGACGAGATAAAGAAGAGTCTTAAATGTCTTGTTTGGGAGAATGCACAGGCCAGTCAGGACACCCACCTCCTGTGCCGTGAGCTGCTCACTGAGACCCCACAGGTCATGAAGGCTAGTAAAGGGCAGAGAAGGCCTTGGGCCATCAGTTTACACTCGAATGGTTGACTCCCCTTTGTGGTGTTTTTGAAGGCTGCTTATACCAACAGCTAATGTGGATTAGTGCTTATGATCTTGAAAAAGTCTTGACCAAGAGTCCTAAACTCCACCACTCCACCATCCCATTCCAGCTTAACACTATCAGAAAAATACCCAAACTCTGGATTCTTTTTCATTTTTACTTTTTTTTTTTTTCCTTTTTTAAGAGAGACAGGGTCTTGCTCAGTCACCTAAGGCTGGAGTGTAGTGGTGCAATCGTTGCTCACTACAGCCTCCAACTCCCAGGCTCAACTGATCCTCCCACCTTGGCCTCCCAAAGTGCTAGGATTACAGGCATGAGCCACTATCCCCAGCCTAGTTTCTTTTGTATATGCTTTTTTTACAAAACTGTGAGCCAATTGGAGGTTGACCACTTAGCCAATTGGTTGCTAGAAGGGAGAAAAAAAATCTCCAGCTAGCCTCCAGACAAAACATACTCAAATTCAAACAGCAGTTAGTTTTAATTAACATACAGAAGTAATTTTAGGCTTTCAGATTTGTATGCTGACTAGAACACTTTGCAAGCTGAAGCTGACATTATTATTAAATACTTCATTTAAGTACATACTCCGAAGCATCAGGCTTCCAGTATATGTAGCAACACTCTGAGAGACAAACTGGGCTCATATGACGGGGTTGCGTTTTATTTTCTTAACAGGTCTTTAAATTGGGCAGTTCTGAAATTCTGTTTGGTCACTTCTAGATGGTACGTCATGGGAATACAACCAAGTACTGTAGTTGAAATTGTGTTATGCCACTACTCATATGTTGTTTTAGGTACTAAGAATTTGAAGTCTAAAATATAAAAGATAAATATACCTATATTAATCCTATGTTAAGATGCTCTGGAAATAAAGGCCTTATTCCCTTACATATGCGATTTTTGTAAGATAATATATACACAGTGTATTTTAAACGTTTGTGTGGGTGGTCCATGTAGTTACTTCCCATACGACAAAGCTGACAAAATTTTTAATTTACACAATGTATTCCGCATTTTCAAATGTTTATCTTATATATATAGCAAAGAAATTATCTTACTGATATGCATTGACCAAATCCCATGGAGAAAAGACATTTAGATACATCTCATTTGAGGCTCCCCTTCCTCTCATGTGTTTGATTTTTTGGAAGATGACACAATGTGTGGGTAACCATGCAAATGTTTATGAATGACTTTATTGAAGTGATTCCATCAGTATTCTGTTCTAATACTTGGAGAATGATCTTCATATTTATATATTTTATTTCTTTGTTTCAACTATACAGTCATAATCCAGGAAATGTTTCCTTTTTTTTTTTTTTTTTTTACAAAAATTGATTTTTTATTTGTAAAATGTTTGTAATAATGTAAAGGTGAACATGTTCAATAAAAATCATACATTAAAAGTTTAGATGTTCTTTATCTTTTAAAATACCGGTTGAGATTCCATCAGAAAATTGTGCCAAGGTAAGAAAACAGAAATGAAAGGACCAAAATAACTTATCCCTGAGGGTTTATTTATTTATTACCAGGGAGCATGGGACAGATTTGAACGCCCCCTGTGGCGGACTTCCCTTTGAACCCTGGGGCAGCCCATGCAGGACTTGGGTGGCATGGACCTGGGCTTTGGGTGAGACAAACCCGAGTCTCAATACAAACTCCCCTCTGAACCTGGCCTCAAACTCCTGAGCTCAAGTGATCCTCCCACCTTGGCCTCCCAAAGTGCTAGGATTGCAGGTGTGAGCCCATGCGCCTGTCCTGAACCTATTTTCTAATCTAGGATGGACATAACACCAACACTCTATTGGGTTGTAATGAAAGACATGGGCCTTGTTGTTAAGAGTATGCTACTTTCTAGGCACTCAGTGGTCCGTCAAGCCAAAATTTGCCTTTGTATAGCATCTGTACACATATACTCATTTCTAGTGTTGGACATACAGATGCTTATTAAATGTGCCACTATTAGTGTATACCCAAAAGAAAGGAAATAAGTATATTGAAGAGATATCTGCAATTTTATGTTTATTGCAGCACTATTCAGAATACCCAAGGTTTGGAAGCAACCTAAGTGTCTATCAACACTTAGATGAATTCATAGAGAAAATGTGGTATATAAACGTAGTAGAGTACTATTCAGCAATAAAAAAGAATGCGATCCTGTCATTTGCAACAACATGGATGGAACTGGAGACCATTATGTTAAGTGAAATAGGCCAGGCACAGAAAGACAAACTTCACATGTTCTTACATATTTATGGGAACTAGAAATTAAAATAATTGAGCTCATGGAGATAGAGAGTAGAAGGATAGTTACCAGAGGCTGGGAAGGGTAGTTGGGGGGTAGAGTGTGGAAGGTGGGCATGGTTAATGGGTACAAAAAAGAATGAATAAGACGTAGCATTTACTAGCAAAAAAGGGTGACTATAGTCAAAAATAATGTAATTGTACATTTTAAGAGTATAATTGGGCCGGGTGCAGTGGCTCACGCCTGTAATCCCAGCCCTTTGGGAGGCCAAGGCAGGCGGATCACTGGAGGTCAGGAGTTCGAGACTAGCCTGACCAACATGGTAAAACCCCATCTCTACTAAAAATACAAAAATTAGTCAGGTGTGGTGGTACACGCCTGTAATCCCAGCTACTCAGGAGGCTGAGGCAGGAGAATCGCTTGAACCCAGGAGACAGAGGTTGCAGTGAGCCGAGATGGCACCATTGCACTCCAGCCTGGGCAACAGACAGAGCAAGACTCCGTCTCAAAAAAAAAAAAAAAATGTATAAAAAAATGGATTGTTTGTAACACAAAGGATAAATGCTTGAAGTAACAGATACCCCATTTACCCTGATATGATTATTACACATTACATGCCTATATCAAAATATCTTATATACCCCCCATAAATATATACACCTACTATGTACCCACAAAAATTTTTTCACTATTAAAGATCATCACTTAACAAATGGTATTTAGTGTCACCTATGTCCTCCTACAGACCGTTCTATTCCCTTAGACCAGAATGTCCTCAGAGAGCAAAAACAATGCCAACAGTGTCCCTCTGCTGATACTCAAATTATAATAGCAATTTAATATTAATAAAGAACTATGGTTTAATGTCAGTTTGAACCCAGATTCTTCTCTGCAGATTGTCAGGGCCTCCCTGGACAGTGCAGATTTAAAAAGGTTATGTGACTAAAGAGAAAGCACCCTGTCTCTTGTCAGGGGAGAGTAGGGTATGGACACTCCTCCACACTCCTCCCCAGTACAGAGGATCACCCAGAATAACTTTGTACCAGATCACAGCAGAACCTGGCAGGACTCTGATCTGCCCACATCTCCAGCATGGAATTCTCAGACCCGGCCTTCTTGTTTCAACTTGGCCCACCTTTCTTCAATACCTGGTGATTTTCTTCCTCTTTCTCTGTCTGTCCTTCCCTTTCTCTTTCACCTGTTTTCACTTCTTTGCTTCCTGTACCTATGCATCACTTATCATAGCAGCACATAATGAAATCTTTCCTTCCATTTGTACGATAGGTAGGAAATCACTGGTGGAGTTAATCCATTCCACATTATACAAAGTGTAACAAAAAATTAAGAATCCTAGGCCGGGCGCAGTGGCTCACTGTAATCCCAGCACTTTGTGAGGCCGAGGTGGGTAGATACCTAAGGTCAGGAGTTTGTGGCCAGTCTGACCAACATGGTGAAACCCCATCTCTACTAAAAATACAAAAAAAAATAGCTGAGCATGGTGGTGGGTGCCTGTAATCCCAGCTACTTGGGAGGCTGAGGCAGGAGAATCGCTGTAACCTAGGAGACAGAAGTTGCAGTGAGCTGAGATCATGCCGTTGCACTCCAGCCTAGGCGACAGAGTGAGACTCTGTCTAAAAAATAAAAAATAAAAAAATTAAGAAACCTAAACAGGCATAAATTTAGATATTCCCTGGGTCAGTGATCTCTATTCCATGTGAACCTATTTAATAGGAAATGTCAGAAAATTTCCCAAATGAATGTTTAGACCTCCTTCCCATGCATTTATTACCCAGCTAGGTTGAGGTATCACCTCAACCATTTCTTAAGAAATTGACTTCACTGCAGATCTTCAAACCATTTCAACACTGTTTTTCCTTAGTGTATGCATTGCAGAAAACCTCAAACCTCTGCAGAAAGTTGGCATGCCTAAGATTTTTGGCATCTTTTTTTTTTAAATCTTATGTTGGGGAATCCTTAAAGCGAGTTATGTGCAGCTACTTAAAATAGGAAAAGTGTGCCACCTTCTGGCCTTAAACGTCTGATGATTCAGTTCAAGTCTACCTGTCTCAAGTGATCCTGTCTGCTCCTATTTCACATATATTTCATGAAATGTACACCAAAGGAAAAACACATTTTGTATCTTTTCAGTAACTTTTAAAATTTGAAATAATTTCAACAGACTTTGAAGCATTGCACATTTTGCTTAAATAAAGTAAAATTGTTTCCTTTGGTGTGGGATTAATGAAAAATTCTGTAAGTACAGTTCCATGAAGATTTCTACCCAAAGGCACTGCTTGGGCAGCATGGTAAAGAACATATTTACAAGGCCAGGCGGGACACAGCAGTGAGAACACACAGAGCCTGTTCAGTGAAAGCAAAGGCTCTGATGGGTCAAAGGTGATGTGTGGGAGCAGGGAGTCGTGTTGTTGGGTAAGACAATAAAATCAGATCACAGCTTAATCTGACTAATTATAGCTTGAGTCTAGCATGCAGGATGAAGTGGAGCAGGTAGGAAGAAATGAGATCGTTTCAACAATGGAGGCAAAAGTGTGCAGGCAGAGTATATACAATTCAGCAGGAACATTAAGAACCCAACAGAGAAATAGAGGACATGAATTGTTAACTTTCAAGGATAAAAGGTATATAACACATGCTGCTGGCTTCAAAAGCTTGTATTTAACATTTACTATACACATTTCTGACTGCCAGCTTCTAGCAGCTTGCTAGACCTCAGCAATATTCCCAGTTGTCCCCTTTGTCTAGATATCGCCAAGGATGTGCATTATATACGTGAAAGGAAAATATCTTGGTCCCCTAAAATCACTAAGCTGAAAGGAAAATTCAAACTGGAAACAGCTCAGGGCAAACCTGCCTCCCATTCTATTCAAAGTCATCCCCCTGCTCACTGAGATAGATGCATATCTGATTGCCTCCTTTGGAAAGGCTTATCAGACACTCAATGCAACCATTTGTCTCTCTTCTACCTGTGCCCTGGAAGCCCCCTCCTTGCTTTGAGTTGTCCCCGCCTTTCTGGATGGAACCAATGTACATCTTACATATATTGATTGATGTCTCACCTCTCCCTAAAATGTATAAAAGCCAAGCTGTGCCCCGACCACCTGGCAAACATGTCAGGACCTCCTGAGACCATGTCACGGGAGCGCATCCTCAACCTTGGCAAAATAAACTTTCTAAATTAACTGAGACCTGTCTCAAATTTTAAGAGGTTCACATATGTAATGATAAGTCATGTTTGCCGTAGTTAGCACCTAGCATTCTCCATGAAGGCAGAAACCCATGGTTCTCAGTCTTCAAAAGACCACATTGCCACTGCTGACGCTGCTCAGTCCCTGACTTCCTGTCAACTGCTCGACACAGTCTCCGCAGGACCAGGCATAACGAGATAAAGATTTATAATGTTCTTGGCACCCAAACTCTAGTTGAGGAAATTGGCTTTATTTGGAGCTCTCCCTTGATAATCACTGGCGGAACTGAGGACTGAGAACACTTGAAGGAGTTTAACTGCTGGGCATGCAGTGGAGCGGGAGGTTGGCAGTCACAGGAGAGGCGGGGAGAGGGTGGGGCAAGCGAGGGCAGCTGGGGAAGGTGAGCTGGGAGCTGCTGCCGGGTGAGGAAGAGGGTAAGGTGGGACATGTTTGAGAAGCCTCAGGGCAGCATAGAAGGGGCTGAGATTCACATCTCACTTGTATGGAACTGAACTTGAAGGCAGGCAGTGCTGTGATAACTTCAGCTTTTAGGAAATCATAGAAGTCTCAGAGTTTTGGAGTTACCCAGACTATGGAAATAGGAATTGGAGGCAAATTATATTCAGATCTCAAGGGCCAGGGAGGTTTCAATACCTGGTAGTGCAGATTTCCTATCTAGTCTGGGAGGTGGGCAGTGGCGGTGAGAACTTTCTCTCAAAGAAGACTGCAGATTAAACTCTGTCTCCTGCTGAGCCCACTTGTTTTCATACTGTCTGTGGTGGCTTTGACTCAAGCAGAGTTGAACAGTTGTGATAGAGACTGGATCACCTGCAAAGATTTACTGTCTAGCCCCACAAGCATGTCTGGCAACCCCTGACCTCAAGTATTAATGAGTCTTTCAGTGTGCAAAGGCCAGTATCCAGTCTAGGAGAAAGACACACTTCTCAAGAACGTAGGTACAGAAGTCGTAGAGAGAGCGGGAAGGCCATGGGAAAGAGTGGCTCCAGCCCCCATGGCAGTCATGAACACTTAAAATATTTCCATGTGGGGGCTCCAGTGATTAGGCTCGAACAAAGTTAACTGATTAACTTTCAAGAAAGATCGGAGAAAGGGCTGGTCTTGGTTAGAAACCTTGGCTCTACCACAGAAGACCAATGATGAGAAGGGAACTCTAGAGTGAAAACTGCGGAGGTCTAGAAAGGTAAGGACAGACAGAGGGCCTTTGAGAGCAGGAATAGGGTGGGGCTACAAATCTCTTGTTCATGAGCACCTTTGAGCATTCATGGCAGAAGTCTGATAGCAGTATTAGAAATTCATGGAAAAAAACAGCTGGTTTACCAATGTAATGTGATTAAAAGATGGTTCTCATCAGAATCCCTTCCTTCTCTCCCCCCTCACCAAATCCCCTTCCTATCTGCTTAATTATTAACCCTTGGAAACTCAGCTTGAGAATTACTCCCCCCAGCCCTCTCCTAGGCACCAACTCTGCGTCAGCATAGCCCCCATTCCAGACGGGGCAGGATGTCCCCGCTGTGGCACAGATGGTTATTTGCCACAATGCTCCTTCTCCCCTTGTTCCTTGGCAGACCAAGTGGACACATGACCTCCCGGAATAAAAACTACATTTCCCAGCTGATACGGTTTGGATCTGTGTCCCCATTCAAACCTCATGTCAAACTGTAATCCCTGATGTTGAAGGTGGGGCCTGGTGGGAAGTGATCATGGGAGTGGATCCTTTGTGAATGGTTTAGCACCATCCCCTTGGTGCTGTTCTCATCAGAGTCCTCCCAAGATCTGTTTAAAAGTGTTTAGCACCACCCCCTCACTCTGTCTTGCTCCTGCTCCCACCATGTGAGACACCTCACCCCTAACCAACCCTTTGCCTTCTGCCATTATTGGAAGTTTCCTGAGGCCTCCCCAGAAGCACAAGCCACTATGCTTCCTGTACAGTCTGCGGAACCATGAGCCAATAAACCTCTTTTCTTTATTACCCAGTCTCTGCTATTTCTTTACAGCAATGCAAGAATAGACTAATACATCAGCTTCCCTTTGTGCGGCCTGAAGACTTCCTTCTGATCAACAGGAAGTAAGCAGTCGTGTTGCGTAACAACCCACAGTAAGCCTTACCAGACAGCTTGTATGTGCCCTTTGTCCCTTCTCTTCTTTCTGCTGTTTTAGAATACGAAAATGGTAGCCAGAGCTCAAATTTCTCTGTTCCTGGGTGGCATGCTAAGTAGCCACAACATGCAAGATGGATGTCTGGGTCCCTAAAGTGGCAGAGCTCCCATGCCTGGGGCTTACCTCTGGACTCCTGTGCCTAGCCTCTCATTTAAACTACTGTTTTCCCCCATGAGGTGAAGCTATGTTTCTGTCTTCCATTAGTACTACCACCCCAATTCCATCCTGAGAATAGGGTGCTCAAAAAACACTCCCAGCATTTTGGGAAGCTGAGGCAGGTGGATCACTTGAGCCGAGAAGTTCAAGACCAGTCTGGGCAACATAGTGAGACCCTATCTCTACAAATTTTTAATTAGCTGGGCATGGTGGTACATGCCAGTAGTTCAAGCTACTGCTGGGGAGAAGGTGAGGTGAGAGGATTACTTTAGCCCAGAGGCTGAGGCTATAGTGAGCCAATCGTGATTATGCCACTGCACTCCAGCCTGGGTAACAGAACAAGACCCTGTCTCAAAAAAAGAACAACAACAACAAAAAAAAACATGGACAGCAATTACCTCATGAAGAGGCTTCTATGCCCTCCAACTGCCTGCATTGCTGTTTCATCAATGTTCTAGGATAAATATTACACAGGTTACAATTTGGCATAAAGGAGACAGAGAATCCCAGAAAAATTTTAAAGCTACTCTTACTTACCCCAAGGAAAAGGTTTTGAACACTATATTTGATAACTTTCTCTTAAATTTTTAATATCACAATTGATACGGTTTGTATTTCTGTCCTTGCCCAAATCTCATGTCAAATTGTAATCCCCAATGTTGGTGGAGCAGGCTGGTGGGAGGTGACTGGGTCACGAGGGTGGATTTCCCCCCTTGCTATTCTTGTTGTTAAACCTGGTTATTTAGAAGTGTGTAGACCTCCCCAAGCTCTCTTCCTCTGGCTCTAACTGTGTAACACGTGCCTGCTTCCCCTTTGAAGGCCTTCCACCAAGACTGGAAGTTTCCTGAAGCCTCCCCAGCTTCCCATATGCTTCCTGTGCAGCCTGCAGAGCTGGAAGTCAATTAAACCTCTTTTCTTTATAAATTACCCAGTCTCAGGTAGTTCTTCACAGCAATGTAAGAACAGACTAACAACAATCAACTCATGGCTCTAACACAAAAAATATAGGTAAGTTCAAAATTAACATATTACCACATCCAACTTTTTATTCTTGAGAAAACAAAAAAGTCCAAGATTAAAGGAAAGCACCTGTTTTTAGTTAAACCCTAATATCTTTCTCAGGGCTTTACTGCAGTCTGGCCATATGTCAAGCAGGTCTGTCCAATGGCTTGGAACACAGACTTTTGCAGTGAAACTTTAAAAACATTACTTGAATTAGGATTACACACACACAAAAAAAACCTAAAATCTAACTGAGCACAACTATCACTGAGACCCTGAAATTTCAGGAAATAAACATGGTTCAAAACTCAAACTGTTCATCAAAATAATTACACAGGTCAGCCACCACTGCAGAACCATCACTGCTCAGAGGAATTGAGTCAGCAATGACGGATCTCATCATCTCTTCATTAGCACATAAGCGGTTCAACCTGGGATAAGCAAGGAGTCTCTGCAGAGGTACGAAAAATTTATCTCCAACACAGAAGGGTTTGGGAGAGTTCTCGATCTTGGCCTTCTCAACCTCTGTGAAGACTGGTCCAAAGCATGGGACAGGGGCCTTTGAGCCGCCAATGTCTTTGGGCTTATCACCCCGTTCCCCATCCTGTTCTTTCCGCCTTGACAGGTGGCTCACTCTTAAGCTTTCCACTTGTTGGGACACCTCATTAACCAACACAAGTTTAAAGAATCTTTCCTGCTGTAAGCTCGGGTATGAGGTGGTAAAAACCTGAAGGGAAAAAACAAAACACTTATATGGAAAATACATGGAAAACTTTTCAAAGCCATCAGTAACTTTTTTGCCATGTAAGAATAAATGTACATATTGAATATATGTCAGATCCTACTAATCGTAAATGCCTCAATTATAATGGGAATCAAATTACTGACACACAGACATTAACTATCTCATTTGCTTTCTAATGCTAATACCCAATGTCTCCCAGCCAGGTTTCTACCAAGTCACACGAACCCAGTATTTCTACTTGATATTACAGGGGAAAGGGCAAAAAAACGAAAAATAGTTCAGTTAAAAGGGAAAATGTGGGTAAATGCAGTGGCTCACACCTGTAATCTCAGCATTTTAGGAAGGTGGGGCAGGAGGACTGCTTGAGGATGGAAGATCAAGACCAGCCTGGGCAACATAGTGAGACCCTGTCTCTACAAAAAAAAAAAAAAAAATGCTGAGCATGGTGGTGCACGCCTGCAGTCCTAGCTACTTGGGAGGCTCAAGTGGGAGGATCACTTGTGCCCAGGAATTCAAGGTTACAGTGAGCCATGATTGTGCCAGTGCACTCCAGCCTGGGTGACAGAACAAGACCCCTAATAAATTTTTAAAGAGGGGGAGGATGTGTTTCTTCTTCTCTTTAAACCAAAAGGGTCTGAGAAGTTTGTAGGCTCAAAGAGTAATATCCTAAGCCAAGCCGGGGAGAAACTGCTGCCGGCTTTCCTTTTTACTACTGATAATCCTAACAGATTACCAAAAAAAAGGTTGCTGAAGTATTGCTTTGAAGTATTCTGGGTGTTTTTTTGTAGAGATTGAGATCTCACTATGTTGTCCAGGCTCCACTCGAACTCCTGGGTTCAAGCAATCTTTCTACCTTGGCCTCCCAAAGTGCTAGGATCACTGGTGTGAGCCACTGTACCCAGCTACTTTGAAGTATTCTAAGACAACCCCAGCAATCATTCCCTTTAACATGCCTTGAAACACACCAAAGGGCCAGGCAGTCTCAAAGGATACCGTAGGCTAACTCGGACAGAAGTCATGGGGCCTGAAGAATTCTCCTAGGTTGAACCACAAAGCAAGGTCATTTATACTCATCTCTAGTTTGGGGATTCTTACTCCCCAAAAAAGTTCACCATCCTAATGTACCTTTAGCCCTGATAGATATCTCACAAAGAATACTCACAGCTTTATAAACATGCTGATCATGCTGCTCTGAAACACATGCTTCTGTTGCCTTTCCTCCGTTTTTCTGGAAGATTCCTATCTGGGTACAGTATCCAACATTTTCAGCTCCAGCTGGTGGTTCCCCAACACCAGTAAACTCCACAGAGTAATCATAGCGATTTGCCACATATAAAGCCCTGAAACGAAAACGAGGACAGCAGTCATTTTTGTAAATGTAGAGCTACTGTTAAATAAGGAACCATTTCTGGTCAGCAGTATAACAGAACATGAAAAATACAATTAATGTAAATACTTCTAAGTTACAAATTCCTAATTTATTTCAATGAGAAGTCAAGGCAAGGATATAGTGTCAGTTTCCAAGTTACCCTAAGAATATGGAAGAGGAAAGGAACATCATGGGCAGGGTATGGGGTGGACAAGGAGACCACAAGGGTTCAACCCGACTACCCATTTGGGTTTGCAGTAACACCAGAAAACATGACTAAGCCTCAGGAGATACCCCAGGGAGCGGCATGAGGCTCATTCTCACTGCCCGAACCTTCCCTCTGTTTTGTTCCTCATCTCCATGCCAGTACTACAGATGCCTTCACATAAAAGGTGCCCAGTGACTATACCTCCTCCCTTTCCACACTTGCCCAAATGCAATGGTTCCTTTGTGATCTTATTACCTACTAAGTCACACGGTGGAATCAATTTTATTGGAAGAAAGTACAAAACAATTTAGGTAATGTATGTATATCAATATTTACTTCCTAAGATTTTAAACTCCAACAGGATCCCAAATAAACAAAAACCCTTCTGAACTTACCAGGTCTGAAACTCCATTCTGGTCCACTCAAATTTATGATCCGAATCTCTTAAGGTCACTGATGGAAACAGGGGATTGAATTCAGAGTTTGGTGTGCTGATGACAATCATGGATGGAGACAGGTACCCAAATACCACTTCAGGAAATCTGGCCAGATCACCTGAATCCAAATGTTCTATTCTACAATGGTCAATGAGAAAGACATAATAAAATTTAGCTTCACTTGCACATATTTTTCTAATTGATTTATCAAAAACAATTTCCATCTGTATATCGATTTCTCCCTTCTTTGAATATGTCATAATGCTTACATGACCTAAGAACAATTTTTCAGGCCGGCACAGGGGCACCTCACGCCTGTAATCCCAACACTTTGGAAGGCCAAGGTGGACGGATCACCCAAGGTCAGGAGTTAAAGACCAGCCTGGCCAACATGATGAAACCCTGTCTCTACTAAAAATACAAAATTTTGCTGGGTGTGGTAGCGCACGCCAGTGATCCTAGCTACTCGGGAGGCTGAGGCAGGAGAATTGCTTGAACCCAGGAGGCAGAGGTTGCAGCAAGCCGAGATTGCACCATTGCTCTCCAGCCTGGGCGACAAGCAAAATTCAGTCAAGAGAGAAAGAGAGAAAGAGTGTGGGGAAAGAGAGAGTGTGGGGAGACAGAGAGTGTGTGTGAGAGAGAGAGAGAGAGAGAGAGAGACAGAAAGAGACAGAGAGAGAGAGACAGAGAGTCTTGTCGCCCAGGCTGGAGTGCAATAGCATGATTTCAGCTCACTGCAACCTCCACCTCCTGGGTTCAAGCGATTCTCCTGCCTCAGCCTCCCAAGTACCTGAGATTACAGGCACCCACCACCACCCCTAGCTCATTTTTGTATTTTTAGTAGAGATGGGGTTTCATCATGTTGGCCAGGCTAGTCTTCAACTCCTGACCTCAGGTGATCTGCCTACCTCAGCCTCCCAAAATTCTGAGATTAGAGGCATGAGCCACCACGCCCAGCACAGAGGGAAATTTGTAAAAGCAAAACATACACACACTCTTAAACCTACGACCTACCCAGTAATCCCACTCACAAGTGAAGTGAAGTTTATCTTTGCACAAAACCTGTATGTGAATATTTATAATTGTTCTATTCATAATCACTCCAACGGGAAACAATCCAAATACCTTTAAATGGGTAAAGAATGAAAGGTGGAGTTTCCATACAATGGACTACTACTCAGAAATTATGAGGGACCAACTACTGACACACAGAAGAACTCAGATAACTCTCAAAGCCATCACAAAGTGAATGAAGATTGTCTCAAACGTTACAAACTGTGGCCAGGCGCAGTGGCTCACACCTATAATCCTAGCACTTTGGGAGGCCGTGGTGGGTGGATCATGAGGTCAGGAGTTCAAGACCAGCCTGGCCAACATAGTGAAACCTCATCTGTACTCAAAATACAAAAGTTAGCCAGGCGTGGTGGCATGCTCCTGTAATCCCAGCTATTCGGGAGGCTGAAGCTGGAGAATGACTTGAATCTGGGAGGCAGGGGCTGTGGTGAGCTGAGGTTGCACCACTGCACTCCATGCACTCCATGCACTCCAGCCTGGGCGACAGAGCAAGACTGCATCTCAAAAAAAAAAAAAAAAAAAAAAAAAGGTTACCAACTGTATGATTCTATTGTCATATATTCTCAAAAGGACAAAACTATAGTGATGGAAAATAAAGGAAGATGATGGCAAAGGAATAGTACAAAATAAGTGTTTGGGGTGATGGGCTGAAAACAAACTGGGGGTAAACATCTGCTATGTGTATCATATTAATTGGGCTAATTTCCCTAACATAAAAAGAAAGCATATGAATTAGTAAGAAAAATATTAACAATCCAAGAAGAAAAATTCATTAAAAAAACACATAGTTCAGAGAAGTGCTCTGAACTCTGGAACAGGTGAAAATGTGATACAGGAAAAATATAAGTTGAAAGTACACTGAGATTACTTTCCTCCTAGCAGACTGTCAAAGATCAAGTAGGAAAAGACAACACTGGAAAAGTCTTATGGTGAAGGGGTAGGAAAATAAACCCTCCTACATAAGCAATAGGCATGTGAATCAGTACAACTCCTAAGGAAGGCAGTTTGGCAAGGACTTCTGTGGTGGATGCTGCTAGCTGTCCACCAGATTCTACTCTATTCTTCCTCCATAGTAAGAGTTGTCACAGGCATATGGCTGCCCGTTTACAGGATCCATTTCCAGCCTCCTTTGCAGCCAGGTGTGACCACAAGCCTAAGTTCTCACAAACAGAGGGTGAATGGAAGAGATGTTTTCCCCCTCTGGGTCTTAAAATATTTAGCATACATGCCTCTGTGATTTTCCCCTCTCCTATTAACCAGGAGAATATGTCTGTGACACAGCTATGACCACAGATAGGTTTAACACTCCAGGGAACGGTAGAACAAGACACAGGAATTTGGTTCCTAGTGACTTCAACGAGCCAAGTCACTGCCATTCTTGGACTAGTAAGTTATTGGTCCATAATGTGAATGGGAAATGGTGCAGCTCTTACAGAAAACAATATAAAACAGTATGGTAGTTCCTCAAAAAAATTAAAAATAGAATTACCATATGATCCAGTATTTCCATTCTGGATATATACCCAAAATAATTGAAAGCAGAGCACAAATGGATATTTGTATACCATGTTCAGAACAGCGTTTTTTACAATAGCCAAAAAGTGGAAGCAACCCAAGTGTCTATCAGCAGATAAATGCATAAACAGCCTACAGTATACACATATAACATGGATGATTCAGCCTTAAAAAGAAGGAATTTCTGACACATGCTACAGCATATGGGTGAACCTTGAAGATATTGTGAGAGGTGGCAAAAGCCAGTCACAAAAGTACAAATAATGCCTGATTCCACTGATCGAGACAGAAAATAGAATGGTGGCTACTGGGAGGCAGGAACAGGGAGTTGTTACCAGGTTGGTAATTGTTTGGGTTTTGCAAGACAAAAAGTTCTGTGGATGGATGGTAGTGTGGCAGCATGACAATGTTAATGTAATGCCACTGAACTGTACACTTAAAATGGTTGACATGGAAAATTCTGTTATGTGTATTTTACCACAATAAAAATAAAAATAATAGAAGAGGTACACAGGAAACTGAAACACTAACTTCAAGGAGGACAAACTGGATATACTTAAGTACGAATGATGAGACCAAAATACCTACGAGTAGATTTTCTTATTGCCAGTTGCTGTTCTAAACTTGATATATGGCTCCTTTGTTCTTCATTCAATTTTGCTTCCTATAACTAGTATGTTCCAGGCAATAGAAAATACAAAAAAATACAAAGTAAACTCTCTGCTTTGGAGGAGCAGTACATATTACTAAAAATTAGAAATCAGGCCAGGCACAGTGGCTCACTCCTGTAATCCCAGCACTTGGGGAGGCCGAGGCAGGTAGACCACATGAGGCCAGAAGTTCAAGACCAGTCTGGCCAACATAGCGAAACCCCATCTCTACTAAAAATACAAAAATTAGCTGGGCATGGTGGCACGTGCCTGTAATCCCAGCTACTCAGGTGGCTGAGGCAAGAGAATCACTTGAACCTGGGAGGTGGAGGTTGCAGTAAGCCAAGATCATGCCACCACACTCCAGCCTGGGTGACAGAGCGAGACCCTGTCTCAAAATACATAAATGCATACATACAAACACAAATAAAAATGAGAAATCAACCTGAACACACAACCAGGCAAACTGACCACAGAGCAAGCCCTTTAACTATTAAAAGTCATTAAGAAGCACCTATCTTAGGTTCCTAAATACCAATCCCCGTTTAAAGGAAACAGAGCTCCTTTGAGAAATAAGTTATTCCGGGACCAGAGAAGGAAAAGTAGGAGGGAGGCCTGGCACATCTGGGATGTCAAAGAGTACTTACAAAAATGAGACCTATCTCAAGACTCAGGAGCCAGCTCAATGGGGCCCCCATTAGCCAACCCTGGGACAAGAAAATAAGTGCAGTAATAAATCATAAACCATCAAAAAGTAAGAATTCATAAGTTCACTTACTGATAAATAAATAAGTGGGGAGAGGGCGGGCTCTTGCTCCTGGTAAAATGCCAAGGGTTGACTGGTAAATGTCTAGAGGTAGTACTGGAATCACAGTAAACATCATTTGCCTCCACTGTCATAAAGATTGGATCAGACAAGAATAACTGATGATGCTAAATCTAGGGGGAAATACGAATGTGTGACAAAGTATCTACATATTGAGATCTACATATCTCAATATGTCTCCCTATTAGTCGTGAAAGAAAAAGGCAAAATCAAAACAGCAATTACACAGTGGAGCAAACACCTTGACCGGGGAGCAGGAGAAGGGGAATCAAAATTAATATCATCAAGGAGGGACAGATGGACATTATGTGCTTCCAGATGGGAGGCCATGAGAAAGACCCAAATAATCTCTGGGGCATTCTGCAGTATTCCAAAGATGCATAAGCTGAATCTAATCAATGGGAGCCCAAAATAAAAAAATATTCTTATTTAAAAATCGGGGACAGGGGACTGGTTACATAATACCCCTTGCCTTGGAAATAAGCTGAACTGTACATATTTATAGGATGCAGAGTGATAGTTTGATACATGTAGACAATGTGTAATGATCAAGTCACAGTAATAAGGATCTCCATCACCTCAAACATTTATTTCTTCATGCTACGAACATTCAAAATCCTCTTCTAGCTCTTTAAAAATACACAACTGTTAACTATATTCACCATACAGTGCTATAGAACAATAAAACTTATTCCTCCTATCTATCTGTAGTTTTGTATCCATTAATCAATCACTCCCTAGCCTCTCCTCCTTGCTACCCTTCCCAGCCAATAATAATTCTACTCTACACTTAAATTTAAGCTCATTTTTTAGGTTCCCAGATATGAGAACATGTGGTATTTATCTTTCTGTGCCCGACTTATTTCACTTAATGCCCTCCAGGTTCATCCATGACAATTTCATTATTCCCTTTTACAGCTGAATAGTATTCCATTGTGCATATATCCTTTTTTTTTTTTTTTTTTTGAGACGGAGTTTTGCTCGTTGCCCAGGCTGGAGTGCAATGGTGCAATCTCAGCTCACTGCAACCTCCACCTCCCAGGTTCAAGTGAGTCTCCTGCCTCAGTCTCCCAAGTAGCTGAGATTACAGGTGCCCACCATCACGCCCGGCTAATTGTTTTGTATTTTTCTAGAAATGGGGTTTCACCATGTTGGCCAGGCTGGTCTTGAACTCCTGACCTCAGGTGATCTACCTGCCTCGGCCTCCCAAAATGCTGGGATTACAGGCGTGAGCCACCACGCCCAGCCTAAATACCACATTTTCTTTATCCATTCATCTCCTGAGGGACATTTAGGTAGATTCCATATCCTGGCTACTGTGCTGTAATAAACACTGGGGTGCAGATCTCTCTTCAATATAACTGATTTCTTTCCTTTGGATAAATATGCAGTAGTGGGATTGCTAGATCACATGGCAGTTCTATTTTCAGTTTTTTGAAAAACCTCCACACTGTTTTCCATAACGGCTGTACTAATTTACATCCACACCAATTTATATGAGTTCCCTTTCTCTGCATCCTTGCCAGCATTTATTGTCTTTTTAATAACAGCCATTCTAAATGGGATGAGATATCTCACTATGGTTTTGAGTCACATTTCCCTGATGATTAGTGATGTTGAGCATTTTTTCATCTACTTGTTAACCACCTGTATGTCTTTTGAGAAATGTCTATTCAGGTCCTTTGCCCTTTGTATAATTATTTGGGGTTATTTTTTTGCCGTTGAGATTCTTGTATATTCTAGATATTAATCCCTTGATGAATACTTTGCAAGTATTTTCTCCCATTCTATAGGTTCTGTTCACTCTATTCTTTGCTGTGCAGAAACATGTCAGTTTCGTATAGTCCCATTTGTGTATTTCTGTTTGTAGCCTGAGCTTTTATAGTCTTACTCAAAATCTTTGCCTAGATCAATGTCCTGAAGCATTTCCTGTTTTCTTCTAGTACTTTTATAGCTTTGGGTCTGCAATTAACTCTTTAATCCATCTTGAGTTGATGTTTGTATCAAGTGAGAGATAGGGGTCTAATTTCACTCTGCATAGGGATATGGAGTTTTCCCAGTACCATTTATCGAAAAGGGAGTCCTTTTGCCAACGTATGTTCTTGGTGTCTTTGTTGAAATCAGTTGGCTGTAAATGTATGGATTTATTTCTGGGTTATCTCTATTCTGTTCCATTGGTCTATGTCTCTGTTTTTATACCAGGACCATGATATTTTTATTACTAATGCTTTGTAGTATATTTTCAAGTCAAGCAGTGTGAGGCCTCCAACTTTTAAACTGAATTTTTCAGTAGAGGCAAAGGGCCATGGGTACACCCTTAATTGATTCAGGGAAAAAAATAAATAAATAAATAACTCTAATGGGAGATGGAGGAGGGGGAAACAGAAGAGGGAGGGTGCAATGTACAAATTATTTAAAAAGCGAGGAAGATGTTAACATCTGGATAAGGAGGGGTATAGGTATTCTTGGTTCTATGTATTTATGCCAATTTTTATCTGTATACTTGAAATTTCTAAGTAAAATGCCGGAAAAGCAGAGTAAAAAGATATTCCCAACCAATGAGCAGTTTTCCTTACAATAATCAAGACGTAAATATTTAGGACACTAAGATCACTGAGACTTATTCAGGTTTTGCAAATGAACAGTTATACAGTATATCAGTTTAAAACTTACAATTCAATACACGTTATCAAGTCAAATCCAAGCAAACGAGAATCTCTCTCCACGACGGAGCCATGATACAATGTGATGGTCAAATTCAGATCCCGAGGTTTCAGAAAATCCCCCATGAAAGGAGCTAACGAATCCCTGCAAAATAATTATTGAAGAAACTTTCTGAACACAATCTATTTGAAAATTCTCACCAGCTACAGAACTCAGATCCTCTGACAATTATCTTCTACCTCTATTGATGTAAGTCTGCCATGGCCTGTTTTCTTTGTCTTGATATATTAAACACCAGGTCCTGGGGAAACTTCCTCTCACAGTGGGAAGTTACTGGCCAATGAAAAAAAGACTTTGAATATTTAATATTGTTATATTGTTTTCATTTGTAATACTTTTGGTTTTCCAGCTTACTTTGATTCAGTGATTTTGAGATTTCTGTTCTTTAGGAAAAGAATATTCTTCAAGCAATCTGTGGAAATCTAATGTATATATACTATATGCATAAGAGATAGGAGAAATGCTATGGTTCAAAATGGAGGTGGTGGCCTGGAGCCTTGGCCTCACTGTTCTGGGGCATTTTAAATTCTCTGCTATAAATTATCATAGTGTCCAGCATTAAAGTGATGAGATTCTGCTATCTGAATTTTAGTTTGCAATGCTTTGACTATTATAATCATTTAATGGAGGCTATACTTTAAGTTGGTAGCAATAAAATGCAGGTATTTTTAGTGTTATGGCAAAGCCTGATTATTCAGTGAGATGAAAATCCCTAATAGCCCCAATCTTTTAAAACAAGTATAAAATCAACACTTTCTCTAAACTCAATTAATAATGCCATTAGTTTTAGATTAATGCATAATTCTTTCAGAAAGTAGGTATTACCCTCTCCATCGTAATTTATCCTCATTAATATCTACTCCAACAAGCAATTCAATGCATGGATTGACTTTTAGCAGCCTTAAGAGTGAAGTATCACCACATCCCAGGTCTGCAACCTGTAGATGAGACAGAATGTTATTTCAAAGACATTTATAGCCAGAGAAGCATGATCAAAAACTTTTTTTTTGAGGAGGAGAGAGGGTAGTATATATCAGTAATAAAATAATAAAAGGATCTTTTTGGCAGAAGATTCTACACACACACACACACATATAAACACAAATTAACCTCAGACTTTATAAGCCCACAGGCGAATTTCTATTTGATCATAGTAAAATAGAAAGGTCCATTCCTATTCCAGAACAACTGTTACTGTCTATATTGAACTAATGAGAAACAATTAGGTACACAGTTTTCCCATTCAGAATCAGAATTTGAAGTCTTAAATATTCTCAGCATATTTCAGCAAACAAAGCTTTCTAAAACTTTGCTTTCACCCCTCACACATTTATTTGATTAAACAATTACCTCCAACCATCTGAAATTCCATACTGAACTTTGAGCTGCCAAAAAGCCAATTTTAGATGATTCACCTGAATACACATGCATAGATGGCTACAAAGATAGAAACAGTAGTGGTGCAGTTAAGGGAAACCTTCACACACAGGAATCTTCACTAAGTCTTCAATATCAAGCAGAAAAAGAAAGCTTTCATCTAGAAATTCACCTTACCCACATCTAATTCACATCCAATTCATTAGTATAGTAACCAGGTATGGATGTATGTATGTAGATTGTATGCAATTATGACTTTCCTCTGAAGTTAACTGAGTAGGCTCATTATGATCTAATTTTCTTTTTGAGACGGGATCTTGCTCTGTTGCCCAGGCTGGAGTGCAGGTGGTAACAGCTCACTGTAGCCTCAATTCCTTGGGCTCAAGGGATCCTCCCACCTCAGCCTCCTGAGTAGCTGGGACTACAGGCACGCACCACCATGCCCAGCTAAATTTTTTTTTTTTTTTTTGAGGTGGAGTCTCGCTCTGTCACCCGGACTGGAGTGCAGTGGCCGGATCTCAGCTCACTGCAAGCTCCGCCTCCTGGGTTTATGCCATTCTCCTGCCTCAGCCTCCCAGCTAATTTTATTTTTTGTAGACACAGGGTCTCACTATGGTGCCAGGTTGGTCTCAAGCTATCCACCTGCCTCAGCCTCCCAAAGTGCTGGAATTACAGGTGTAAATGGGCCACTGCACTTGGCCCATTATCATCTAATTTTGAAAGAACCACAATACCTGTGGCTACCATACCAGTTTGCCCGATATTCTAACTAAATGCTCTAGAAATACGGTACCTACAAGATTATATCCAACTACAAAATCTCAAGATTTTCTTCACATTTGAACCTGACAATGCTGAATTCTATCTGAGCCCTGTGTTTCTGGTATCTGCTAAAGGAATCTACCTATGCTTTGTGTTCCAGAAAAGGGCTCACCGCAAAGAACCAAAGAACGACCCTCCTCCATAAAACTTAGATAAGATTCCTTGTGTTTCCATTCTTTGCTTCAAATGATTATCATGAATACTTGTCCCCACTGATCAATGGGAAGAAAATTCCTTTTTTAACCATACTTTATTCAAACTTTCCTTCTTCCCCAGGGCCCTGAACTTTAGCCTGAGGAAAGAGCCCCCTCCTTAAGGCTCCCCATTCTACTGTCCTTTCAAACCACCCTTTCATCCCACCTCCCTAGTTTCTAGCTTTGTTCACTTCGCCAGTAAAAGAAAAACCTCTTTTGCTTAACTCTTAAGACACTTGCAGATCTTGTGGTTGCGGCATTCTCCCTATTGCAGTAATCCCTGTGAAAAGTCTCTCCAGACTAATCCATTTGACAAAACACCTCATAAGACTAGTCTACTAGTCTTAATAATTAAATGTTTGGAAAGAGAAATACCTACCTTCTTAGGCTCATGTTGATCCACTAAATTTTTAACAAACTGGTACCGCTGTCTGTATAGTGGAGGTTTAAACTGAATTGCTGTCTCCCTGGGAACTTCTTCAAAATTACCGTCAACCACACTACTGCACTAAAGTTCACAAACAAAAAAAGACAGGTTCTAAATCATGCATGACTTCAGAAATTAAATAAGGGGCAAAGAAAAAAAAAAGCCCTTTATTTCCCCCAATCACTTTGAAAAACACACTGGCCTTCACATACCCCTTGTCCTAAAATCATTAGGTAGCACTGCATTTCCTCCACAGTTCATCTAAGCATCCTCATGCCTTTTAATACGTGAGAATCTGGCTTTCTGCGCCCTATAGCTTAGTTTCAGCTGAAGGGAACATTACTAATGAATTATTCAACGAAAACAATTAGAAGGTGGGAGCGGTGGCTCAAGCCTGTAATCCCAGCACTTTGGGAGGCCGAGACGGGTGGATCACGAGGTCAGGAGATCAAGACCATCCTGGCTAACATGGTGAAACCCCGTCTCTACTAAAAAATACAAAAAGCTAGCTGGGTGAGGTGGCAGGCGCCTGTAGTCCCAGCTACACGAGAGGCTGAGGCAGGAGAATGGCTTAAATCTGGGAGGCGGAGCTTGCAGTGAGCTGAGATCCGACCACTGCACTCCAGCCCGGATGACAGAGCAAGACTCCGTCTCAAAAAAAAACAAAAAGAAAACAATTAGAAGACTCGTAACCACAAGGGACATTTTATAAAGTGAGTTGCCAAAGCCTGTGGTCCAAGTAGGCAAGAGGCTGGAAAATATTTATAATGACTGAATATATATATTATATATATATAATATAAAATAGATTATATATATAGATTATATATATAATATATAATATTTTTTTTTCTTTCCTTCCCCAAGACAGTCTTGCTCTGTCACCCAGGCTGGAGTGCAGTGGCACGATCTCAGCTCAATGCAACCTCTGCCTCCCTCCAGGTTCAAGCAATTCTCCTGCCTCAGCCTCCCAAGTAGCCAGGACTACATTACAGGCACGTGCCACCATGCCTGGCTAATTTTTGTATTTAGTGTTAGGCAGGCTCTTCTTGAACTCCTGACCTTGTGATCCGCCCGCCTCCCAAAGTGCTGGGATTATAGGCGTGAGTCACCACACCTGGCCAACTCTCTCTCTTTTTAAGTGAGACCCCTGGCCAACACTCTCTTTTTAAGACAGGTGGGGTCTCACTATGTTGCCCAGGCTAATTTAAAATTCCTAGGCTCAAGCAATCCTCCTGCCTCGGCCTCCTGAGTAGTTGGGCATCTGTACAAACATTCCACCACGCCAGCAAAAGACTCTCTTCCTGACCAAACTTTAGTCAGGTTCCTCTGAGCCATCTTCTTGAATAGACCTCAAACCTGGCCCCAATCCTATCTTTGGGCTGCCTAACCCAGTTTTAATAAGAATACTTCTAAGTCACTTTAGACAGAATCTTCTACCCCTGCTATCTGATCACCCTATGTGGTCAAATTCTTCATCCTCGCAATGTTCTTATTGCAACAGTCCTCAATAAAGTCAGACTAATTTTTTCTTTAACATGACCTCAAGAAAAAAATAGGATTTATAAGATTAATCTGTAACAGCTGTTACTGTTCCTACACAGCAGTATTATAAAAGTAGTCCAAAGGGTATTTGATATCTGGTGTAGCACTGTTCAATAGATAAATACAAGTAGGCAACTTTCTTGTAGCCCAATAATTGGAATTAGAATATTTAACCCAATATATTGAAAATATAATTTCCATATAAAATCAATATAAAAGTGAGATTTTAGATTCTTGTTTTTCACATTGTCTTCAAAATCCAGTGTGCTATATATTTTGTACTTCTGTATCTCAGTTCCAAAAGTTTCATCAGAAATACTTGTCTGTATTCGATTTAAAAACTTTACATTTAAAATAAACATTCACGTACCCAAGTTATTCCATACTTTTTTCCAATCCTGTAATCAAATATCCATTTTTAAACTTAAAATTAAAAATGAAGTTATGAGACCGGGTGCTCAGCGCTGCAGTGAGCCATGACTGGGCCAGTGCATTCCAGCCTGGGCAACACAGCAAGACCCTGTCTTAAAAAAAAAAAAAAAAAAAAGGTTGCAGTTCAGTTCCTCAGTTCCACTAGCCACATTTCAAATGCCCACTTGCCATGTGTAGCTACTGGACAGCAGAGAGCTACACCCTAGATACTCCCAATGTGGTTTCCAAACCAGTGGCATCTTCACCTAGAAACTTGAGAAACAAAAGCGCGGGCCTCACCCTAGACCTCCTTAAACAGAATCTGCAGCTTAACAAAATCCTGGGTGATCCATATGCACCATCACACTGGGGAAACACTACTTAGAATGTTTTTAAAATAGATTTTGCTACTTTAACAGCTAGTGATAAAAATAAAAACATTTATTTTACTTACATACACCAAGTGTGACTCTTTCATCTATGTATACCCTTGTTTACCTCAACCAACACCCCAGGAAATGCTAGGACTTAAACGTGATCAATTTTGCTTGCAATTATCGCACAATACATCCAGGTGATAATTCTTAAGAGTCAAATACACAGCTAAGAAGGGTGGCATTACCTGTGGGTTATTTTCTTCCATTTTGTTTCCAAGTTTTGTTGAAACAAAAACGAAGATTTATCCTTCAGGCTCTATTTGAGAAAATCAACACTGACTCAGCTGTAATAAATACAAAACCGTTTTTGTAAAGAGTTGCCTGAAGGAAATAGCTGCTTAGTTCAGTAGGGAAGAAGGAAAGCCTCTTTCTTACTCCTTACTGCAGTATATAATTTAAATACAACGCTTAAAAGTAAATAATGAATTCACCTCTGGGTACTCAAAAAAGAAAAAAAAACACGAAAGCAGGACTGGAACAGATATTTATACACCTAAGTTCATAGCCGCATTATTCACAGCAGCCAATCTGTGGATTAAATGTGGACTACCATTTAATCTACAGAATGTATCCAGTATTTTTTCAGACATTCGCAAACAGGCTCAGAAAGCGTGGCTTTTCACTATCTCAAACCCTACTAAGAACAAAAACACTCATCCTGTCCCTTTACTATCATTAATAGTTCAATTAGATACAAACGGAGCAATCTTAGGAGTTCTGCCCATTTCATTGCTAAGACCCTCAACTTCAAATTTTTTCAAGAATTTTTCCACACACCGTCAAAATGAAATTTCGAGGGGGAAAAAAGTGTCCTTGATAATAAACTAGAGATGCTCCAACATCTGTCCAATTCTCTCACGAACTTGAATTTAAATTTTGGTTCTCTATTGCACATGTGTCTCCAACAACTAGACTTTAGTCTCGAATCTAGGCAACATGTTAGTCACCAACTAGTATAACGAAACCCTGCTCACTGAAGCCAACGCTTCTGTCTTTGTAATGGCCGTCGCTTCCATCACCTTGCGGTAAGAAACATGCCCAACCGAAAGAGCAAAGCTCGGCGCCGTGCCGCCGGCGTCCTCAACTCAGAGCCGCCCTGACGCCCGCGCACGCGCGGCCTCGCTGCGTGACGCTACTGCCGCGGCTACGCCAGCGCCCACACCTGCGCCTGGGCTTCCTCGCGGGGCTGGCCAACCTCGTGCGCTCTCACGGTCGGCCTTGGGCCCCGGGAGTCCCATGGTGCGCCGAGCTCTGTCCCTCTAGGCTCTCAGCTCCGAGGCGTCGGTTTTGCGTCTGGTAACGGCCGCTGTGGCGTATGCCCGGAAGCCATCTTCAAGGTCCTCCTCCGAACCTTGGCGAGGACCCCTGCGCTCGCCGCGCCGTTGACCCCGCTAGCGTGCGGCTGCGACCCGGCACGGCACGGCAGCTATTGGCGGAGGCCCCCGACTCCGAGCATGTGTCCGCAGACCGCGAGCCGAGAGGCGGCCTGGGTGGCTGTTGGGTTCGTGGCGCTCCCGAAGCGTGGCAAAGGCCTAAAAACGGTCTCGGCCAGCGGAAGGCGGCAAGAGGAGAGGAGCAAGGCTCCACGCGAGGCGGCCGGCGGCTGGAGTCCCAGTCAGTCTCCGCTTTGATCCCAGAGCAGTCCACGGGAGCTTTAAAGGAATGTAGGTTGGGTGAAGTTGGCCCAGTGATACCTGCGCTCAGAAAAACGTTCTTTCCGCTCCCAACGCCCCGTCCCCCACCCCCGCCACCCGACTCCCGAAATAGTTTTATCCGAGTGTTGTGGATAGAACTGTCAGATCTCTTAGAAAATTATTGTATCCTGCCATCGTTCCCTCTGGAGACTCTACTTAATATGTATAAGTACTTTATTACCTGTGTGTGATGGAAGAGTATTAGGGGGGTGAGGGGAGGGACAAAGCTGCCTTCTTTAGGGAAAAAAGATTGACTTATATTTTAAAAGATGCAAAAGCTGGTGTTTTCACTACTGAATTAATAGCCTATTAATATGCCATGAATGATATATTGGAACTGTATTTTCAAACATTTAACACCTACTATGAGCAAAGCACTATGCTAACAGCTTAAGGGTAACGCAGTGATAAATTACACCAATCTTATTTTTGGTATTTGGGGGTCTGGTGTCATAGGTAAAGAAGTACATAACTAACAATAAGCTTCAAAAATTCAATTATAAGGCCCGGCTTGGTCGCTGCCGCCTGTAATCCCAGCACTTTGGAAGGCGGACGGATCACTTGAGCCCAGGAGTGTGAGACCCCGTCTCCCAAAAAAAAGAAATTAGCCGGGCATGGTGGCGCCTGCCTGTGGTCCCAACTATTTGGGAGGCCAAGGCCAGAGGATCACTTGAGCCCAGGAGTCCGAGGCTGCAGTGAGCTATAATTGCACCACTGCACTCCAGTCTGGGCAACAGAACCAGACCATGCCTCAAAAGAAAAAAAAACTCAACGATAATTTCACATTACAGTTTGAGAGATTCCTGTTGACTTGGGGAAACTAGTTTTAGCAGACTGTCTTCATTAAAGGAGTGTACACCTTACTACAGGATATAATTTAAAAGAGAACGTTTGAGAGTAAATAATAATTTCACTTCTGGGTATGTACTCAAAAGAAAGCAGGAATTCAAACAGGTATTTGTACACTAAAGTTCGTAACAGCATTATTCACGTAGCCAAAATGTGGAAACAACCCGAATGTCCATTAAAGGATGAATGAATAAGCAAAATGTGATATAAACATACGATGGAATATTCAGCCTTTATTTTTCCAATCACAGATTTCCAGGAAAATCAACCTTTAAAAGGAGTGAAATTCTAACATTTGCTGCCACATGGATGAATCTTGACATTATGCTGAGTGATATAATCAGTCACAGAAGGACAAATATTGCATGATTCAGTTTATATGAGGTACCTAGAGTGGTCAAATTCATAGAGACAAAGTAGAATGGTGGTTACTACGGGCTGGGAGAAGGAGGGAATTGAGAGTTGTTTAATGGGTGATGGAAAAGTTTTGTAGATAGGATGGTTGCGCTGAATGCCACTGAACTTAAAAATTGTTAAAATGGCTTTATGTATATTTACCACAGTTTCAAAAGTTTAAAGGAAAATTTAAAAGCTATTAAATTATGTATACGGCATTCCTGGAACCAGGGTTTTTACCTCCCCTGCTGGTTAACCCATTTATCAACTTGAACTCCTCAGGTCCAGTTCCCTCTCCACATTTGCCTATTTCATCATTCTCCGGGCCTCCTACTCTTATTAGAATCTGAAAAATCATCCTTGGCTCTATCCACTTCTGTCCTTCCCACACTTGGACAATCACCAAATTTTGACCTCTTCAAGCTGTCGTCTACCATCTGTTCCTTCCCACAGCTAATAGCTTAGCCTTTGTCGTCTCATTTTGTCATTATAACTCATCTTTCCTTCATACACCAGGTAAGTCCTACTGAGTTACAGACCGTGTAACATCTTTTTAGAGTGGATTTTAAGTCAAATAGGCCATAAATCCTGATTTTACTATTCCTGCATAACCTTTGGAAGTTGACATCCTCTCTGAGTGGTAGGGGTTTTTTTAAAGTTGAAAAATGAGAGTTAAATGATTACTTATTTGGTAAATGTGTATAGAGTATTTATTATGGATCAAGTACTGGTTTGAATTAAAAAGATAGATAAAGATGCTTTCATAGCTTTTACAGTCCAGCGGGTGGAGGTGTCTGGCACACAATAGGTAATCAGGAGTTATCCTGGACTGAGTGAGGTGGCATATGACTGTAATCCCAGCAGTTTGGGAGGCTGAGGCAGGAGGATGGCTTGAGGCTAGGAGTTCAAGACCAGCCTGGGCAACATAATGAGACCTGTCTCTACAAAGAAAAAATAAAACATTATCTGGCTGTGCTGGCAGGTGCCTGTACTCCTAGGTACCCAGGAGGCTGAGGCAGGAGGATCGCTTGAGCCTGGGAGTTTGAGGCTGCAGTGAGCTGTGATCATGCCACTGTGCTCCAGCCTGGGCAACAGAGTGAGACCCTGTCTTAAAAAAAAAAATTAATTTCAAAATTTAAATTTTTTTTTTTTTTTTTTGAGACAGAGTCTGGTTCTGTCACCCAGGCTGGAGTGCGGTTGCGCAGTCTTGGCTCACTGCAACCTCCACTTCCCAGGTTCAAGCGATTCTCCTGCCTCAGCCTCACGAGCAGCTGAGATTACAGTCACGCACCACCATGCCCAGCTAATTTTTGTATTTGTAGTAGAGACACGGTTTCACTATGTTGGCCAGGCTGGTCTCGAACTCCTGACCTCAAGTGATCCACCTGCCTCAGCCTCCCAAAGTGTTGGAATTGCAGGCATGAACCATCGCCCCTGACTAATAATAATTTTTTAAGTTACTTTGGATGCCAGCTTGAGCCGTATGCTTAACAGGATAGAATATTTGGAGGTCTTGACAAGAGGGTGCTTGTATATTCCGTGTAAGAGGAATGTAAATAGTTTGTGTCCAGAAGACTGTAACAGACTAAGATGCACAAATTCCTTCTCACCTATTGAGAGAAATGGGGTCTATTTCTTTTCCTTTTGAATCTGTATAGGTTTTGTGATTTCACCAATGAATAGAATACCTCTGCCAGTTTCTGGGCCTAGGACTTAAGAAACTGGCAGCTTCTACTTCCTGTTTCTTAACGCATCCACTCTTGGAACCCAAATGATATTCTGTGAAGAAGACTAAGGGAACCCACGGAGAGGCCCACATGGAGAAAAACTCAATCCCCACTCACCCGCTATCCCAGGCTGTCAGCCAGCACCACCTTGTCTTGCCAGCCATGTGAGTGAGCCATGTTGGAAGTGAATCCTCCAGGCCCAGTGAGCCATTTAAACTGACTGAAGACAGCGGCTCTGTCCATGTGTACAGAGAGCTGGAAGTGCCTGAAAATTTATATTTTCCTGGGTAGTGCTTTTGCTAATGACTAACTGGTGTGGATGTATAAAAGTCCAGCTCTATGATCTCAGACTTCTGGCCTCCAGAACTGTAAGAAAATAATTTTTTGTTGTTTAAGCCATCTAGTCTGTGGTATTTTGTTATGGCCACCCAAGCAGACTGATAACACTGAATGATGTATATAACTGAGTAATAACCTATGGAGCAATAAGAGCACACTTGGAGCATCTTCTCTGTCAAGCAAGAAACAAAAACATTCTCTCACCTTATCAATATTCTACAAGTTAACCTCTAACTTCTCAGGGTTGTTAACTGTTTGGACTCTCATGTTTGTAAGGAGTGACTCAGATGAAGTTACAATCCCCAAGACAGCCATATGCCTGTGAGACAGGCTTAATTCTCTGGCATGTTACTAAAATGTCAGCCATGTGCAGTGGCTCGTGCCTGTAATACCAGCTTTTTGGGAGGCTGAGGCAGGAGGATCACGTGAGGCCAGGAGTTTGAGACTAGCCTGGGCAAGACCCCTGTCTCCAAAATTACAAATAAATTTTTTTTAGAAAATGTTAAATACTGTGAAATAATCTGTTTCCAAGTGTTGGATATTTTTTCTGCACAGTAGTGAAATTATTGCTGGCTGTCTCGGTGTAAGAATGGCCACTGAGCTACCTGGCATCCTGATGGGAAGGTGCAGGGCCAGAAGTTGAATCATACTGTGAGTGTGTCTTACGGGCCAGCTCTGAACCCATGAGGGTAGTGGAGAAGAAATAAGATTTGAAATGCATAATTCCAGAAGAGTCTGGAAAATTCTTCCAGTTGTCAGACATGCAAAGTTGTAATTTCATATCCGTAATTCTTTATGCTTTTTCTTATAGAAGGTCTTGACATTGTATAAGCTTCAGGCCCCACAAAACCTGCATCTTCCCTGCCAAGATCAGCATCTAGAGGAAAACTGCTTCCACAGTAGCACAACCAGTCTGATCATCCCTGCATCAGTCAGCATTCTCCAGAGAAACAGAGCCAACAGGGTATGTGTATATATGTGAAAAAAGACTTATTTTAAGGAATTGGCTCATGCAATTATGGAGGTGCAAGTCCAAAATCTGTAGGGCAGGCAGATGGGCAGACTGGAGACCCAGAGAAGAGTTGCAGTTCAAGTCCAAAGTCAGTCGGTTGGAAGAATTCCCTCTTGCTGGGTGTTGGTGAGAAGTAGGAGTAGATGGAGAGGGGAGGTGTCAGGCTTTGCTCTACTAAGGACTTCAACTGATTGGATGAGGCCCAGTAATATTATGGAGGGAAATCTGCTTTGCTCAAAGTTTACTGATTTAAATATTAATCCCATCCACACAAAAAAAAAAAAAACCTTCCCAGAAACATTTATAATATTTGACCAAATATCTAAGTCCCGTGGCTCAGACAACACATAAAATTATCCATCACAATTCCATTCTCCCAATACAGGTCAGCAAGGACTTGGGCAGGTGGTAACCTCAGCCCTAGAGTCTACAGCAGTACTCTCACACTTATCACATGTAGTTCTGTGGGTCCAGGTGTCACTTCTCAAGAGAGAATCTGATTGGCTAATTTCGACCAAGTCTCCTTTCCTAGTTCAGTCACATGTAAGGGTTACAGAAAGAGTTGGGCTTACAGGGGACTTAGGGCTGCCTCTCTGGACTTGGGAGAGCAGGACTTCTCAGAGATAAATGGTTAGAGAGTAATATAGTTTGGATATTTGTTCTCTGTAAATCTCATGTTGAAATTTGATGTTCAATGTTGAGGGCAGGTCTGGGACCTCCCTCCCTGCTTTTGCTCCCCCTCTTGCCATATGACACAACTGCGCCCTTCACCTTCTGCTATGAATGGAAGCTTCCTGAGGCCTTCACCAGAAGCAGAGGCTGCTACCATGCTTCGTGCACAGCCTACAGAATCATGAGCCAAATAAACTTCTTCATAAATCATCCAGTTTCAGGTATTCGTTTATAGCAACACAAAATGGACTAATACAGAGAGGAAATATGTTGAGCACATTGAAGGCCCCAAAATGCTGAGCTTTCTTTTTTTAACCTATATAGTACTTTTCTTGCATCTCAGTTTTCTTATCTATAGAATGAGGATTAGTAAGACCTACCAACTTTAGGGGGTCATTCTGGTGAAAGAAGTGAAAAATTAAAATTTGTAAAGAAGTATATAAATTAACATTATTTTTTAAAACCAAAATGATCTTTAACACCAAATTGATGATCTGATCACAAAGATGGGGTAGATGAAATGAAGAGAAAAGATTTCTGACATTTGTATACTTAGAAGTGTATCCAGGCTGGGCATGGTGGCTCATACCTGTAATCCCAGCACTTTGGGAGGCCAATGCAGAAGGATTGCTTGAGGCTAGGAGTTTGAAACCAGCCTGGGCAACGTAACAAGACTCCATCTCTACAAAAAATTTAAAAATTCTCCAGCGTGGTCGTCCATGCCTATAGTCCCAGCTACATGGGAGGCTGAGATGGGAGAATCAATCACTTAAGCTCAGGAGTTCAAGCTGCAGTGAACTATGATCACACCACTGCATTCCAGCCTGGATAACTTGTGTCAGAAAAAAATAAAAATGAGAGAGAGGGAAGAAGACAGAGACAGAGAAAGAGAAAGAAAGAAAGGAGGGAAGAAGGAAAAAGGAGGGAGGGAAGGGAAAAGAAAAATGTACTCAGTCAGGGTTCTTAATTGCAAACAATGGAATTGACTCAGGCTGGTTTAAGTAGAAAAGTTTTTTTTTTTTTTTTTTTTTTTTTTTTGAGACAGAGTTTCATTTTTTTTTCCCAAGCTGGAGTGCAGTGGTGAGATCTTGGCTCACTGCAGCCTCTGCCTCCCAGGTTCAAGCAATTCTCCTCCCTCAGCCTCCCAAGTAGCTGGGATTATAGGCGCTCACCACCATGCCCAGGTAATTGTTGTATTTTTAGTAGAGATGGGGTTTAGCCATGTTGACCAGGCTGTTCTCGAACTCCTGACCTCAGGTAATCCACCCGCCTCAGTCTCCCAAAGCACTGGGATTATAGACATGAGCCACCGTGCCTGGCCGAAAAATAATTTATTATTGAACTCTCAGCTAATCTCTTAGACAACTAAAGAACCCTACTCATTATTTTATTTTTTAAATTGAGATAATGTTTTCTTTTGTTGCCCAGTCTGGTCTCAAACTCCTGAGATCAAGCAGTCTTCCTACCTCAGCCTCCCAAGTAGCTGGGATTACAGATGCATACCACCATGACTGGCTTCTGAATCTAATTCTCAAATCCATGTATCTAATGGATTAAGCCTAGGTTATTTCCAGCTTCAAGAGTCTTAGGTTGTAAAATGTTTTAGGTGGTGGGGATGGGGCTTCCATTTAGGTAAGATGAATATCATTATGTGGGAAACTACCGAAATGTAGGGAGAGTGTTCAAGTCTACAAACAACAAATTTCTACCTCAGAAAAGTACACATTGAACATCCCTAATTTGAAAACTCCAAAATCTGAAACTTCTGAGCACACGAGATGACGCCACAAGTGGAAAATTCCACACCTGACCTCATGTGATGGGTCGCAGCCAAAATGCAGTTAAAACTTTGTTTCAAGCACAACATTATTTAAAATATTGTATAAGAAGGTGGAGTAAGATAGTGGAACAGAAGCATACACTGTTTGCCCCTTGCACCTTGGCAGAAACACCAAATTTTAACAACTATCTATATGTGGAAAAGCACCATCACAAGAACCAAAATTCAGACAAGCTATCACAGTACCTGATTTTAACTTCCTATCACTGAAAAAGGCATTGAAGAGGGTCAGAGACAGTTCTGAATCGCCAGCACCACCCCTCCCTCATCCCCTGGCACAAAGAGTCTATGCACTTGGGGGAGGGAGAGCACAGTGACTGGGGGACTTTACATTGAACTCAGTGCTGCCCTGTCATAGTGGAGAGGAGAGCAAAGCTGTGCTGGGATCAGGCAGTGCCTGTGCATGGAGGGAACATTTGGACCATACCTAGCCAGCGGGGAATCACCCATCCCAGTGGTCAGAACTTGAGTTTCTTAGCAAGCCTGACCACTGCAAGTCAAAGTGCTCTGGGGTCGTAGTAAAGTTGAAAGGCAGTCCAGGACACAAAGACTGCAATTCCTAGGCCATTCCTAATGCTGGGCTGGGCTCTGAGCCAGTGGACTAGGATGGTATGTGACCTAGAGAGACACCAGGCAGGGTGGCTAAGGGAGTGCTTTCACAACCCCAGGCAGTGCAGTTCACAGTGGCAAAAGTGACTCTTTCCTTCTGCTTAAGGAGAAGAGAGTGAAGAGTAAGGAGGACTTTGTCTTGCATACCAGCTCAGCTGCAATAGGATAGGGCACTGAACAGAGTCACAAGGCCCCCATTAAAGGCCCTCGCTCAAGGACGACATTTCTAGACACAGCTTGGGCTGAAAGGGAACCCACTGCCTTGAAGGGAAGGGCCCAGTCCTGGCAGGATTCATCACCTGCTGACTAAAGAGCCCTTGGGCCCTGTATAACCAGAAATGATACCCAGGCGGGATATCATGGGCCTTGGGCTCTGAGATGTGCTGACTTCAGGTGAGACACAACACATTCCCAGCTGTGGTGGCTATGGCAACAGACTCTATCTGATTAAGAAAAGCAGAGGGAAAGGTAAATGGGACTTTGTGTTGCCCCTTAGATACAAGCTTGCCCACAGTTGGGTAGAGCAACAAACAGGCTCTTGCAGTTCCCAAGTCTAGACCTAGGCTCTTGGACAGCATTTCTGGACCTGCCTTGGTCCAGAAAGGAGCCCACTGCCCTGAAAGGTGAGTCCCAAGCCTTTCAGCATTCACTACAAGCTGACTGAAGAGCCCTTGGGCTTTAAGTGAAAATCAGGAGTGGCCTGGCAGAACCCCCCTCTGGGCTGGTGGTAGCCACAGGGAGAGGCTCTTCTGCCTAAGTAAAGTGGAGAAGGGAACAGGAAGGACTTTGTATTATGGTTTCGTGCCAGCTTAGCCACAATAGACTAGAATATCAGATAAATGTATCAGGTTTTTGACTCCAATCCCTGGCTTATCTCTGGACCTGCCTAGGGGAACTTGCTGCTCCGAAGGGAAGGACACAAATCTAGCGGACTTTGCCCCTGCTGATTGTACAGCCCTAGGGCCTTGAGTGAACATAGGTAGTAGCCAGGTAGTGGTTACAGCGGGCCTTAGGCAAGACCCAGAGCTGTGCTGGCTTCAGGTCTGACCCAGTGCAGTCCCAGTGGTGGTCACCACAGGGGTGCTTGCATCACTACACCACCAGTTTCAGGTGGCTCAGCACAGGGAGAAAGTAAGGGAAGAGAACAAGAGTCTCTACTTGGTAGTCCAGAAAATTCCAGATCTTATCGAAAACCACCAAGGCAGTACCTCTCTAAGTCTGCAAGAAATACAGCTTTATTGGGCTTGGGGCCCAAGTCCCTTCAAATACCTGGAAAGCCTTCTCAACAAGGATGGATACAAACAAGCCCAGACTGCAAATATTACAATAGATACCTAACTCTCTAATGCCCAGACACTGACAAACATCTACAAGCATCAAGATCATTCAGGAAAACATTTCACCAAACAAACTAAATAAGGCACTAGGGACCAATTCTAGAGAGAAAAGGATATGTTAACCTTCAGACAGAAAATTCAAAATAGCTGTTTTGAGGAAACTCAGAGAAATTCAAGATAACACCAAGAAGGAATTATGAATTCTATCAAATATAACAAAGAGAGGCCGGGCGCGGTGGCTCAAGCCTGTAATCCCAGCACTTTGGGAGGCCGAGACGGGCGGATCACAAGGTCAGGAGATCGAGACCATCCTGGCTAACACGGTGAAAGCCAGTCTCTATTAAAAATACAAAAAAAAATAGCCGGGCGAGGTGGCGGGCGCCTGTAGTCCCAGCTACTCGGGAGGCTGAGGCAGGAGAATGGCATAAACCCAGGAGGCGGAGCTTGCAGTGAGCTGAGATCCGGCCACTGCACTCCAGTCCGGGCGACAGAGGGAGACTCCGCCTCAAAATATATATATATATAACAAAGAGATTAAGATAATTTTTAAAAATCAAGCAGAAATTCTAGAGTTGAAAAATGCAATTGACATACTGAAGAATGCATCAGTGTCTTAATAGCAGAACTGATCAACTAAAAAAAAATATTAGCTTGAAGACAGGATATTTGAAAATACACAGAGAAGACGAAATAAAAACCAATGAAGCATGCCTACAAGATCTAGAAAATAGCCTCAAAAGGGGAAATCGAAGGGTTAATGGCCTTGAAGAAGAGGTAGAGAAAGAGGCAGGGGTAGAAAGTTTATTCTAAGCAAGAGTATCAGCACCCCAAATGTAGAGAAAGTTATCAACATTTAAGTACAAGATTATAGAATACCAAGCAGATGTAACCCAAAGATGATTACCTCAAGGCATTTAATAATCAAATCCCAAACATTAAGGATAAGGAAAGGATTCTAAAAGCAGCAAGAGAAAAAACCAACATACAATGGAGCTCCAATACATCTGGCAGCAAGCAGACTTTTCAGTGGGAACCTCACAGGTCAAAAGAGAGTGGCATGACACATTTAAAATGCTGAAGGAAAAAAACTTCTACCCTATGATACTACATTCAGCAAAAATATTATTCAAGCATGAAGGAGAAAAAAAGACCTTCCCAGACAAACAAAAGCTGAGAGATTTCATCAATACCAGACATGTCCTATGAGAAATGCTAAAGTGAATTCTTCAGTCTGAAAGAAAAGGATGTTCATGAGCAAGAGGAAACCACCAGAAGGCACAAAACTCACTGGCAATAGTAAGAACACAGAATAGTATAACACTAATTGTGGTGTGTAAACTTCTCTTGACTTAAGTAGAAAGACTAAATAATGAACCAATAAAAAATAATAACTATAACAACTTATCAAGACATAGACAATACAATAAGACATAAAAAGAAACAACCAAAGCTAAAAAGCAGAGGGATGAAGTTAAAGTGTAGAGTTTTTGTTAGTTTTGTGTGTGTGTTTGTTATGCAATCAGTGTTAAGTTGTCATCAGTTTAAAATACTGAGTTATAAGATAGTATTTGCAAGCCTCATGGTAACCTCAAATCAAAAATCATACAACAAATACACAAAAAATTAAATCATACCAGCAGAGAAAATCACCTTCACTAAAAGAAAGACAGGAATAAAGGGGAAAAAAAAGAGAAGGCTGCAAAACAACCAGAAAACAAATAACAAAATGGCAGGAGTGAGTCCATCCTCACCAATAATAATATTAAATGTGACTGAACTAAACTCTCCAAAAAAAGGTTGAGTGGATGAAAAAACAAGACTCAGTGATCTGCTGCCTACAAGAAAGACACTTCATCTATAAAGATACACACAGACTGAAAAATAAAAGGATCAAAAAGGATATTCCATGCCAATGGAAACCAAAACACAGCAGGAGTTACTGTACTTATATCAGACAAAATAGATTTCAAGATAAAATCTGTAAGGCGAGACAAAGAAGGTTACCATGTAATGATAAAAGGGTCAATTCAGCAAGAGGATATAACCATTGTAAGCATACATGCACCCAACACTGGAGCACCCAGATATATAAAGCAAATATTATTAGAACTAAAGAGAGAGATAGACCTCAATAGGATAATAGGTGGAGACTCTAACACCCCCTACTTTCAGCATTGGACAAGTCTCCCTTACAGAAATTCAATAAAGAAAAATTGGATTTAATCTGCACTAGAGAAAAAATAGACCTAATAGATAGTAACAGAACATTTCATCTACTAGCTGCAGAATACACATTCTTCTCTTTAGCATATGGACCATTCTCAAGGATAGACCATATGTTAGGTCACAAAACAAGTATTAAAACATTCAAAAAAGGCCGGGCGTGGTGGCTCAAGCCTGTAATCCCAGCACTTTGGGAGGGCGAGACGGGTGGATCGCGAGGTCAGGAGATTGAGACCATCCTGGCTAACACAGTGAAACCCCGTCTCTACTAAAAAAAAATACAAAAAACTAGCCGGGCGTGGTGGCGGGCACCTGTAGTCCCAGCTACTTGGGAGGCTGAGGCAGGAGAATGGTGTAAACCCGGGAGGCGGAGCTTGCAGTGAGCTGAGATCCAGCCACTGCACTCCAGCCCGGGCGACAGAGCGAGACTCCGTCTCAAAAAAAAAAAAAAAATTCAAAAAAAATGAAATAATTTCAAGCATTTTCTCTGACCACAAAGGAATGAAACTAGAAATCAATAACAAGAGGAATTTTGGAAACAATACAAACACATAGAAATTTAAACAATATGCTTCTGAATGATTAGTGGGTCAATGAAGAAATTAAGAAAGAAATTGAAAAATTTATTGAAACAAATAATAGAAACACAATGGGCCGAGCATGGTGGCTCATGCCTATAATCCCAGCACTTTGGGAGGCCGAGGAGGGTGGATCACAAGGTCAGGTGATCAAGACCATCCTGGCTAACACAGTGAAACCCCATCTCTACTAAAAATACAAAAAAAAAAAATTAGCCGGGCTTGGGGGCGGGTGCCTGTAGTCCCAGCTACTCGAGAAGCTGAGACAGGAGAATGGCAGGAACCTGGGAGGCGGAGCTTGCAGTGAGCCAAGATCGCTCCACTGCACTCCAGCCTGGTCAACAGAGCAAGACTCCATCCCAAAAAAAAAAAAAAAAAAAATGGAAACACGACATACCCAAACCTATGGGATACAGGGAAAGCAGTATTAAGAGAAATTTATAGCTATAAAAGCCTATATCCAAAAAAAAGGAAAAACTTCAAATAATAACCTCACAGTGCATGCATCTAAAAGAACTAGGAAAGCAAGAGCAAACCAAACTCAAAATTCGTAGAAGGAAAGAAATAGCAAAGATCAGAGCAGAAATAAGTGAATCTGAAATGAAGAAAACAATACAAAAGATAAACTAAACCAAAAATTGGGTGTTTTTTTTTTTTTAAAGATAAACAAAATTGGCACACCTTTAGCCAGACTAACAAAGAAAAAAGGGAGAAGGCCCAAATAAAATCAGAGACAAAAAAGGAGACATTACTGCTGATAACACAGAAATTCAAAGGATCATTAGTGGCTACTATTAGCAACTATATGCCAATAAGTTAGAGAATCTAGAGGAATGAGTAAATTCCTAGACACATACAACTCACCAAGATTGAAAAATGAAGAAATCCAAATCCTGAATAGACCAATAACAAGTAATGAGATCAAAGATGTAATAAAAAGTTCCCCAATAAAGAAAAGCCCAGGACCTGCTGGCTTCACTGCTGAATTCCACCAAATATTTAAAGAGTTAATACCATGTACACTTTAAAATAACTTAGGAGTATAAACAGATGGCTGGGCATGGTGGCTCGTGCCTGTAATCCTAGCACTTTGAGAGGCCAAGGTGGGCAGATCACTGAGGTCAGGAGTTCAAGATCAGCCTGGCCAATATGGCAAAACCCCATCTCTACTTAAAGTACAAAAATTAGCCAGGTGTGGTGGCACACACCTGTAATTCCCGCTACTTGGGAGGCTGAGACACAAGAATCACTTGAGCCCAGGAGGCAGAGGTTTCAATGAGCTGAGATCATGCTACTGCACTCCAGCCTGGGTGACAGAGTGAGACTCTGTCTAAATAAATAAATAAATAAATAAATAAATTGTTTGTAACACAAAGGATAAATGCTTGAAGGAATGGATAACCCATTTTCTATGTGATTATTATGCATTACATGCCTATATCAAAATATCTCATGTACTCCATAAATATATACACCTACTATGTACTTATAAAAATTAAAAAATTTTAAAAGAAAATATTGTATAAAATTGCCTTCAGATTATGTATATAAGGTGTATACAAAATGCAAATGAATTTCATATTTAGGTTTGGGTCCTAGCCCCAAGATATCTCATTATGTATATGCAAATATTTCAAAATCTGAAATCCAAAACACTTCTGGCACCAAAAATTTTAAATAAGGGATGCTTAACCTGTGTGCCTTCAAGTCTCAAGCCACAAAATCCACAGGAAGAGTCCAGAAGAGCTGGATTACAGTCAATAATGACATAATAATTTTTTTTAAAATTAGTACTTTATTATAACTTCTTAAATTTTAGGGATGGGGTCTGTATGTTGTTCAGGCTTAATCTGAACTCCTGGGCTAAATAATCCTGCCTCAGCCTCCTGAGTAAGTGGGACTACAGGTGCATACTACCACACCCAGCTTTACTATAACCTTTTGTAACCAACTACTCTGTGTACATTGTGGTACTAGATATTTTACATATATTAATCATTTAATCTTCATTAAAAACTTGCAAGCTGAGTATCATTAATTCCTTTTTTTTTTCATTTAGAAATGGGATCTCCCTATGTTGTCCAAGTTGGGGTGCAGTGGCTATTTGCAGTGTTTTTTGTTTGTTTGTTGAGACAAGGTCTCACTCTTTCACCCAGGCTGGAGTGCAGTGGCACAGTCTCAGCTTGCCACAGCCTCAACCTCCCAAGCTCAAGCAATCCTCCCACCTCACCCTCCAGAGTAGCTGGAACTATAGGTGCACACCACTGTGCCCAGCTAATTTTGTTTATTTTTTGTAGAGATGAAGTCTCACTATGTTGCCCAGGCTAGTCTCAAACTCCTGGTCTCAAGCAATCTTACCACCTTGGCCTCCGAAAGTGTTGGGATTACAGGTGTTAGCTACCATGCCTGGCCCTATTCACAGTCTTGATCATATCTGTTGACCTTCAGAAAGAAACAGAGTCAAAATTAATATAGAGAGTTTATTTGGGCTAAGGTTCAGGACAACTACCAAGGAAATACCTCCCAGAGCCTCAAGTTTTTTAAAGAAAAAAGGACAAATCAGGAGAGTGACAATTACAAAAGTTGTTTGCCAGGAATTTTCATTGGTACACAGAAATAACATTGATTGGTGATTGATTATGCATTTTTTAACCATAGGGTATGAGTTATGGTGTCCAGAGTATGACTTCGTTAGATTAATTTATGGCTATTGGTAGTGACACTCAGACTGGAGTCCATGTAGCAGGTAGATTACTTAGCTCAAAGTGGGGTATGGAACATGAATTTCGATGGCTTGATGGGTCTTATAATTTAAAGGGGGTTGCATTCCTCAGATTAGTTTATTTTCTTTTTCCTAGAGTTTTTTCTACAGCCTCAAACTCCTGGGCTCAAGTGATCCTCCTGCTTCAACCTCCCTAGTAGCTGGGACTATAGGCACATGCCACTGCAGCCAGCTCCATTGATTCCATTTTACAAATGAGGAACTGAGATTTATAGTTATTCAAGATTATAAATTGCATAAGCACCAGAGCTGGACTGAGAGGTCAGGTCAGTTTGGCTCTCACCATGCTCTGGTTGGAGCTGGGAACTGATATTTTCTCCCTTGGTGAGGAAATACCCTCCAAGTACTATGCACAAATTATATACAGGAGTGCAAAAAGGCTGGGGTTTTCAGGTTACCTGATCTGGATCTGACCCTACCAACCTACACCTCTGCTACTTTTTACCTCTACTTCCTCTTTCGTAAAACTTTTTTAGAATAAGGAAGAGTGAAGAACAATTACCTACAGTTGGTCCTCCATATCTGCAGGTTCTGCATCCACAGATTCAAATAACAGTGAATTGAAAATATTTGGGACAGAAACAAGAAATAAGATAAAACAGTCAAAAACAATGAGTTTTTTTTGTTTTTTGTTTTTTTTGAGATGGAGTCTCGCTCTGTTGCCCAGGCTGGAGTGCAGTGGCACGATCTTGGCTCACTGCAAGCTCCACCTCCCGGTTTCACACCATTCTCCTGCCTCAGTCTCCTGAGTAGCTGGGACTACAGGCGCCCACCACCACGCCCTGCTAATTTTTTGTATTTTTAGTAGAGACGAGGTTTCACTGTGTTAGCCAGGATGGTCTCGATCTCCTGACCTCGTGATCCGCCCACCTCGGCCTCCCAAAGTGCTGGAATTACAGGCATGAGCCACCGTGCCCGGCCAAAAACAATATGTTAAAAGTATAATTATTTACAAAGTATTTACATTGCATTAAGTATTATAAGTAATCTAGAAATAAGACTGGGGTGGTGGCTTATGCCTGTAATCCCAGCACTTTGGGAGACTGAGCTGACAGATTGCCTTGAGTCTAGGAGTTCAAGATCAGCCTGGGCAACATGGCGAAACTCCACCTTTACAAAAAATAAATAAGTAATCTAGAGATGATTTAAAGTATATGGGAGGTTATATGCAAATACTACATCATTTTATACAAGGGACTTGAGCATCCGAGGATTTTGGTATCCCTGGGTGGGGGGGGGGGGAGGGGTCCTGGAACCAATCCCTCAAGGATATCAAGGGATGACCGTGCATAAGTGTTTCCCACCTCTCAAAAACCTGCTCTTTCCTTTTTGTATTGCTGTAACAGGTTTTAACAATGATGCTTCACGTCTAATGTTGCCAGATATTGCCAGCAGGCTTTGGCTATTGTTGCCATGGGTCACATGTCTTTCTGACCTAAGGAAAGGAAGTGCCCCCTTCCCCAAACAACAGATCATTTAACCCTATTTTGGGTTTATTAGATGTTAGGTGTTTGACAGGGCTTGAATTCAGAATCAACGGAGAGCTAACTCAGAAAAATGGAAATTAAAATGTCATCTTTGTTACTGACAAAAGCTGGATTGGACATGTTAACTCATTTCCTGTTTAGAAAAAGAAAGTGCAGCTGGGTGCTAGTGCTTATTTCTCAGGTCAAACAGGAAATGGGTTAGGAAAAATTACCAGGCTGTGTACTGTGGCTCACACCTGTAATCCCAGCATTTTGGGAGGACAAGGTAGGAGGATTGCTTGAGCGCAGGAGTTTGAGACCAGTCTGGGCAACACAATGATACCCTGTCTTTACAAAAATAAAAAATAAAAAATTAGCCATGTATGGTGGTGCCAGTCTGTAGTCCCAGCTTCTTGGGAGGCTGAGGTGGGAGGATCGCTTGATCTTGGGAGGTCATGGCTACAGTGAGCTGTGATCATGCCACTGCACTTCAGCCTGGGCAACAGAGTGAGACCCTGTCTCAAAAAGAGAAAGAAAAAAATAATATCAAGCCTTAAAAATAAAGTAGGGGCCGGGTGCGGTGGCTCACACCTGTAATCCCAGCACTCTGGGAGGCCGAGGTGGGTGGATCACTAAGTCAGGAGATCGAGACCATCCTGGCTAACACGGTGAAACCCCACCTCTACTAAAATTACAAAAAATTAGCAGGACGTGGTGGCGGGCACCTGTAGTCCCAGCTACTCAGGAGGCTGAGGCAGGAGGATAGTGTGAACCCAGGAGGCGGAGCTTGCAGTGAGCCAAGATCGGGCCACTGCACTCCAGCCTAGGTGACAGAGCAAGACTCCATCTCAAAAGAATAAATAAATAAATAAAAATAAAAAAGTAGGATGAGTGCATGTCCTTTCATTGTCAAAAAATTTGAAAACCAATAAATATTTTTAATCAGTCAGTTCCTTCATCTCACTTGAATAAGGTGTTTCAACTTTGTTAATGGTTAAGAAAAAATTGTAAAATTATATGCCAGTTCTTCTCCAAGATTTCTTCAACAAGCTTATTTCAAGTTTCATTGCCTTTCTTGCTATGTTGACCTGCTTATATAAAGGCTCGGCAGCTAAATCACCAGCAAATTGCTTTCCCTCAGCCTCCCCAATAGCTGGGACTACAGGCGTGTGCCACCCTGCCCAGCTTTTGAACATCTTTTCATATGCGTATTTGCCACTTGTGTATCTTCTTCAGTGAGGTGTCATTTAGGTCCTTTCCCCAATTTTTAATTGAGTTTTTTTCTTATTGTTGAGTGTTAAGAGTTCTTTGTGGCCAGGCACAGTGGCTCACACCTGTAATCCCAACACTTTGGGAGGCCGAGGTGGGCAGATCACAAGGTCAAGAAATTGAGACCATCCTGGCCAATGTGGCGGCCTAAAAATACAAAAATTAGCGGGGCGTGGTGGTGCACATCTGTAGTCCCAGCTACTTGGGAGGCTGAGGCAGAAGAATCACTTGAACCAGGGAGGCAGAGGTTGCAGTGAGCCGAGATCATACCACTGCACTCCAGCCTGGAGATAGAGCGAGACTCCATCTCAAAAAAAAAAAAAAAAAAAAAAAAAAAAAAAGAGTTATTTGTATATTTTGAATAAAAGTCCTTTATTACATGTGTCTTTACGAAATATCTCTCAGCCATCTTTAAATTAATACCTAAATTTTTTCATCAAAAGTTTAAGTAGAAGACACGGAGATCGTTGAGGGAGTTCATTCCACCTTCGAGTCTTTACCTAGAGAAGCCCTGGTCCACACGCCTACATGATATGATGAGGTTTCTCTTCAAATAATCTGATCAATCTTTTATTCATAGTATCCCCCCAACTTTTTCCTTTTTCTCCTCTTTTCCTTTTTGCCTTTGTTAAATGCCCAGGCACGCCACAGTACTAGGAGTTATCAGTACCAGCTCACATTCCTTTCCTTATTCAGAAAGAGGACTAACTTTCTAGCTCATTACAGACACCCCTTCCCTTCCTCTCTACTTTCTTTTACGGGTGCACCTTATCTCACAAAATCAAATGTTTAGCCAGCAGGGATTAGTTTAGATTGTACGACCCGACCCCAACCAATGAGGAAAGGGTACAGGGGCAGGACTTGCGTCAGGAATAAAGGCTCTCGTACCCCTTTATTCAGGTGTGCTTTCATGGCAACTGGCTAAGGAGGCACCCCTCTGTGCAGAAGTAAAATTGCTTTGCTAAGAATCCTTTGTTCGAGTGTTCGATTTCCTTAGGATTTTGAGCATTATTCCTAACATGTGGTTTAGACCCTGATCCCCCAGATTATGCTGTTTTACGGAGGAATAATAACTGACTCTTCAGGGCCATGTGTGGAGGGCGCTCGGGGAGGTGTCAAGAAGCTCTGAGAGATCCCTCAACAAGGGGCGCTAAGATTCCATACTGGGATTAATGAGACGTTTAGAAGGTGGTGACCTGCTTTGGGTTCGCCTAGGGACTTTTTGATCCTAAACTTGGAAATGTTAAGCTTTACTAGTCCAGGCTCCTTTTTTTAGATGTTAGGAATAGCTGGTCCAGAGAGAGGATTTCCTGAAAGTTACATGCTAGTTTGGACAGATTTGGGGACGAGGACTCAGTGCTCTTTTCCCTGTATCCCTTAGTTGTAACCTGGAATAGCTAGGTCCAGACACGGGAACCTTCAGGTTTCAGGTGGGAAATGGTCCTTGCATGGCCACTCCACTGCTCTATTCCCCTCAAACAAATAAGAGAAAGCCCACAGTTAGACTCACTACCTGTGAGTTTACTATCCCAGAGTCAGGCTGGCTTGAACTGAAATGCCTCACTTAGAAGAAAAGCTTCTTATAGCCTGGACAGGACAGTGAGACTCTATAGATGACCCAGAAGTTATTGTTTTCTTCTACGGTTGATTATATATCTCATATTTGCTTGTAAGGGGGGTTTTCCTGCCTTGGTAGTTTAGCCAGTTAGAGCTTTAGCCAATTACAGCCTCAGCCTTTATACACTGACAACTTAAGGAATGATTATTGAGCTTTATCAGTAGATCATTGAACAGCTTCTATAAATTATCCATTCTTTTTGTTTCTTGTTTTTTAATCGTAGTTCTTTAGTTTTGCCACTTTGGTATAATTGCTTAGGGAAGAGGTAATGCAAACCCCCTCCTTTAATCACCTGAACAAAGGCCCTTTGACTATCCCCAACATTTGTGAAAGCTTAGAAAATGGCATTTTACAGTTAATATGAATCAAATAAATTAGTCAGCCTGAAAGATTATAAATAGCACTAAGTTATTGATTGTTGATTAAATTATTTGATTATTTCCTCCCCTATCTTTTTATGAGCTCCCATTATTCAGAGGTCAGTCCTCTAATTTTCTTGCTTTTTTTCTACATGAGATCTTCACACTTAAATGGGCCTGGTGTCCTCCAAGCTGGAGAATCTATGTTTTACCCTCTTATAAGGCTAAATCTCTGGGCTTCTACTATGATAGGGAAGGAATCTGAGCAACTCACTGAATTTTTTTTTTTTTTTTTTGAGATGGAGTCTCGCTCTGTCACCCAGGCTGGAGTACAGTGGCATGATCTCGGCTCACTGCAACCTAGCCTCCCAGGTTCAAGCGATTCTTCTGCCTCAGCCTCCCAAGTAGCCGGGACTACAGGCACACGCCACCACGCCCAGCTAATTTTTGTATTTTTAGTAGAGACGGGGTTTCACCACACTGGCCAGGCTGGTCTCGAATTCCTGACCTCTTCGTGATCTGCCCGTCTTGGCCTCCCAAAGTGCTGGAATTACAGGCGTGAGCCACTGCGCCCGGCCGCATCTCACTGATTCTTGTAACAGACTTTCTACCATTCCTCATATTTTTAGCCCATCATGCTCTCTTCTAGGGTTATATAGTGCTCCCAATTCCTGAGCCTTATGCAGGGTTTAGCTGTGTAAATCAGATTGCTCCACAGCCTGCTAAGATTCCTCTTTCTCAAGTCTGCTAAGGTAACGGCCACTTGACTCATCTACTTTGCAGCTTTTCAATATTTTGTTGCTATTTATATGAGGCAGAAAAAGAAGTGCAAATCAGTTATAAGCATGTGAACAAATATTCAACGTCACTCAAAATGTAAATTAAAATAAACAACGAAACACCCTTTTTCATCTATCAATGACTGAGAAGGAAGGAGTTAAGTAGAAGATCTATAATCTGTCTTCTTCCTTTATAAATATTCCTAGGAAAGCAAGCAAACATGTGATTCTTATAAATGTGGTAATAAACTAGTGGCATTTGCTAGCAAGAAAGTCCCTATCTGGATATGGAGTGGATAAAATTTTATCCTAGTGACAAATGTTTTTATGTTCAGACATCTCCTATTGGTCACATTATTATATAAAATTACCTACGTTTTAAAAATGTTTCATTTCCAATAAGGCTGTTCTGAAAGTTTTTTCTTCTATTTGACTGTTTAAACAGTTACTCTTAGGACACAACTGATATCAAAATAACAGATATAAATATTGATAAGTAATTATTAAACACAAAAAGTAGCATTTTATTATAACATCTTTTGATGAGATGATGTGTCTTTTTAGCAACTACTTCATATGGCTGTTTATGATTTATAAAATGAACAGTTTAGCATCAATACTATCCCTATTTTTTTTTAATTAGATGTGTTGAGAAACCTCATTTATGTGAGTAAATGGATCTCAAAGTTTTGTTATAGCAGTGTGACAATTCTTTAAAAGACTTACAAGTTACATGCTAAAATGACTTGGTGAGCTTTCATCAAAAATTATGATTAATGACCAGGTGCAGTGACTCACATCTGTAATCCCAGCACTTTGGGAAGCCAAGGTGGGAAGATCACTTGAGCCCAGCTGTTCAACACTGGCCTGGGCAACATGGCAAGACTCCGTCTTTACAAAAAACAAAACTAACTAGCTGGGCATGATAGCACATGCCTGTAGTCCCAGCTACTTGGGAGGCTGAGGTGGGAGGATAGTTCAAGCCCAGAAAGCGGAGGCTGCTGCACTCCAGCCTGGGCAAGACCCTGTCTCAAAAAAAAAAAAAAAAAAAAAAATTATGTTTAAAGATCTCTCAGTGGACAATTTGGTTAGGTCCTTCACCTATTTTGTTGAAAGCAGCACACTGGAAACCACCTGACTTGCAAAAGGAAATTTTACCTGGTCTTTCCAACACCATTCTTAAAAAATGGCACTTTGGTACCTTGAGGTTTTTATACCTCAAGACAATGCACTATTATGAGATTTGGATGAGTGAGATGTGTACCTTTCTTTTGCAATGTGGAAGAGGAGGAGGCAGGAACATATTACATCACCACTTTTAGATACAAATACAGCATAGAGGTTGAGGACCTGCAAAGTGAAAAAGTGAATCCCTTAAAACAATCTGAATGTCCATGTATACAGGAGAACCTCACAAAACTATGTGATTGTACTACTTGTAAGTTATTTAACAAATTTTTAAAGGGTAATATTGATTATGCTTATTTTCATAGTATACTGACTTGAGAACTTAATCTTTTCTCCACTTCATAGCGCCTGCTTATTTTGGAATACTACTTACTCAGAACCTGGGTATGAACCTGAATGTTTCCTTCCCTATCTCATTCCATTCTTTCTGTTTTAGTGCCTATTGCTAACTGTTTGATTCCATTCCCCATTCAGATTCCTACAAGGATCTGGAAACCCTAGATCATCTATTCACAAGGAAGCTATATAACAGGTGACTGGCTAGCATGTAGATTAGTGCCACCTGTGGTCCAACTGGCTGTGGAGAGAGAGCCAGGGTCCCTTGGTATAAATCATGGGCCACATAGGGTTGCTCTGTCAATAGCACTGTGAATGAGACAATTTCACTTACAAGGATCCATGGATTTATAAAGGCCAAATAAAGAAGGGACCAGTCGGAACTCTTCTACCCTGACTTCATTTTGTAGCAAAAACAATTAACAAAAGGATTAAAAAAAAAAAAAAAAAAAAAAGTTTGGAATCCATTACCTAATCTCATTTGGGCCCAGATGTGACAATCACCCATTCAGTCCAGTACTCTGTCTCTGATCAGACATACAAAGAATTGTCTTGTAAAAGAGAGGCTGGGCCAGGTGCAGTGGCTCATGCCTGTAATCCCAGCACTTTGGGAGGCCGAGGTCAGGATTTCAAGACCAGCCTGGCCAACATGGTAAAGGCCTATCTCTGCTAAAAATACAAAAAAAATTAGCCAGGCATGGTGGTGGGTGCCTGTAATCCCAGCTACTCGAGGGGCTGAAGCAGGAGAATCGCTTGAACTCAGGAGGCAGAGGTTGCAGTGAGCCGAGATCGCCACTGCACTCCAGCCTGGGTGACAAGAGCGAGACTCCATCTTAAAAAAAAGCAGGGGGGAGCTGGGTGCGGTAGCTCACACCTCTAATCCCAGCACTTTGGGAGGCTGATGCAGGAGGATCACTTGAGGCCAGAAGTTCAAGACTAGCCTGGCCAACATAGCAAAACCCCATCTCTACTATAAATACAAAAACTAGCCAGGGCTGGTGGCAGGGGCCTGTGGTCCCAGCTACTCGGGAGGCTGAGGCAGGAGAAACACTTGACCCAGGAAGTGGAGGTTGCAGTGAGCCGAGATTGCACCACTGCTCTCCAGCCTGGGTAACAGAGAGTAAGACTCCATCTCAAAAAAAAGATATGACAGTTATCCCCCCTTGTGTAATTTTCCAAATGGTTGAGATATAACCTCTGGATATTTCTTATTTGTTAGCAGCAGCTTAAACTGAATCCAGTATCAACAAATTTATGACCCATCTGCTGAGCAGATCACTTCCATCTGTAACCCTGGCCATGCTACAGAGTTGGCAACCACACAAAAATGTCCCTGGCAAACATTGTATCAGAATTTAGATTCTTCATGGGAATTAAAGTTAACGGTTAGATTTTTAAATATAAGACTACTATAACATTTTCAAGGTGAATTTAGATAACTTCAATAATTTTCACGTAAAGTTTTCTAAAATATATAACCCCATGCCATAATCAAATGGCCACAATTTAAATAATTCAGGTTCATTCTTATGTTATCTTACATTATAATACTCCCCCCTTGAATAAAACTGCTGCATCTTTGAGACATATATATTCTTTCCCCTGACATGGCTTCAACTGACTTCCTGGACTCTTCTCACATTCATTAAAGGCTTTGGATCAGTCTTACTCTCCAGCCAAGTAGAACCAATAATTCATTCATTTATTTGTTCTCTCAATAAGTAAATATTTACTTAGTATCTACTATATGTCAATCACTGTGTGACTGGGGCCTGGAATTATTAGATGAAAGGCATAGACCCTTCCTCTCATGGCCAGAGATGACAAGCAGATATTCAGCCCCACTATTCAGCCATTATTCATTAGTATGAACCACTATTTATTATTTTTTTTTTTTTTTTTGAGATAGAGTCTCACTCGGTTGCCCAGGCTGGAGTGCAGTGGCACGATCTCGGCTCACTGCAACCTCTGCCTTCCGGATTCAAGCAATTCTCGTGCCTCAGCCTCCCAAGAAGCTGGGATTACAGACATGAGCCATGACACCCAGCTAATTTTGGTTTTTTTTTTTTTTTTTTTTTTTGGTAGCAAAGGGGTTTCGCCATGTTGGCGAGGCTGGTCTCAAACTCCTGACCTCAAGTGATCCACCGGCCTTGGCCTCCCAAAGTGCTGGGATTACAGGCATGAGCCACCATGCCAAGCCACCACTGTTTTTTAATTTGCCCCTGAAAAAATAGCTGAGTGCCTTAATAGTGACAACCCATTCCAAACACACCATCTGTTCTTTCGTGACTCAGAGCCTTTGCACAGGTTTGCCCTACCTAGAATATCTGTTCCCCTTTATTCACCTAGTTAACTCCTGGTAATTCTTAAATCTCAATTCATAACTCGTCTGATTCAGTGTTTTGAAATAATAACCAAGGAGATGAGTAGCTTTGTCCAACACCCTTGACTCTTTAGCACAAACCACCAATCGCTTCAGATTTTTAGTTCTCGGGTACTAGTTCAGATTTTTAGTTCTCGGGTTAGTCAATGGCTTCTTATATTACTCTAGATTTGTGGTTCTGAACAATCACATATTCAGTTTCTGTTAATTTAGTTACACATGGCAATCCATTTTAATCTTTTTATGATTTATTCGAGAATGATACATGTTCACTGAGCACCAATACATATCAATATGCCAGGCTTTTTTTTTTAATTGATGGAAATATAAAGGAACTAGAGTAACCAAAGTGACTTTTAAAAGGAAGAATCAGGTTGGGATACTTGTACTCTACCTGATTCCAAAACTTACTGTAAGCAATAGTAGTTAAGATAGTTTGGTATCAGTGAAAAGATAAACACCAAGATCAATGGAACGCAGTCCAGAAGTAGACCCACACATGGCAGGGTTGATTGATTTTTGACAAAGTGTTAAAGCAATTTCAAAGTGAAAGGAAAGTCTTTTCAACAAATTGTGCTGGATGAACTCAGTACCTGTTGGGGGAAAAAAATGAACATCAACCCTACTTCATGCCATAGGCATGACACGGGGTGAGGTGTCAGAGCCCCAGCATCAGAAAGTGGTCAACTCATGGGTTGGTAAGAATTTACAGACAACAGTATAGGTTTAAAACAGAAACTTCTATTAAATAGAATGCTGCAGAAGAGTACAGTGGGGTGCCTCAGCAAGAGAGGCCCTAGTGTGCCATGGTGAATTTTTCCTTAGGGATACTTATGGACCTTAAAGTAGGAGCTTACAAGCAATTTGGACCATATTAGCCATGTAGGTCATGATAAATATTACATTTGTAGACATTCTGGTGCCTTAATGTCAGCAAGGGTCACACAATGAGTTTTGATACGCATGCATTCAAGAGGGATGTATAGAAATTCTAGTTACTTATAAATTTTGGGGGAAAAAAACTGGAACCAGATGCCTGTGTTAGATAATAGGGAAGTCTAATCACTTTTGAAATCCTCAGATAAGAAGTTTTTGTCTCCAGGGCCTGCTGGATGGTCACCAGGTGATTTTGCTCTGCTCATTTTCCCCTGACAAGTATCTTCGACCGTTTATATTCCCCCATGCTCATGTCTGCCTGCTGCATATCATGGTCTCAAGAAAGATAAAATAGCATAGTGAAGAGGGGTGTCAAGTCTGTCTGGCTACTTCCTGCTGAAAGAGGGCACTCCAGCCTGGGCAACAGACTGGGACTCTGTCTCAAAAAAAAAGCAAAACAAAAAGTCCACACTATCTAGTCACAAATGTTCACAGCATTTTTAACAATTTGTGTTGCTTCTAATTCGGGGCTATTACAAATAAAAATGCTGTGCCCATCAATGATTAGATAAATAAAATTGTGATAAATCCATACAATGGAATACTAATCAGTAATTTAAAAAAAACACAACCTGCTGATACATGCAATAAGGAGGCAAAAAAAGAGAACACTGTGTATGATTTCATTTAAGATTCAAGAAAATGCAAAATAGTCTCTCTTGACAGAAAGTGGTTGCTTCAGTATGAAGTTGGAAAGAGAGATGGATTACAAAGGGCACAAGAAAACTTTTGGGAATGACGGAAGATTATTTTTATTGTAGTAATGGTTTAATGGGTATACATATATGTCAAAACTGATCAAACCAAACTTACAGCTTTATATATGTGCAGCGTAGAGGTCTTCAATTTACAAGTGAATAAACATTTTTTAAAATGGTGATAAAAATAACATCTTCAGCCTGTTGTAGGGATTCATTGAATACGTTAAGCACTTTATCATAATACCTGGCTCCCTGAGTTTGATGCCACTGACACGTAGATATCAAACTCAAACCTCTCTACCAAGCTTTTCATCCAAAGTGACTAGGGGTACAGACTGTTTAAGACTATACAGAAAGATCATGTATCTGAGGAATTAAAAATAGGCCATACGATTTGGCAATGTGTCACTCGATAAACTCAATAAACTATTATTATCAAAGCAAAAAATATATACACAAAAAGAACTGGGTTCAAAAAAATTTTTTTCTACGGACTTTTAACGTGATAACTCATGACACAGGGGTTAGGATCTTCAGTTTTCCTTTGGAAGTTAATAAAAACCACTATAGAGAAAAACAGAATTTGCTACTAAGGTGAAAACTGCTTCTCCTCTTAGGGTTCTAGTTCTCTTGCAACCTAAAACAAAGGAACCGGACAGAAAACCACTTTTGTACTGTACAGCTCTAAACATTAATCAATCACTCAATTCATTACTTATTTTTTTCTGTTTCCTTGTATTCTGTCATACAACTGTCTCTTGGTTTACCTACTTTTCTGCTTGTCTTCTCTCTCTCCTCCTGGTTTATTCATCCAGATGGGATTTTCCCCAAAGTTTCCATCTCATTCTTTTCCTCTCCTCTGTGTATGCGCCACTGAAGTTAAGATTGCAAATTCAAACTCCCCACACATTCACACCCCCATTCCCATTTCACAGTATCTCGCCCAATGTTTACCACTCCGAACACATTCCTAGAATCGAAAGATCTGGAGCAGGGAGAAAAGAAAAGGCGCCTACCTGATGCCTGGAACAGTCTACTAGGCGCTACAAGTTTATTAGCTTTTTCAGTGCTCTCAACAGCCCAGGCAGATGTTATCTCAATCTTACGGTTCAATAAATTTAAGACCTCTGGCTGGACACTAGAGGCTGGCGAAGGACTTGACCTTTGATCAGAATCTCCCGAAGGAGTGGGGTCCCTGACCATTGTCCCTTCCAGAGAATCTTAAAACAGACGCCAGGAGACCCTCTCGGATACTCTGCAGGAGTCAAGAGTCACGATATTAGCAAGCACATCGCAGCCATGCGAACCCTTTCTGGTTCAGCTCTCGACAAAAGAAATCAAGCCCCCAGTCAAAATACAACAACAACGGATAAAGCCTACCACCCCCTCCCCCGGCCCCCAAATTCTCAGGGGAAATCCCTTAAGAGTCAGCTAGGGAGGTCACTGCAGCGACTTCAGGGTGCAGAGAACGCGGGGAACTAGGAGGAGGACGCTCCAGCCCACCTGGGCGTCTCTGATTGGCCGGCAGTTCAGCTTGGAACGCTGGGGTGCGTGGCGTCAGATCCGCCGGGTCCGCCATCTTGTTCCCAGGGGCAGTTGGCGGAAGAGATCGAGCTCCCTTGCCGCCGGCTCGCCTTCTCTGTGGAGTTCTTGCGGACTGGGTTTCGCTGTCTGCTCTCCGCCCTGGGTCCTTTTGTCGGCGCCCTGGGTGCCCTCTCTTGCTCGGCTGGGGCACAGCAAGGCGGCCCCTTCTCCCGACGACGTTCCATGGAGTAGGGTCCCAGACCGTTGTCCCGAAGAGCGAGATCGAGCTTGGCCCCCTCCCCCCCCTCCTTCCTTCCCTCCCTCCTTCCTTCCGCCGCAACATGGCTAACAACAGCCCCGCGCTGACAGGCAACTCGCAGCCGCAGCACCAGGCGGCCGCTGCTGCGGCTCAGCAACAGCAGCAGTGCGGCGGCGGCGGCGCTACCAAGCCGGCGGTCTCGGGCAAGCAGGGCAATGTGCTCCCGCTATGGGGCAACGAGAAGACCATGAACCTCAACCCCATGATCCTGACCAACATCCTGTCGTCGCCTTACTTCAAAGTACAGCTCTACGAGCTCAAGACCTACCACGAGGTGGTGGACGAGATCTACTTTAAGGTACGAAGCGTGTAGGCCTTGGCTTTGGGGGTAAGTTCGGAAGAGGGGGTATGGAGGAAACGGGCGAAGGCGGCCCCCGACATCTGAAGATTTGTGGGTGGGGGAAGGTGGTTCGGCGGAGGGGGAGCTACGGCCTGTAGCCTTCTCTGGGAGGGGTCGGACTGGGGCCGCCCTCTCGTTTCCATTTTAGATTTTTAGAGCCGGGAGAGCCCGCCACTATTGATCTCTCTCCGCCCCCAACCTTCTGCCCACCCTTGGGGGGAGTTGGGCAAGAGGGATTGGGGAGAGGAGGAAAGAGTAACAGAAGCCTTTCCAGTTTACAGCTTTAAAATTATTCCTTTTGACGTGGATCTACTGAGCGCCAACTTGTTGGTGCTTCTCCCGCTCACCCCTGGCCAGGGCGTGTAATGACTTCAGTATTGGCCTCATGTTGTTGGTACTCACTATCCGATCCAGACAGGGAAATGGTCAGTGCGTGTGTGTCGGGTGGGGTTGGGGGGATGAGGGTGGAGAGGTGCCATTTCAAGAGGTGTACAGAAGGCCTGGAAATTTTCCCAGCAGGAAGTCAGGAGTAAGAGGTCTCAGCCACCTGTGCATTGGGCTAATTTAGAATTATCTGGGCCCTGGGCTTCTGCGGCAGGGTCGGTGCTGGCTTGGCTGTGCTGGGGAGCTCACCTGGCGCCTCCTCACTGCACTCTTGTCTCAGTTCTTGTTTCGTTAGCAGGATTGACTCAGTCTTGCAGCGAGGCTCGGAGCAGCCCAGGGTCGCAGGTAGAGGTATGCACTATTAATCATGCTCAATCGCCATAAATGCATTTCCCTGGTTAAATGAACGGCTAATTAGATTTTTTTTGTTTTTTTTTGGCCATTGCTTTTGGTCCTTTACCAATTAGGTAGGCTTTTTCCACTTCCCTGCAAATTAGGTAGTGTAAAAAATACCTTCCAGGCCTCCAAAGGTTAATTTCTATTTTAAATAATATTAATAATAGCCTTAGTGGCCTTTAAATATTTTATCCGGAGCATCTAATATACAATCCATTTTTGTCTATATTAACTTTTAAAACCTTGACAGACTACACAAAGTGTTTTCTGTCATTTGAACGTATGTGTAGAGATGGTAACAAAAGGACATTTTCATTCGTTTTGCCCACCTTTTCCCCCAGTTGAGTAATTAGGTTATTGAAGGATTTTGAGAGATTAGTTGCTTTTTATAGAAAACATATCTTGAGGAATACAGTTCAACTTTGGGTTGATAAAGTACACAGATAAATTTGGAATCCTCTTACGAGAGTAGGACTGATTGTAATTCTATGAATTAGTTTTTTTAGCTTTTAAAAGGTAAGACCTTTTTAGCATGGATACAGTATGGTGAATAACATTTAATCCTTAGCTTTATTTATGCAGTAAACTTTAAACAGTTGAAAATTGGGTTCCTGCTCTTTTTGCGGCAGGTTCTGTTTTCTAACATAGGCAAAATGTTAATGTAATAGAGGAAAGTCTTGTTTTTAAGTTTCAAATGTGTTTTGAAACAAGATTCTACCAGGAATTGTTTTTAAATTCCGTTAAAAAACTAATAGACCCAGCTTTTTACAAATATTATCAGGACTTAAGACGTTCAGATCAAATACTCACTGAAATATGTAAGTTTCCAACCTTGTAATTTTATTTTGTATGCATCCAGCCCTGACTTGGGCTAGCTTTTAAGGAATTGAAACATCTTTTACTTAGCAATCTGTGGGGAGGAAAGGAAACGTTAAAGCACTGCGAAATAGTGTAGTGCTTAAACTTAAATGCATGCTTTTCTATCTGAAGCCATTGTTCAGGACTACAAAATTTACCATGTGCGGGTGGAAATAGAATTTTAGAAATACGTAGTGAAAAAACAGGATTTTTTGTGTGTATTTTTAAAAAAACAAAGATGGGTCTTCCCAAAAGGCCTTTTTGGATTCTATTTTAGAGCTAATATTCTTTTGTTGTTGTTGTTGCTATTTTTAGATAAGGAATGGTTTTTGTAAGATGTTCCTCTTAGCAAATATGATATTGTATCATCTTTGATGATAGTATATGCCTGTGACTATTCACACTCAGTTTTTGACACAACTTATATTCTGGGGAATAATTGGATTGGTTCACACATAATTAGGCTGAAGCTTAATTACAACAATGATCTCTGTAAGTGTGACCTTTGTAATTTTATCTTTAATCAGGAATAAACCTGACCCTGGTGGAAAAAATGTACAAATAAAAAGTTCCATAATTTTGCATCACAAGTAACCCGTTACTGTTTTAGAGATTTTCCAGTAATTTTGCTTAATTTTATAATGTAGATTTTAAATTACAATAAAATTGAACTATTAAAGGTATTTTCAAGTATTTCAAATTAATGCTTATACTTCATTAATACTTTTTGCTTTAAATTGGAGACTTAAATCCATTTTTAAAGGAAAATGTTTTAAAAGCAACTCATAAGTTAAAATATTACCAAATAGTTTTTGCAACTAAGTGAGACTGTAGAAATTTTCTGACTCCCAGATACAGATATCAGCTCTTTATAAAGCTAGTTTAGTGGGATTTCTCCTCTGCAAAGCTATTAAGGTTTTGTTAAACCGTAGTAGCTTTTGGGTGTTGTTTAAATGTCTAAGCAGTGTTTCCAAAAATGATTTACACACTTAATGTCAGTAAACATATACTTAATGCCAAAATAATTTTGGAAGAGCTGCTCTATTATGGACTTGGGTATACTTTTATCAGGCTTTTAAACAAATTCAAAGTATGAATGTTTGTTGTGTTCCTCTTTTCTATTTTCAGGTCACGCACGTTGAACCATGGGAGAAAGGAAGCAGGAAAACAGCGGGCCAGACAGGGATGTGCGGAGGGGTAAGTAGAAGTACGTGCATTTTTCAGTTTTTCTGTTTCTGATAACTAAGTTTATATTTAGAGAACTAAAGGCCTGTCAATTATATACTTGAGTGACAATTTTTTTAATCTAAATTCAAGTGTTCAGTGAAATAGGGTTAGAAAAGTGTTACTTTTTAATGCTCCTTTCTTAGTTCTGGATTATGGCTTGTTATTAATACCTAACAGGATTAATCAATTGGTGTTAAGAGTCTGTTAATTATTTTACTACTTTTTCTTAACTCTTGTTTCCCCTAAAGGTTCGAGGTGTTGGAACAGGAGGAATTGTTTCTACGGCGTTTTGCCTGTTATACAAATTATTTACCCTGAAGTTAACTCGAAAGCAAGTGATGGGTCTTATAACACACACAGACTCTCCATATATTAGAGCTCTTGGATTTATGTATATAAGGTGAGCGTGCATTTATGTACATTTCCAGGAAATATCTCATTTTAATTCACGTATGTTTAATAATAGTCTTTTGTAATTCTAGATATACACAGCCCCCTACAGATCTATGGGACTGGTTTGAATCCTTCCTTGATGATGAAGAGGTATGTCAACAAGGGTAATAATTTGTTTTCTTCTGATTACTCTCATATTTTTATTATCTTTTATTTATTGGTGGTTTAATGTCTTCAAGAATTTCCTGTAGTTAAATTTATTTCAGTCAGATACTTTTGGAATTAATATCCTTTTACTGAGACCTGATGGCTTTTATATATTTCAGGGTAAATTTCTGAAGTTTTATTTTCTTGTTTTAAAATTGTTTAAATGTGTTTGGTAATTATTGGAAATTTTTCTCTTCTTAATTATGTTCTGTGTATTGCATTGATCCTGAATTGTATAGTTAATAGTGATTTTTCAAGATGGGGCATGCTCAAGATCGAGGTGATAATAAAATACATGCACATGGAATACTAATTGTAGCTTTTGTTTCTTCTGGAACATTTCAGTTCTTCACCCTCTAACTTCTTCCAAATATCAGTATTCCCACTTGCATAGAAGTGCTGAATTGAAGAACTGGGTGTTACATAAATAGGCTAAGTGTTTGGATGACTTGTTCAAGGTGACAAAATTTTAATTCCAGCTGTCTGACTCCTAGTACACCACATGTACCTTTAAAAAAGAATTTTTAAAAATTGTAATTTGAAATTAAATCTGAAATACTAAGATTTAAATCATATAGGCATGCATATGCTAGAGGAGAATAATAAAAAATAAATTGTGTATGCATTGGCTGGGCATGGTGGCTCATACTTGTAATGCCAACACTTTGAGAGTTTAAGACCTGCCTGAGCAATATAGTGAGACCTCATCTCTAAAAAAAAAAAAAAAAGTTTAAAAATTAGCGGAGCATAGAGGTATCCATCTTATTAGTCCCAGCTACTTGGGAGGCAGGGGTGGGAAGATCACTTGAGTCCAGCAGGTGGAATTTTCAGTGAGCCAAGATCATTGCCGCTGCACTCCAGCCTGGGTAACAGAGTAAGACCCTTTCTCAAAACAAAATGTCATATATGCATTAATTTACTTACATGATGAAGTCCAGCATTTCAAAAATGAAATGATGAGCTGTATTGTCCATTTGTCTACCCACTCTGCTATTTTGTGTTTTAAGGTTCATAAAGACTTTGAGTGCTGTGTGTCAGTAGCCTATTTACAGAGTCCATCCGAAGAATTTATTGAATTTAAGGATGGTTCTAATGGAAATCTATTGTGTTTTGTTATTACATGCACACCTTAAAAAAAAGATCTCGTTTAGACATGGAGAATTTTTATTTTTCTCTACTTTTTTTTTTTTTTTTTTTTTTGCCTGTTAACTGAGTTACTTAATAACTCAGAAGAAGCAAAACGTTTTAAATCACAATCTTTAAGGGTTTTTTATCTTTAGATGAGTTTTTCATACTGAAGCACTTCTCTCTTCTGTCTTTAAAAAAGCATGTTCCTCTTCATAATTGGTGTTGTATTGGTTTTGTTTCTGGATGCCTCTATTTTATGTTTTTTATTGTGTTTACAAATCTGAGGTCCTCTATTTAAGCTAACTTATTGTTTTCTTCCTTAGATATCTGCAGCGATTATATTTGGATATACTGTATATCTGAACACTTAAATGTGTGTGAGTGCAAGCAGTTTTACCTTTAGCTCTTGTTTTCCTGTTTAGATAACAAATCTCACTTTCCTTGTGTGCTTGCACTATAGGTTTGGGACTGACAATAGCTGACTAACATGTCCTGAGCTGTGAGAGGGCATAGCAAGAAGGCCTTCATGCGGTAATGACCCTTTTCAGAGACAATGGTCATCATGGATTATGCGTTTCCAATTATTTGTTCATTTATTTATTTTCTACATAACTAAATTAGAAACCTCACTGCTTCATGGCAGTTGGTTTGCTATTGCTTCCAGTTTTATTAGGGCTTCATTTTATATTAGAGCTGTTGAAAGATAACCGTTAGACAGGAATTATCTAAAGTAGATGATATGTAGCTAGGTTATGGTGCAAGGTATCTGATGTGTGCAAGTATGTCCACAGAAATAAATACATAGTAGGTATGTGGAATGTAAATTTAAGTCAATCGTTCCACGTAGTTTAGAAATGAAAGGGGCTTTTTCATATTGTTAACTGAGTGAGATCAGTTCCCTTTATGCCCGTGAGGCTGCAGGGTTTGTTCTCACCTGCATGCACACACTAAGCCCAAATATTTCTGTTCATTCATTGTCAGATTAGGATACGAAAATAAAATTTTTCTGTTAGTTTTTTTTTGTATTGAGATTCCCAAGATGGTAATATTTTTATAGTATTAATATATATATGGAAATACTTTTTTTGACGGCTAGGGTATCTTTTGTGTTTCTGTAGGACCTAGATGTGAAGGCTGGTGGAGGCTGTGTAATGACCATTGGAGAAATGCTACGATCTTTTCTCACAAAACTGGAGTGGTTTTCTACCTTGTTTCCAAGAATTCCAGTTCCAGTTCAAAAGAATATTGATCAGCAGATTAAAACCCGACCTAGAAAAATCAAGAAAGATGGGAAGGAAGGTGCTGAGGAAATAGACAGACATGTTGAACGCAGACGTTCAAGGTAATGTCACTCTTGAATTATGCTTATTTTTTATATATGCTTTATACAAAGTTAATGGTTCTGAGAAATAGTAAGTTGTTAGGAATTTTACTGTTTATTTTATTAGTTTGTCACTTTTACCCCCCAAAGATTATTTTCTTCTTTTCAGGGCTTTTTCTCTAACATTATGCATCTGTAAATGAGAACAATAAACTTTTTTGCTTTAATGATTCTTGACATGGACTTAAACATGAGGACCTGAATAAATAATGCTGTTGAAAATTACTATGAAAAGAATTTCATGTTTTATTCATTGAAATTTTCTTTCTCCCTCCGCCTTCCTTAGGTCTCCAAGGAGATCTCTGAGTCCACGGAGGTCCCCAAGAAGATCAAGAAGTAGAAGTCATCATCGGGAGGGCCATGGGTCTTCTAGTTTTGACAGAGAATTAGAAAGAGAGAAAGAACGCCAGCGACTAGAGCGTGAAGCCAAAGAAAGGGAGAAAGAACGGCGAAGATCCCGAAGTATGGACCGGGGGTTAGAACGCAGACGCAGCAGAAGTAGGGAAAGGCATAGAAGTCGCAGTCGAAGTCGTGATAGGAAAGGGGATAGAAGGGACAGGGATCGAGAAAGAGAGAAAGAAAATGAGAGAGGTAGAAGACGAGATCGTGACTATGATAAGGAAAGAGGAAATGACCGAGAAAAAGAGAGAGAGCGATCAAGAGAAAGGTCCAAGGAACAGAGAAGTAGGGGAGAGGTAGAAGAAAAGAAACATAAAGAAGACAAAGATGATAGGCGGCACAGAGATGACAAAAAAGATTCCAAGAAAGAGAAAAAACACAGTAGAAGCAGAAGCAGAGAGAGGAAACACAGAAGTAGGAGTCGAAGTAGAAATGCAGGGAAACGAAGTAGAAGTAGAAGCAAAGAGAAATCAAGTAAGCATAAAAATGAAAGTAAAGAAAAATCAAATAAACGAAGTCGAAGTGGTAGTCAAGGAAGAACTGACAGTGTTGAAAAATCAAAAAAACGGGAACATAGTCCCAGCAAAGAAAAATCTAGAAAGCGTAGTGGAAGCAAAGAACGTTCCCACAAACGAGATCACAGTGATAGTAAGGACCAGTCAGACAAACATGATCGTCGAAGGAGCCAAAGTATAGAACGAGAGAGCCAAGAAAAACAGCATAAAAACAAAGATGAGACTGTGTGAAAATATTTTGTAAAAGTGGATCACATTGAATCCTATAAATGATTAAATCTGCTTTTTTTCCCCCAAGTTGAGATTGTGCAGTAGTTCGCACTCCTCAAGCTCTCCCTGTAGGCTGCATTTTCATTTCCTCTTTTGTGTAGGGAAGTGCCTTTGTAATTCCATTTATTGCATTGGTGTTTTCACCCAATTGTTAAGTTTGATACATGATGCACAGATTGTTCTTGCATTTTTATTGTTTGTTTTTGAAATGTACAGTCTGTACATATGTCCTGAAAATGTTTTAATTCCTTTGGCATGGTTGCCATGTTGGTTAAATTTGTATAAGGCAATAAACTGCCACTAATCTATTTTTGTTTTGTAGGTGTGGGATTATGGTTTGTGTACTGAAGTTAGCATGGCTGTGCTTTTCGTAATAGAATGCTAAAGACTTTGAGAATGGAACTTGGATGTCTGTTATAGGAGAAATACGTGCTGCCAATATACATGAAGGCAGCATTGTAGGATTAACATTCTTGTCCACTGTATATTATCTTGGAAGGCTCTTGTTAATATGTTACACTTAATATTCTCCACAGTTACCTTTAGAGAGAATTTATGAGAAGTTAGTTTCTGATGCAGAGGTTTTTAGGCTGTGATTTCATCAAAAGTCCTTTTAGCATTCTACCTCAAAGGGACACTTAGTATGCCTAAAATTTATTCACTTAGTTTTCCTTTTTTATTTGAAAAAGTACATGACATGTAATCTTTTTTTCTTGAATTCTTTCTCAGATTTTAAAGTACTATATTAAAGAAAAAAATTAATGTCTAAAGCCTAGCATTCTTGCAGAACCCTATACTAACATGTAATTGGGAGAGGGTGGGGCAAATGAGTAGAGAAACAGATTCAAGCCTCAAGCTTCCAAAGCATTTTTATAAATGGAAAATCCTTAAATTATGAAACAGCTTGATATAGTGTCCTTTTTTTAAAATTCCAAACTTTTTTTATTGATAATGGAGATTGCTGTTTGAGTTTTTAAACTTAATCTAGAACAGAGGAGTATTAAAAGTAATGCTGTGCTGCATTATTTAAGACTATCAGCAAATTTGATAGATTGTTCTTATGACTTGTATTCTGATTACAGAGAACCATCATGAGTGTGGAATAAATACTGGATTAAATCCTTTATCCTGGGTCTTGGCTTTTCCCCCATTTGTTAATTTTTTTTTTTTAAACTTTTTTTTTGTGTAAATTGACGAAATGTCAGTAGAGTCACACTTTGTGTACAGGGATGTCTTAGTTCCCAGATGACAAGTGGATTTTAAAGAAATGCAGAGACTGGGATTGGGCATGTGGTAATCAATAATCTTTATTAGAATTCTTGGTAATGGCAGTTCCGTTTGTCAGTGGTTGTTACATGTGTCACTTGATTAATTTGTTCCATGTCAAAGATGTTTATTGGGATACCTTTTACTTGGACAATATGTTAGCATTTTTTAAAATTTGGACTTGAAGGAAATTCTTTAAGATAATTCACCCAGTTCTTTTTAGAAAAGAAAATAGAGGCCCAAAGTAATGTTGTCAGTGCCAGGGCTAAAACTGAGTGTTGTGACAGTGTAGTGAACCTGGCACGCACATTCACGTTTGTTTTATCTCACTGGTTATACTGGCCAACTAATGCTCACTCAGAAGCCACCTTGCAAAAGTGTTAAATGGAGCAAATGAGTACACTTGCAAGAGTCCTTCATATGTGGGCTTAACATTTGTACCACTCCATTTTAGAAAAATCTCATTAAATGAATTCATCCAAAAGTGATACGCTTTTTTCTTTTTAAAGAAAATTCCATTGTGTTTTAAATTGAGCATCAAGTGAATTAGTACTATAGACACCCAGAAGTTAGAAAAATCTATTGTATAATATGAGAGCCACTAGATTTGTCTTGTGTTGAAAATCCGTTTTTAACATACCTAAATTAGGGTGCTACTGCTTTGGATATGGTTCCATGTGAAATGTTTATTTGACTGTATTTTAGGTAAAATGTGGAAAATTTAAATTATTTCAAATGGAGGTGAACTATCACCTTGATAGTTTGATGATAGTCACTATATTTGTTTTCTTGTGGTTTTTTTGTTTTTGTTTGTTTTTGTTTTTGTTTTTGTTTTTTTGAGATGGGCCTGGCTCTGTCACCCAAACTGGAGTGTAGTGATGCAGTCTCTGCTCACTGCAACCTCCATTCCCTGGTTCAAGTGATCCTCCGACCTTGACCTCCTGAGTAGCTGGGACCACAGGTGCATGCCACCAGACCCAGCTAATTTTTTGTATTTTTGGTAGGAATGGGATTTCACCATGTTGCCGAGGCTAGTCCTGAACTCCTGGCCTCAAGTGATCCACCCACCTCAGCCTCCCAAAGCGCTGTAATTACAGGTGTGAGCCACCACGCCCAGCCCTTATGATTTGTAAATATGTTTGCTTTTGAGGAAAATTATGGTAGGTGTGAGAACATGTAAATTGTGCTAGTTATTGCTATATATATGCATGATTTATTTGGAGAGTGACTTCCTAAGAAACTGGGAAAACAAGTGGCTATGAAAGACATCTCACATTTCTTGAAACGAGAACATTGGGACACAAGAGGAACATCACACACTGGGGCCTGTCGGAGGTGGGAGGGATAGCATTAGGAAAAATACCTAATGTAAGTGACGGGTTGATGGGTGCAGCAAACCACCATGGCACACATATACCTAGGTAACCTGCATGTTCTGCACATGTATCGTAAAGTATAATTTATGCACAGAACTTAAAGTATAATTTTTAAAAATTTTAATACAGCTTAATACAATTAGCATCCTTCAGTTTTGAACTCACTGAAATGATTTCACCTTTCCATGTATTAATATCTTTGCCTATTTTTAATGTTTGCAATTAAATTCTATACATGGGCTAGTATGTCATCAATCAAACTTTTAATATAAAATGTTCATTTTGATGTTGCCCTGTTTATCTCTTATTCTGGTTTAGTTTCTCAGTTCCTCTAAGGCAATGGTTCTTAACTTTTGAGTTCTGGACCCAATTTTTAGGAATCTGATGAAAGCTACAATCCTGTCTAAAAAAAAGTACCCCGCAAAGTGCGGTGGCTCATGCCTATAATCCCAGCACTTTGGGAGACTGAGGCCAGTAGATACCTGAGATCAGGAGTTTGAGACCAGCCTTGCCAACATGGTGAAACCCCATCTCTACTAAAAAAAGCAAAATGTGGGCCAGGTGCAGTGGCTCATACCTGTAATCCCAGCACTTTGGGAGGCCAAGGCGGGCTGATCACGAGGTCAGGAGTTCGAGACCAACCTGGCTAACACGGTGAAACCCTGTCTCTACTAAAAATACAAAAAGCCGGGTGTGGCGGCGTACACCTGTAGTCCCAGCTACTTGGGAAGCTGAGGTAGAGTCGCTTGAACCCAGGAGGCAGAGGTTGCAGTGAGCTGAGATCAAGCCACTGCACTCCAGCCTGGGCGACAGAGCAAGACTCCATCTCAAAAAATAAAAACAAAATATGCCGGGCGTGGTGGTGCATGCCTGTAATCCCAGCTACTCCAGAGGCTGAGGCAGGAGAATCGCTTAGAACCTGGGAGGCAGAGTTTGCAGTGAGCCAAGATCTCACCACTGCACTCCAGCCTGGGTGACGGAGACTGTCTCAAAAAAAAAAAGTACCCTAAAATTTGTGTGTAATTTCAAAGGAACTCACGAACTGCCCTAGGACTTTGGTTCTGCTCATTAACCGATTTTTTTTTAAGCTATGCTTAGATGTACAGTATTTGGAAATTAATAGCATAATAAACCAGAAATTTAAGTTCCTAAGAGTACTTAGGCAGTTACTTCCAAAGGCAGTACCTATTTTGTTTTTTCACTTAAAGGTGCAGAGGGAGAAAAAATGGCAATGGTAATCTCTTCCCTAAAAGTTGTCCTTTATGAATATAAAGCTTTTGGTTAGTAGAGATGAGGTCCCACCACTGGCAGTTCATACATCTTTCAACTGATGCCAGCGTGCAACCTTAAACACTAACTAGTTGACCAGTTCTCAGGTGATATTGGCCAACTGATGGGTGTTGATTCTGGCCCTAGTTTGATTCTATTATGTAAATACTGAAATCAGCCTTGAATGACTAAATTATAGGACCTCAAAGTAGAGATGATTTCATGTGGCAGGAAACACTTCTTGGTAGTGTCACTGTGAAATTCCCTCTCCGTCATTCCATCCTATAAAGTCCCACAGCACTTTGCAAATACCTCTGAAATGGCATTTATTGGGACCATTGTCTATCAACATTTGTTATTGTGGGAAACTGCATGACAGTAAGAACACAACTGGAAAATGTTAGCATCATGGCTGACTAAAAATTCGTTATTTGATTTCTCAGAGCATTGATATTCAAAGATTTCTGTTTACATAATCATGATCCACAATGTGTTGCACAGATATGTATCCAGGTGTGTGTGTTAGGGGGTGAGGGGTGCCTTTTCAGCCTATTGTATAAACAGAGAACTGACCTTAACAGTATTTCATGTAAGCCCTGAGTTTTTGCCACAAGGATTGGAAAAGGAACTACTTAATTGCAAAGAAATCGTCACATAAGCTTCCCTGATCTGCAGATACTTAAAGTCCATCAATCTTCAGTTGGTTTTCCTTGGCTGATTCTTGTTCTGGCCGTTCTGAAGCTGAATTATTTCTCTATTTGTTGAGTCAGTGCAATTAGTCACACACATCCCTGCCCCCGCCTTCCAACAAATCCCATCAGCTGTAAATCCCTGACATCCAAAATAAACATATAATGTAAGTGAAAACAAGCAGTGCTTGCTGAGCAAATGCAAGGGAAGACCTCTTGTCTTCTCCTTCCCTCTTATTTAGAAATTTTGAAGTCAGTGTCCTGGATATTCGACTATACCAATAGAGGGAATGTCTTAAATGCAACACTCATCCAGCCAATCCAGGTACTGGTTCAGTGAACATGTCCTGAATGAAGTGTTCCATGAGTTACGCCGAAACTTGTGCAGGGACAGCCAGTGATTTTTGGATGTGCCAGTTATCTATACATTTTCTAGCTCCACATTCACCTTTCATTTCCCTGCTTCGTGATTCTGGAGCTAGGCCTTTTAAACGTTTTGCTGTTGCCAGCCGGCATAATGTTAAGCTTGTCAGTGGAGCATGCTGCAGGGAGCTGCGGCAGAGAGGTGTGCTTTCTTTTCTCTTTTTGCTTCTCCATTGTGTAGGGGCCACTGGCATGTAGAGCACCCAGCAATACATATCCCCCAGCAAATTTCAGTAGCATCTCATCGAGAGAAGTGGGAGTTTCCCCGTCCACAAGTCCCCCTGCCAGCTTCCCAGCAAGTTTGCTAGTGCTCCAGCAGGCAGCTGCCCAGGAATTTCAGCAGGACCTCACAGATTTCCTAGTAAGTCTCAGTGGCATCCCAGTGGGTGGCCTCCTAGCTACTTTTGTTGACACGTCTGCTCTCCAACTCCAACCTTCAGCTTCACAACTGCACCCTCGCCAACAAGGTCTGAATCTCAGTCTTGCAAGGGAACGTCTCCCAATGTTTTCATTTTTTGTTTGTTGTTTTTTGTTTTTTCGGTTGTTGTTGTTTTAGAGCCTTGCTCTGTCACCCAGGCTGGAGTGCAGTGGCGCAATCATAGCTCGCTGCAGACTCAACCAGGGCTCAAGCCATCCTCCACCCTCAGCCTCCTGAGTGGTTAGGAAGGATTATGGGCGGGTGCCCCTACAACTGGCTGATTTTTATTTTTCTTCATAAGGACGGGGTTCTTACTGTGTTTCCAAGCTGGTCTCGAACTCCTGGCCTCAAGCAATCCTCCCTCCTTGGCCTCTCAAAGTGCTGAGATTACAGATGTGAGCCACTGTGCCCGGCCACTTCCCCCAAATTTGTTCTTTTCTTGGGCCCTCTGCCTCAGCACTAGAGGTAGTGGCTGCTCCCTACATCCACTATTACTGTATTTTTTTTAGAGTTCTCTTTACCTTTAGTAGTTAACCCCATTACTAGTTAATAATTGTTTGTTTCAAACTTTCCCTCTTGGAATTACTGCCTGTTTTCTGTCTCTGGACTGGACGCTGAGTGATACAATGTATTAAAAAATGATGCCAATCATATGGATGCTGCCTCCTTTGGCTAGCTGATGAAGTAGTTTAGTATAAAGGGCTCAGCCCAAGAAGTTTGTTGAGAATTATGTAAGTGAATCAGACAGGCTTCTTTCAGAATTTTGACTGAAAACTAAGAATTGGGCAGTCCTTATAAGAGTGGACAAGATGCATAGTTGTCTTATAACAGTAACCATGTAAAAGAGTCACCAGACCCTGAAGCTACCTTATTTCCTGCTGGCTTTCTAGTTTTTTCCTACTCTGGTCAGTGGATATCCTTGCAATTTTTGTTTTCCTTAAGGTGGCCTGAGTTTCTCTTCCCTGGGATCCAGGAGCCTAAGTCTGGTTTCTTTTATTGTAATAATCAGGAATCCCTGATCAGTAAGGGTCTTCCTGATCTTTTCTAACATTGAGTTTTTAATCTGTTTATCCTTTTTAGTACCAGCAAGAAAATATCATCTACTTAATTTGAGAAAGGAAGAAAAAAAGTGGAGTTTGTTTGTGATAAAAAAGTGGGGTTTGTTTCTTTGTTTGTTTGAGATATGGTCTTGCTCTGTGGCCCAGGCTGGAGTACAGTGGCATGATCATGGCTCACTGCAGCCTCAATCTCCCGAGCTCAAGTGATCCTCCCGCCTCAGCCTCCCAAGTAGCTGAGACTACAGGCACGCACCATCACACCTGGTTAATTTTTTGTATTCCTTGTAGAGATGGGGTCTCACTGCGTTGCCCAGGCTGGTCTGAAACTCTTGGGCTCAAGTAATCTTCCCACCTTGGCCTCCCAACGTGCCGGGATTACAGGCATGAGATACCATGCCTAGCCCAAAAAGGAAGTTTTATACAAATCCTTTTTTTTGGTGGAAATGGTCTGCCCTCAGCAGAAAGGTGATATAAGGGCACGGTGGAAGACTACGTTATGAATGAGGGCCACTAAAAATCTTGCTATTTCCAATTTTTTCCTGGACAGTTAATCCTACTCTATATTCCTCCTATATCCCTAAACATTTATTTTTTATATCCCCTACAATGGCTACTTCAAATCTTTACTAGTTTCTGAAGTTCCTACTCCATCTCCATATTCATTTCATATTCATATCCACTGCAGCCTTGACCTCCCTGAGCTCAAGCACTCCTCCCACCTCAGCCTCCCGAGTAGCAGGGACTACATGCACACACCATCACACCCAGATAATTTTTTATATTTTTGGTAGAGATGGGGTCTCTCCATGTTGCCCAGGCTGGTCTCAAACTCCTAGGCTCAAGTGATCCACCTGCCTTGGCCTCCCAAAGTGTTGGGATTATGGGTGTGAACCACCGCACCTGGCCACCTCTCTCTATATCTTTCTGTTACATGTCTTAAATTCTGCTGTTGGCTAATCTACCTATGCACCAGATCACATTCATTTATTCATTCATTTGTGTGGTTGACTGCCAATTGTTCCGCAATAGAGATTGCTGGCATGTATCATTAGTCTCTTCTATCTCCTCTCACTGAATTCTGCTGCTTAGAACTTTGATGTGATAACCGGAACTTTATCTTGGACCAAGAAGAAGGAGGGCCTCATCCTAGGGATGGCAGACTAAAGAGGAAAAAGGAGCCTGGGTCTCTCAAGACTCTGTGGAATAGAATTGCCATGCCACTCCTGGGAGCTTTGCCTCTACCATTTTATATCAGGAACAAACTTCTGGTTAAGCCACTGTTACAGGTTTTCTGTCCACTCTCAGCAAAACCTAATCCTGACTAATCACAGTTTTGATATCTGGAATTGCATACCAAGTAACAGAAGCTAAAATAGTGTGTGTGAGCTTAGTGAAGGAGGTTGGGTGTCAGGAAGCATGGACACAGGTATGTGTGGGCTGGAAAATGTATGATTCTTGTATGGAGCATCCTCACATTTTCTCCCTCTTCCATTCCAGACTCTTATCTTTATGTTTTATTTTCAGTCCCTCTCCTGGCCTTTGCATTATTTACTAATCTTAAATTTCTTGGTATTACCTTATTAGTACACTAATAATGTTTAAATAGACTTACTCTCATAGCTTCTTCCTCTCTTGGTTGTCTTAGCTCCATTCCCTTCAATATCAAAATTTATGCATTCACTGCTTTGCGGAATCTCATTCCTGAAGGGAGAATTTCAGACAGCTGGTAAATTTAGTCATTCAAAGCTTTAAAGCAAATTCATATTACAAAAGCAACCGCTTTATTTGCATTGTTTCCTGATGGAACAGTTCAGTGATAACACTCATTACTTATTTTGACAACCAAAAAGTTAACATTAGCCAGAGGTGGTTGCTAACACAATAATTATCTTTCCTAATTCATTTCTTTAAAATCATTGTACTTCCAGACCATTGTTTCTCTCTCTTTCCTGAATCCTCTAAGTCCTATAAAACACATGTCATCAGATTGTACCATCTACTGTCCCTCAGTTATCCATACCTGAAAGATATTCCCCTAATATTTTAATACTTATAGAGTTTAATAGATGGCTCAATACCTCTTTCACCACTCTTGCCATAATTCTTAGTGATTCCAATACCCATTGAACAATCCTTCCAATACTCAGAACTCTCAATTTTTTGAACTCCTGACCTCCAATGATTTTTTTCTCCATCTGACCTTGGCTGTCAGTTCCCGTGGTTACATCATAGACCTGGCCATCATCAATAACTGGCACTTCTCCATGGTTTCCATTTCAAGCATCCCATTCTCTAATCACCAACTCCTATATTTCCTGCTTACTTTCTCTAAGATACTCTACAACAATTCTTTAACTCCCTTGGGTCTCCATTCTATTCCATTCTATCCTGCCAACTTTTCATTCCATTGCAGCACTTTTAGCCTCCATTGCAGTGAAGTATTACAAACCACAGTTTCTTGCTTACCCAGCTTAGTTTCCACTGTACAATGTTATAAATCACATTCTTGTAAACACTCTTAACTCCCTTGCTGCGGTCTCCATCACACTTGTCTAGTAATACCCCAATCCAAGTTAGAAACAACTCTCTGTCTACTCTGTGCCTGCACACAAGTGACTGAACATGACTGGCCCTGTTTACCGTCATTCCCAATGACCCACTTGAGGGGTTTGTGCTGCCTGCCTCTGGAACTGTGGGCTTCAGCAAACTTCCTTAAATGTTGCACCCTAGGTGCCTCTGTTGTCCTGGTGTACACCATGGTGTACCATCCAGACCTCCCCTGCAGAGTTGTCCTGAATCCGGGCCAGGAGCACTAACATTCCTTTATCCACCAATCACTGGATGTAGGTGGCCCAGGGAGCAGGTATGACTTTGAGCCAGGCAGCTCTCATGAGCCAAGGGCAGGTCCGTGAGAGACTGAGCAGGAGCTGTCAACCACCAACACTCCCTGCTGCTGGGGGCATAAGTGCACAGGCTGTTCTAACCAAGCTGCTCCCTCCTCAGGGCCTTTGTACTTCCTTTTCCTTCTGTTTGTATGTTCTTTTCCTAGGTTTCCAAAGGATGCACTTCTTCACTTCCCTTAGGCCTTTGCTCAAGCATCTGGTTGCCAGAGAGGTCGTCCCTAACAGCTGTGTTCTCTCCTATCACTCCAATTTTCTTCATAACATTTAGCAACACTCGACATATTTTATTACTTTAGCTGCTTAGTTTGGCCTTCCTTTGCTAGAGTACATGCTCCAAGAGGACAGGGTTCTGGTTTGTTTGTATTTCCTATGTCCTGGATAGTTCCTTGTCTTCATTAGGTCCTCAATATGTCAATATATATTTGTTCGGTGCAAAAATTGAAATGCCTTAAATTCATAGTAGTCAGCTCATAAGGCAGAGTAGTTTAGTGGAAGGAGTTTAGGGTTTTGGAGTTAGTCAGACTGATATTTGAAAACACCTTTATTTAGATATAAGTAACATGTGATAAACTGCACATATTTAAGACATATTTGAACATATGTATACACTCAACATCACCACCACAGTTTAGATAATGAGCATGTTCTTCACCCCCAAGAGTTTCCTCTTACACTTTTGTAATCCCTCCTTCCCGCCATTCTCCATCTCCAGGCAGTCACTGATTTGCTTTCTGTTTTTAAGAGTGGTTTGCATTTTCTAGAAATTTATATAATTGGATCAAAACATCTGTATTCTTTTTTGTGTCTGACTTTTTATAGATTCATCCATGTTTTTGTGTGTTCTCTTTTTTGCTGGGAAATTTTTCATTTGTTTATTACTTACTTTGGCTGACAGACATTTGGTTTGCTTATAGTTTGGGGATTATTAAAAATAATGCTACTGTGAATATTCATGTATGTTTTTGTATGGACATATGCTTTCATTTTTTTTTTTTTGAGTCAATACCTAGGAGGGAAATGGTGAGGTACGTGTTTAACTTTTTAAGAAACAACCAAATTATTTTCCAAAATGATTGTACCATTTTTCATTCTTATCAGGTATGAGATTTCTGGTTGTTCCACATCCTTGCCAGCACTTAGTATACACAGCCTTTCTAATTTTATTATTTGTTATTTATTTTTCATTTGAGACAGGGTCTCATTCTATTGCCCAGGCTGGGGTACGGTGGTGCAATCATGGCTCACTGCAGCCTTCACCTCCTGAGTTCAAGTGATCCTCCCGCCTCAGCCTCCCAAGTAGCTGACACTACAGGCACGTGTCACCATATCCAGCTAATTTTTAAAAATTTTTTGTACAGGCAGGGCCCCACGATGTTGCCCAGGCTGTTCTCTAAACTCCTGACCTCAAGTGATCCTCTTGTTTCGGTCTCTCAAAGTGCTGGGATTACAAGCATAGCGACTATGACCAGCTTCTAATTTTAGACATCCAATAAGTATGTAGTGGTATCGCACTGTGATTTTAATTTGCCTTCTGTAAGCCAGGCGCAATGGCTTATGCTTATAATCCCAGCACTCTGGGAGGCCAAGGTGGGCAGATGGCTTAAGCCCAGGAGTTTGAGACCAGCCTGGGCAACATAGTGAAACTCCATCTCTACAAAGAATACAAAAATTAGCCAGGTGTGGTGGTGCACACCTGTGGTCCCAGCTACTGAGGAGGCTGAAGTGAGAGGATCATTAGAGCCTGGGAGGTCAAGGCTGCAGTGAGCTGTGATTGCACCACTACATTCCAGGTTCAGTGACAGAATGAGACCCTGTCTCCAAAAAAAAAAAAAAACCTATTTTGCATTCTGCTAATGACTAGTGATGTTGAGGATTTTTTCCATCCCTTTATTTTCCATGAGTATGTCTTCTTTTGTGAAGTGTTTGTTCATATCTTTTGCCCATTTTATAATGAGTTGTTTTCTTATCACCGGATTTTGAGAATACACACACACACACACACACACACAGAATACAAGTCCTTTATAAGATACATATTTTCCCCCAGTCTGTGGCTTATTTTTTCATTCCCTTAATAGTGCAGAAATTCTTCATTTTAATGAAGTTCAATTTATCAAATTTTAAAAGTGGATTCTGCTTTTAGTGTTGTATATAAGAAATCTTTGCCTAACCCAATGTCACAAAGATTTTCTTTCATTTTTTTTTCTGGACATTTTATAGTTTCAGGTGCTACATTTAGACTATGATCCATTTTGAGTTCATGTTTTAGTATGGTGTGAGGTACGAATCAAAGTTTATGTTTTCTGCATGTGGTTATCCAGTTGTTCCAGCACCATCTGTTGAAAAGTCTATTCTTCCTCCTTTGGATTGCCTTGTATCTTTGTTGAAAATCAATTACCTATATATGCGTGGGTTTATTTTTGGACTCTCTGTCCCATTGATCTATTTATCTATCTTCACGCCAATACCACCCAGTCTCTATTTTATTTTAGCTTTATAGTAAATGTGAAAGTCAGGGAGGGTAAATGCAGTTCTTTTCCCTTTTTTGTAATTCTATCTTGGTTGAAAGTAGAGATCAGACTGATGCATTTTAACTCTAGTTCGATCATTTAATTCTTGTGTGATTTCAGACAAGCCAATTAATTATGTTTATTTCATTTATTTATCTGTTCACTGTTAAAATTTTACACTGTAAATCTTAGATTAAATGCTAATTATTATTAAAAGTGTGAACTAGGAAGACAGCTCTTGAAATAAAAGAAACTAGCGAGGCACAGTGATACATATCTGTAGTCTTAGCTACTCAGGAGGCAGAGGTGGGAGGATTGCTTGAGCCCAGGAGTTGGAGGCTGCTTGGCAAAATAGCAAGACCCTGTCTCTAAAGCAATGAAAAAAAAAAAGGTACTGGAACTGCAGGGTGGTATGGGAGATGGGTAAATTTAACATGCTCACCAGGGACCTCTCACTTTCTTTCTCAGTACAGACACATGCTTCTGCCCTTTCGTATTCCATGATGAAGTTTGGCAGCAAATTCTTCCTGACAGTAGGACTAATCACTTACTTTGAAGTAAAAGAACAACAACAAATAAAGGTGAAAAAGAAAAATAAAACTGGTCAGCATCCCCGGGTTTAAAATAATTACTCTACCACATCAACAATTTTCTGTGCAGCTTTCTAACGTTTTTATTTAGACAGAAATCGTTTTAAAAAGAAGGTTACTTTGAAACCAAGGTTACAGCAGCTTTTTGGCCTGCTTGGTGTGGCTTTTTCCAACTCTCTTCTTTTCAGTCTTTGCAATACCCGTCCCTGCCAGTCTCCAAGTGTCCCTAGTTATAGGTCAGCTCCACACTGAAGGGGAGGAGCTACTTCCGAGGGTCTCTTCCCAGCATCACAGCCCCACATCCTAGCGACTAACGGTGTTGTACTCCTGGGGGCCAAAGAGGACCCTGATTGCTTTGTTTTGTGCCATGTGAGTACTATGTCCAACAGGATGGCTGGTGGACGGAAGACATGTTTGACTTTGATTGGATTCATTCTTATCTGTCTGAAAATGGTGAGTTCATCATTCCAACTGCCCGCAACTATTTAGGGGAAAAAGAAAGACACATTATTTTTCTCTCCTTTTTTTTTTTTTTTTTTTTTTTGAGGAGTTGGGGAATGGGGAGATAGAAATCGAAATACCTTTCCAAAGTTCGTACCCAGGTTGTATATGTTTGCGTGTTTGAAATTTAATGCCATATACTAGAGAAAGAAAACAAGATTATCATTATATTTTAAGAACAAAGATTTCTGAAAAATCTGTCAGCAGCTACTGACTTAGTTCAATAGGCAGATTCAAAGGGGAAAAAAATGAAATAGTAATGGGATCTGCCTCCAGCCTCTAAATTCCATTTAGAGTTGTTTTGTGGTAGATTGGGGTGCTGGGAAACGATTTGTGTGGAGAAATACTTGTATGGATTGAAAGACTGCTCACATTAGGTATAAAAATGTTGTGATTAATTTATTACCGCTTTTATTCCTGTTTTACGTTTGTTCAAGTGGTGTTTTTCTGTATGGTTCTAATTTTCTAAACTTTCCTTTTCAGGTTGCTTCAGCAAAATCAGGTACAATTTTCTGACATGAAAGTTTTTCCTCTTTGTATTTGATGTTAATTTCCATTGTTAATTTACGGGCTACCCTGAAATCTAAAGGCTATATGAGGAAAAAAAAATTCAATATTTTCTGAGCACTCACACTGGGTGCTAAGCACTATATTGGGTCCTGGGGAGTTGGTAATTGGTAAGACAAATAAATAGATTGAACTTGAAAGACAAATCTTCAGAAAGTGTTCTTGCTGAGTACTGTAATGTATAGAGTCATGTAGGCATGCATTTTCTCATACACAGTTAGCCATGTGTGAAATATTACAATGATCATCATTCTAGCTAAGATATTGTACAGAGTCTAATTTATATAAATGTTCTTGTTTATGTTCCGGGGAATTAGAGAAAAAATGAGAAATGTTATATTTGATTAAATTGGAAATATTCCTTGCTTTAAAAAGGATTTTATACTTCTAATATTGCATATTTAAAATATAGACAACAGTCACTCAGGGCTGAAAGGGGGCCCTCTTTTGAAAATATTTGATCTCCATCTTTCTTAAGTAGATAACTGAAGGCAAAAATAATTTATCTAGAGGCCCCTCCTAGCTCATTTGTGCTAGAAATCTAAATACCTGGAATGGAAATTTATTTTTAGGAGGATTTAGCTTATCTCTAGGAACCATATAATATCAACCATATCACCAATAAATTCTCATAGTGATTCGACATAAATTAGAAAAATTTGCATTTATTATTTTGTCTATACCACAGAAAAGGAAGTGAAATCAAGACAGTTAAAAAATTTGATATAGATGTATATCTGAGCCATGAAATTTCATAAAATTCATACATATACAGTAAGTTTTTAAAAATTTCTATTTCCTGGCCATGGTACCAAGGCTCACGCCTGTAATCTCAGCACTTTGAGAAGCCAAGATGGGAGGACTGATCTCTTGAGCCCAGGATTTCAAGACCAGCCTGGGAAACATAGCAACACCCCATCTCTTTAAAAAATTATTATTTCTTGCTTTATTCTTATTTACTTGTCTTATTCTTGAGAGATCTTTAGGATTAGCCAGAAAACTATAGGAAGGACTGTTTGGCTATACACAAAGTGGCTTTTTAAATAAGTAGCCTTTCGGTGGACAAACTCTAACTCTGCCGTCTCTTACAAGGTCCCAGCACACCCAGGACACACCAAGCCCTCAGAACAGGACCCTTTTTGGTCCTCACGGCATCTGCCCTATTCTAGAGAAACGGTGGGTCAGGCTAAGCTAGTGATGCTGCTGCTAATTGACTCAATTGCTAATTGAGTCCTGGCTTTTCAATAGATGGAATGTGTATTTAGCTGCACTGTATAGAAGGTTTCATTTTGATTGTGTGTATTTTGATTTTCTTTGGGCTCTGGTATTGCTGTGTATCTGTGTCTGGTCACTGGGGCCTCGTGGGCTAATTTAGATCTCTTTGAGCTGGTGGAATGCACAGATGCTGAGAACCAAGGGGTTTCATTTTTGACTGATCAGGGTGGTTGGTTGCACATCTAGGGAATAAAGTTTTCTCTTTCATCAGTCCAGTCAGTGGGCTAAACATAGAAGTAAGAAAGAGTAAGGAACTGCTGCTACTTTATGGACTTTACACTCAAGCTTCTCATCTGTTAAAGGGCAACATACTACATAGGGGTTGATCTTCTTTCATTGTTGATGCTGGTCAGAGCCTGCCCTAAAACCAGGTGTAAAACAGACAATCTGTCTCTCCAGCCTGTGTTTGCCCCACACTCCTCAGAATCCCATTTTCACAGGACCTCTCCATGGCAGTGCCATATGGTCTGGCTTTTCCAAACCCATCAAAATTTACTTGTCTTGGCTCATACACAAACGTGCACAGGCACACACACACACACACACACACTTTCCAAGTACCCTAACATACACTATTTCACTTAGTCTTTACAACAATCCTAAAATGCAGGTATTTTAAATTTCAAAGTAAATTCTAATATGTAGGTATTAATAATCTGTATTTGTCAAGGAAGGTCACAAGTCTAGAAGAGGTACAATGACTTGCATGCCTTCACACACAAAAGTAAATAGCAGGGCCAGGGCTCAAACCCTGAGCTCCTGAATCCAAACCCTTTGCTATTTTCCCACCACACAACCCCGAGTTTCATTCTCTGATACTGGCTTCCTGCATTATGACTTCCAAGCAAATGTGCCTCTCCTAGATCAATTCCATGAGACCAGTTTTGTGGGGCCCTCGGGCCCCGTGACAGGCCTGTGGGGAGAGGGTCTGTGTCGTGCTAGCCTTTTAGATGCCTTTCAAACTGCTCCGTGAATGCATGATCTGGCCTCCTGTGTCTGTGGCTAGTTTGGTTGTCATTTTCCCAGGAAGTTAGTTCATTCCAATGAACAGAACTGGTAACATAGGAGATAAGATTAATGGTGGGGACAAAGGAAACAGAAGGAGTTGAGAGACACCAGAAAATTAGAGGAAAGAAGTCATATAGCACAGGATCATTAGCTGGGGGAGCAGAAGAGGGGTGTGTGTGTGTGTGTGTGTGTGTGTGTGTGTGTGTGTGTGTTGGAAGAGGGAGCCCCTGCTGGGACTTTCCGTTCTGCAGGAGAGAGAGGGAACGTAGCCCTTTCCTATGGAATTGGCTTCCACTGGCAAGTGGCTATGACAAGCAGGCCTGAGACTTTCCCCCAGTGTATATAACTGTCATAATTTTCTTTCAAAGGCAAAAGAGACTATCCTGGGTGATGTTCAAGGAATGTCTGGCCAGGGCACAGAGGAGACTTTGTTCATTTTTGCAGCATGGTTATTTCTGAGATGCTGCCAAAGCTAACTCTCTGGGCTATTGGTACAGAAAGAGAAAGTTGTCTGCATTGTACACATAGGGACTTGGCTCTGGGAGAAGGGGAGCTGATACTGGAGAATCACCTGTCTTTTCTCCTTCTCCCTCTTTGCCCTATAGTTCTGCTTGTTTGTCTTCCCTTTAGTTTTAGTTTTGTCAAATTCCCTATATTTGACGTACAGTGATTTTATGCAGCAAATGGAGTACGTTAAACCTGAAAGTCCAAGTGCCAGTTGCAAATAAAGCCCAGCTATTTTTGTTTGACCTTTTCTTCCACTTGGATCTCCTATATCCAAGACATTTTTGCGTCTATGGAATTTTGTAAAGTAATCAATCTGAGTACTGTGCTATAGCTCCTACTCCATACACCTGAGTGTAGGAATGCCTTGTGTAAACCCATGACATAAGCATTCATATCTCCCTGGGAAACCATAGCCTGGCCCATTGCATTCTTATGCTGAGGCAGATATTGTGATAGAGAAAGGGAGAATAAAGTTTACTTTTATTTTGTATGGAAGAATCTGAGAATTATTCCACTCTGATAAGATGAGAGAAAGTGCTATGGAGTAATTATAACAAAGAACTCGATCCTCCCTCCTTCCTCCATTGGATTAAATGTTATCTGGAAAACGTGCAAAGTGCATAAGAGAGTGACCACAGCCACGGGGCACAGGCAGGAGGAATGGAGATGAGTCCAGCTGGAGGCAGTGGGATGGCTGTGAGACCCAGAGGGGAGATCAATGGCAAAGCAGCCTGCAAAATTCACAGAATGCCCAACTGGAGTAGAATCCTCTGGAAGAAAGCCTCTCAATTATTCTCTCTGTCTTCCCAGAGTTCTTTCCCGTAATTACTTCCCATTCTTATTTAGCTCTTTCAAAAGTACAAAAAGTGCAAATTACCCCACAGGCAACTGGGGAAAACTTTGAAATACCATCCCTGAGTGAGAGGTTTGAGCTTTCTGGATCTCTTCTGGAGAGTAGCTTTGTCTTTCTTTTTCTGTTTTTCCTTGATCTGGATAATAAGGGCAAAGCTTATGTCTGAAGGAAAGCATGAGAATGATTTAGTTTGAAGAGTAAAATGATGAATGAAGTCATTCTTGTAGGTATCTTGGCTAATGTACAACTCTAAAACCTCTTTCAGCTCCTGAAATACCCACTATTGATCAGGCATATTCAAAAATCAGCAACAGTATCACTGTAGAATGGGCTACAGTGCCGGGTGCCACCAGTTACCTCCTTACAGCTGAAGACGGGGACACAGTCATTGAAACAATGGTGGCCAATTCCCCAGGCACTGTGACGGGACTAAAGGCTGCAACCTTGTACGAAATCACCATCAGATCCATCAGCGCTGCTGGGAGAAGCCAGGCATCACCTCCAAAGCAGGCAAAGACAGGTAGCTGGATGGATGCTCATCCTCCTTTGAGTGTTTGCTTGTGACTTGGATCAGTTATTCTGGTGCTGCAAATGCAGAATGTGATTTGGTGTCACATGAGTGCCTACAATTCAAGGCCCAGAAGTGAAAGCTACCAAATGATGCTGTTTGAGAATTCAGCTATCTGTGGAGGAGGTGGCATTTAAATGCCAGATGCTTTGCTTTGGAAAATAAAGCCCATTTCTGGGCATCTTTAAAAGCATCCCAGCTTTTAAATCTCTGAAATAGGGATTTCTGGTTTTAACATGCCAAATGAAGAACACAGAGAAGGGATTTTGCTGCACTCTGACCATATGGCATATATGTTAACAAAACAAATAAAAGAATTTGGAGTTTGTCATCAGCATTACTGAAATTGATTTGATAAGTTTGTACCTAGGCACATTTCTGAAAAGTTATGTGCACGTTAAAATACTGTAACCCCTCATTTTCCCATTGATTTATATTATGATTATAGGAATGTTTGATCTAATTTCTGACCAACTTCAGTTAAAAGTAGTGTCTGATATTTAGCGTTTCTCTGTTTCCCATTCCTCTGCCAAGTTATTTATGGTTAGTATACACTTAAATAGCAATTATTTAATGAAACTTTGTTGTGAATGCTCTTATAAAGTAAATAATTATTGTATATTATGGATATCAATTTACTTGCTTCTAAATTTGAATTATCCTCTATTGGACTTTGGGAACACAAATGCATGTTTTTCTTTTTTTAGTGTTGGCTGCACCAATTCTAGAAGTAAGCTCTCCAAGTTCAGACTCCATTCTTGTGCAGTGGGAAACTGTATATATGGCAATTGGATTCTCTGTGTCCATTATGCGAGCCAATGGCTTGGGGAGTATATGGAAAGAGAATACTACAAACACCTCCTTGACATTCACCAGTTTGGAAGCTGGGACTCTCTACACCATAAAGGCCTATGCATGGAATGCCAACGGAATCCCTGGGGACGACTCCACCTGCAATCAGAGAACAAGTAAGAACTTCTCAGCTCAGCCTCGAACAATTTTACTTTTGATTAACAAGGGGTGCTGTGCGTTGCAGCCATCAAGAGCAGTGTTACATGACAAGTACAGAGCAGCTGGCAGCAGCTATTTAAATTTATTATGAGGTTATTTATAGTGCCTTGTCTATTCCTCCTTGGTAGTTTAAACGCTTCCTGCATGGATAAAGAAATGCTACTCAGAATGCACACAGCATGGCACCGCCTTCTAATATCCAACTCAATTTCAGCATTCACATTCGACATCACACAGAAGAAGGTGATTCTTGTTAGGTTTACCCATCACCCCTTGTCCCTTTCTGGGTTCAGGCCAATTAGTATAAGAATTGGGCCAAATAGGAATTCATTTGTTCTGCAGATACTGAGTGACAGTGTGCCAACTTTGAGCTGGCATTGTTCTAGAGATACGGCAGCAAGCAAAGCAAGGTTTCTGCAGGCACAGGATGCTGTCAGGATCCTGCAGTGGAATTAGTGTTTCAGATCTGTTTCCCAAAGGCCTCAGCTTGGGCCTGAAGTCAGCATGGGGCTTCCCACTACTGCTCCTCCAGCTGTGGGGAGAAGCTAGAGCTTGCTGTGCGTTTTCTCACTGTCCCACCCAGAGGTCCCCCGAGCAGAGGATACCCTGCAGCATTACAACTGGAGGTCCAAATTGAGCTGCTGGAGTGAGCCGAGAGAGAGAGAGAATGAGAGGGGGTGTTTTTTCTTTTCTTGAGGCAGAGTGAGCCATCCACTGGCAAGCTAACCTAAATAGATACAAGACTCTCACCAACCAGATTAGCTGTTTCACCACTTGGGAAGGACGCAGGAAAGGACGGAAAGAAACCAGAAATGTTCTCTCCAACTTTCCCTAAGTTTGGAGGGGAATGGAAGCCCCATAGTCTATGGGCCAAGGCAGAATGTAGGGAGAAGAGAGGGGTTTGCTGCCTTTTATACTATTTCCCTAGGAAGGTTGTATAATCATAGCCCTGAGGTGATTCATGACAGGCTTGGTGAGTCAGGATGTCTGTGACATGTCAGTCTCCTTGAGCCTTTTCCTAGGCTGGCTGGCTTTCTTTCTTCCCTCCTTCCCTTATCTTCCCTTCCCATCCTTCCCTTTCCTTTCCCTTTCACACTGCTTTTTTCTTTCCACATTTGTTGAGGACCCACTGTGTGCTGGGCATAGGTTAGCTGATGGGAATACAAAAGCAAATAAAGCATGATCCCTCTATTCAAAGAATGGATTATGTCAAAGGAGAGACCAATGGTGAGTCAGCGTTTCCATTTTCACCTGAGCAGTGCTGTGGCAGAAGGCTGCAAACACAGCGAGGCACAGGAGGGAGCATCGTCATCAGGCTGGGGCACTGAGACAGCATCCCCTAGAATAACTTGTTTCTTAAAGACTTCCCCCTCATAGGTTTACCCATGTTTTACAAAGCTTTACAGAGTTTAGATTTCGCCTCTGGATTAGTTTCCTAGGGCTGCTGGAACCACAAACTGGGTGGCTTGAACAATAGCAATGTTTGGTTTCATGGTTCTGAAGGCTACGAAGTCTGAAATCAAGGTGTCGGCTAGGTTGGTTCCTTCTGGGGGATGTGAAGAAGAGTCTGTTCCAGGCCTCTCTCCTTGGCTTGTAGATGGTTATCTTCACATTCACATGGAATTTTCCCTATATATGTTTATCTGTGTCCGAATTTCTTCTTTTTATAAGGAAATCGGCCATATTGGATGAGGGCCCACCCTAATGATTGCATCTTACCTGATTACATCTGCTATGACCCTATTTCCAAATAAAGCTACATTTTGAGGGTACTAGGGGTAAGAACTTCAACATATGAACTGGGAGGGAACCCAAGTCAACCCATAACAGGCTCTCACTACTTTACCTATTTTTCCTAGTTCTCCCATGCTCCCTGTGGGAAAAGCAAGTTGCCCTAAAACACTGCAGGTTACCCCTACCAGCCTTGGGCCCAGCACTTCCCTAAAGCAGACCTGCCTCTGCAGACAAGCTGACTATGTAGTGGGAAGGGGCCTGTCGAGATGGCCCACGGGAAAAACATGGCAGGTGCCTGCCTTACAGAGAATGAGTTAGGTCCTCATGTCCTCAAAGAGGCCTTCCTGGCTGGGCGCAGTGGCTCACACCTGTAATCCCAGCACTTTGGGAGGCTGAGGCAGGTGGATCACGAGGTCAGGAGATTGAGACCATCCTGGCTAACATGGTGAAACCTCGTCTCTACTCAAAATACAAAAAATTAGCCGGGCATGGTGGTGGACACCTGTAGTCCCAGCTACTCAGGAGGCTGAGGCAGGAGAATGGCGTGAACCCCGGAGGCAGAGTTTGCAGTGAGCAGAGATTGCACCACTGCACTCCAGCCTGGACAAGAGAGCAAGACTCCATCTCAAAAAAAAAAAAAAGGCCTTCCCTGTTTGCCCCAGACATGTCCAGAGGATGCTGGTCTCTGCTCACAGACTGTTTAAGCAGTTTCCTAAGGCCTGTTGCTTGGGCGTTATTACAGCACAGATTCCAAAGAATTGAGGCCAATTTCGTCCCTCCCCAGGCCAGGACACCTCCTTATGCTTTTTAATGTGGTAAGTTTTAAGAAAGGAAGGCATATTTACAAGAATGTAGGGTTAAGTGTTTTGGAGACACTAAAAGACTGCCTTAATATGTACACATCATACTTGATACCTTCCTTCCTTCCTTTTGATGATGAATGGAAAGAAGATCTGCTCCTCTAGAAACGATTATGACCGAAAAGCTATTGCAGTAAAAGTTGCAGCAGATGTCAAAAGTAAAGAAGGGATATGTTCAGTTTCATTGATCAATAACAGAAGATATTTGACCTCTCGCTTAATATAATAACATACCCATGTGGCCCTTTTAGTTCTTCCCATTAATAATTTCATTTAATTATTTTAACTACTTATTAAATAATGCATTAATCCATTCAAAATATGTCTTTTAGCACCTATAGGTGTTAGACATGGATCTTGTTAGATCTATTTATATATGAGAAAAAATTAAATTACAAAAAGGGTAAATAATATGGCCAATGCCACACAGTTTATTATGAATTTGCATAGTAGCAGATGTATTACCAGTTCCCAGGCATCATCCTAAATCCCAATTTTATGCTTTGAACACTTGTAAGTATCCAACTACTGGGTATCTTATCCTCCAGGCTCTGCAACATTGTTATGCCAACTCTTACTTAGTTTGTAAGGCTACTACAAAATCTTAATTGTTTCTCAAAAATGTAGGTCCTCGGGCCCCTGCCAACATTCAAGTCTCTTTCGATAGTGGAGCTCTGAAAGCATCTTTTTCATGGGCACTGGCAGAAGGAGCTTTCAATTATACTGTGATGGCTTTGAGTGACTCTTCAGAGCTGACCTGCAGCACAGCTTTCAGTTCCTGCACCATCTCTTCCCTCCAGTGTGGAACTGAATACTTGATTTCAGTTTCAGCAAGTAATGATGCTGGATCTAGCAAATCATCTTCAGAAGTGACCCTGAAAACTGGTATGTAAACAAGAGTGAGATTGCTGTAGGACTTGCAGCAGTGACTGCTGTAAGGGAGACATTCACTGACAATGTTTCTGAATACTCTGGAAAAAATGAAAATGAAAGCCTGGTCTAAATGAAAGCATTGAGTTGAACATTCTCATGAGTTTGAATAATACTGATAGCAAAGCGAGATATTGTGTATTGCAAAAAGCACTTTTTGGAAAATTAGGAGGCCTGGTTTCTATTCCAGATCTTTCATTAATTAGTTTTTTCTTTTTCCTTTGTAAAGCTGTGAAAATTCTAAGATCTGGTTTGAGTTGTACACAGCTCTAACTGTGCGTACAGATAACTGCCTCTTCTTTACATCATGTCTCATGTCCTAGGCTTGGTGGGAGCCGCCATTTTTTTTAAGATAAAGATAGGATATTTCTAGTTCTGAGTATGTGTTTAGATATTTTTCCATTTTCATTCTTATCAGAGAGATAACCACATACACATGTGGAGGTTGACTCCTCTATTTAGAAATATCTATGTGTCTCGGGGATGGAAACTAACACTTAATGAAACTAACACTTAATGAAGACCTACTATGTCTCTGGCGCTATAGTATATTATTTCATTTAAATCTCATGACAACTCAGTGAGGTGGGTTCTATTATCTCTTTTTTTTAGATAAGAAAATTGAAGCTCAGAGAAGTTAAATAATCTTCCCAAGGGCACACTGATAATAAGCGGTAGAGCTGAGATTCAAGCTGCTCAAGTTTGCCTAATTCCAATGCTTAAAGCCAAAGAAAATGTCGACAATTACAATAATGTCTACTTTATCTCACAGTCAGTTATGTCATTCTAAGTTTAAAAAGCTTCTGAAAAGGAAGAAAAGGAGCTATCACCAAGTTGATGCACTCCATTCCACAGGAAAAAATAAATAAAGCTATTCTTTCAGGCCTGCACTCTCTTATAGTTATGTTATAGTTATGTTAAATTAAGGTCAATGATAACAAACTTGATGATTTGGCTTCTCTTTTGACAACTGTAATTTAATGTGAATGGTACATTAGAAGTGATTATGAGGACAAGATAGTGGAGAGTGGGAGAAGAGAGAAAAAACACTTTCAAAACCATAGCAGTTCTGAGTTAGGCAGTTAGGCATTTAATGCAGGGGAGAACCATGCAGTGTTTTTTAATCTTGGACGCACATTAAGAGCATCTGGGGAGCTTTTATAAAACCCCAATACCCAGGTCCCACTTAAGACCGATCGGAGTTGCTGGGAATAGAATTTGGATATGAATAGTTTGTAAAAGCTCCCCAGTTGATTCTACTATGCAGTCAGGGTTAAGTGCCGTTGAAATAGTCCTTCACTCTTACAGGTCCAGGAGGTTCTAAGGGAGTTTGGGTATAACACAGTCATGATCATGGGGATGACCTTGACTAATAATAAAGTAACATTATTATTTAATATATTAATATTACATATTATATATTATATTAAATATATATAATAAAAGAACTATGTTTACAAAGTACTATGTATTTCCTGGGGCCCAGAAGTGTGTAATATATTTTGGGAAGATTTCCACTAGTGAAAACTAAAATTTTTAAAGCTTAGCACTTGAATGAACAAACTTTATTTGAATTCATTCTTTCAGAAGATTTTGTTCCATCAACAAATGAGGCATTATGTGGACAAATGAGGTATTGCCTTAACACAGAGAAACAGTCAATATTAACAAATCAATACATGCCTGCTTTTGACATAGTCTAGCATTTATTGTGTGAGATAAATTTTAGGACATCTGAGAATGTCTCCTGGGTTTGTACTGAGTTATACATACTATTTGATTTGTTCCTTATTTGTAGCATCTAGTATCTTAACTCTATGCTTAAGATGCTCCCTGGAGGGTGTAATGGGCATGAGAATGTATTCTGTCATTCAGTGCATGAGAGGCTGCAGTTAGAAGAACTTTCCAGGTTGCACATGGTGCCCCTTGCCTGTAATCCCAACACTTTGGGAGGCTGAGGCGGGTGGATTGCTTGAGTCCAGGAGTTCGAGACCAGCCTGGGCAACATGGCTAGACCCTGTCTCTACAAAAAAATACAAAAGTTAGCTGGTCATGGTGGCATGCACCTGTAGTTCCAGCCACTCACGAGGCTGAGGTGGGAGGATCACCTGAGCCTGGGAGGGAGAGGTTACAGTGAGCTGAGATCGTACCACTGCACTCCAGCCTGGGTGACAGAGCGAGACCTTGTCTCCAAAAAAATTAATTAATTAATTAAAAAAAAATTTAGGCTTGGCGCATTGGCTCAAGCCTGTAATCACAGCACTTTGGGAGGCTGAGGGAGGAGGATCATTTGAGGTCAGGAGTTCAAGATCAGCCTGGACAACATGGTGAAACCCCGTCTCTACTAAAAGTACAAAAAGTAGTTGGGCATGGTGGTGCACACCTGTAGTCCCAGCTACTCAGGAGGCTGAGGCAGGAGAATCACTTCAGCCCAGGAGGTGGAGGTTGCAGTGAGCCGAGATCACATCACTGCACTCCAGCCTGGGCAACCGAGTGAGATTCTGTCTCAAAAAAATAAATACATGAAATAAAATTAAAAATAAATTTAAAAAATAGGTTTTTTAAAAAAGAACTTTCCATGCTATCGAGGCTTTACACATAAACCCCCAGAAAGACCCAGCTCCATTCCTTTCTACTTATGTGACCTTGGACAACTTACCAACCTCTATAAGCCTCAGTTTCCTCAACTGTAAAATGATGATATTTGCTGGAAGAATTAGAGAATATATTAATATAAAACACAATGAATGATATCTGTATTTTAATCTCTAAAACAGATAACTTCTGGGATATTCATTATTCCACTCAAGCTAGACTAGCTTCATCTCTGGATGAAGTCAAATATTTCAACAAATAATCTAACAATGAAAAATTTTTATGTCTTAAAATGACTATGAATCTCTGATGGCTCATTATTTCAAACAATATTTCATATAACAAGAGAATGTGACAGGTCATTAAAATATGTTGTAGTGGTTTGGGGCCTATAACATAGCCTTTGGTCCTATAAAGAAAATCTTCTAATGCTTCCAGTGCACAGTTTTGTATTTTGTGCACCAAATTGAATCTGTCACGAAGCTCAGAGTTGCTTATTTGGGTTGTACCGAAATCTTGGATAATTGCAAACATGCGAAGAAAATCTCCTGCAGTAGTCTCATGTTTGCTTATTATTGATCATTTCCTAGTTGCTTGTGCACCTGGAAGAGTGACGATCCAAGAAGATCCCCCCGGCCACCTGTCTGTGGCTTGGTCCAATGTAGATCTGGGTGACTACTATGTGGTCTTTGTGAAGAGTGATGACGGCTTGGAAGTACACTGCAACACATCTCTCACTCAGTGCAATTTCTTATCTGAGTGTGGCTTCACCTATTTTATTAGTGTTTTTGCCTATAACAAGGCAGGGCAAAGTCCTTTGGGTGACATATTCAATTATACCACAGGTAAGTCCCATTTGATACTTGTCAAGGGAGTTCTGAGATCGCTAACCTCAGCAGCAGAATGGATCACCTATTCCACTTATTAACTTACCACCTGGGAGTCATTCTAGGGTTAAGAACAGAAAGTAATCTCTTATCTCACATTCTTTCCAGACTAGGGAATCTTGGTTTTGTGGACCCAAGCGTAACTAGAATGCAAAGTTTGGGAGTGAAAAGAGGAGGAAGAATGTAGTTGTTCAACCTTGCTCTGAAAGATTGAACTCTCCACAAAGATGTACTCCGTGAGTGTTCTAGCATGTGCTGCTGCCAAAGAGGAGGCAGTGCCTCCATTTCAGGAGGTCACTCTTTCCCTGAGACCAAGATAGACATACAATGGCCAAGATGCTACATGGTGTGGAGGACTTTGGAGTAGGACATGTGGGTTTACACCCTAACTTGACCACTAATTCATTCCTTCACTGAGGGTAATGATGTCCACCTTGCTAGTTCCTTAGTATTCTTCACTGCAAAATGGGACAAATCATGAGAACATGAATGTGAAAAGGTCTTGTGTGTGATAAAGCATGATGCAAATATTTTTATTAGCATCACAATTGCTGTTGCTATTATCCTCCACTAGACTTGTATCTTGTACAAGGCAGGAATTACGTCTTATTTATCTCTTCATCCTCAGTGCTTATAATAGTGTGATCAGCATATGGGAGATGCTCAAGTTTTGAAGAATGAGTGGAGTGATTTGAAATTAAATAACTACATTACAAATAAGAATACTCCAACATAATTATGTAAAAGTCTAGCTGAATTACAGTAAATTTTGCCAGGATGAGGGATCTAAATCATTGGTGCCTTTGGAATGTGGAATAAGAGGCCATCGATAAGGTCCTAACACAGGAGGGTCCTCCAGAGTGGCCTTGAACTGGATCTTGAAGGATGAATGGAAATGTAAGTGGGGCAAGAGCATCCCAGGGAAACTCCAAGCTGAGTCAGACATTTGCCAGTGGGGTTCTTTAGGGTCTCTCAAGACCTATCCATATGCGGCCGGGCACAGTGGTTCATGCCTGTAATCCCAACACTTTGGGAAGCTGAGGCAGGCAGATCACTTGAGGTTAGGAGGTGAGACCAGCCTGGGCAACATGGAGAAACTCCGTCTCTGCTAAAAATACAAAAATTAGCTGGACATGGTGGCATGTGCCTGTAATTCCAGCTACTCCGGAGGCTAAGGCATGGAAATCACTTGGACCCAGGAAGCAGAGGTTGCTGTGAGCCGAGATCACACCACTGCCCTCCAGCCTGGGTGACAGAGCAAGACCCTGTCTCTTAAAAAAAAAAAAAAAATCTACTTATATAACTATGACCCCCACTCCCCAGTTTTATTTGGCTTAGTGTCTGGAAAGGCTGACAGGATCTGAGAAGTTAGACTACATATGATTTTACCAGGCAGAAGAGGGGAACGGCTTTCCAGTAGAGGGGTCAGCAATTTTCTCTGCATAGAGAATGAGGGTGCACGTGGCATGTGGGAACTGAGGAGTCTGGTGTGGCGGGGAGTTGGGGGAGCACAGCTGAACCTTACAGCTTGTGATGACATTGAATGTCATGCTGAGGATTTACCCTCTATGCAGTGACAATTAGGCCAAGATTGGACCTGGATAGACCCATAGGGGGTCACTGTAGTCATTAGGGAGGGCAGTGGCCGAGGCTCTGGGCATGGGAGGTCAGGACTCAGTGTCCCCCCTGGTTGCATTGCTCTTGATGGGACCACCATTTTCCCTCTGCTCCTGCTTTCAGCTCCCTGTTGCCCTAGTGACATTAACCCCGTGTTGGTGTCCAGTGACAGAGTTGAGATTGTCTGGTCTCCCGTCCGTGGTGCCGAACTGTATGAAACCAAGGCTGCAGATGGGTACAACACGGTTGAGTGCAATGATACTGCTCCCACGTGCACCCTTTCGGCTCTAGAGTGTGACACCAAGTACAACATCACAGTGTATTCATTCAGTGAAGTCCGAGGCAACAACATGTCATGTACTCCCCAGTTCATAACCACAGGTAAGGCACAGCTATCATTCCACTCACTGCTGTCTGAATGATTCACCCTAGCTGTGAGCCTCAGGATAGGCATTCAGTAAGACCAATAAAAAGGTTAAATCCCATTAATCAATCTTTGTGGGGACCAAGACAGCCACTGCTGCACGAAGGAGAGTCAGAGGAGAAGGCAGAAGAGGAAAGTGGAAAAAACAAAAACAAAAGGGGAGACTGTGGGGAGAGTAGAAGGTTTTGCCCATGATTACTCCAGCCATTCAGTTCCTCCTGTCTTTGAGGGTCCTGCCTGTACTCACACCATGAAGGTGTGTAAATATGTTTCTTTCTTACTTTTGCTTTTGGAGTTCACAATGCTCTTAAACATTTTCCACCTATTCCAGTACTATATGAACCCAATGCCCAGTGTTAATGTCAATAGTTGTCCACGCATAGGCACTATGTAATTTGGCCTGCATGCATGACGCGATTGAAAACTATGATGATCTCATTGGGGGAAAAATCAATTTTAGACCAAATGGCACATGTGATATTTTCAACTCATGCTGTTTCAATTAATACTCTAAAATCTCTCAGCTCCTTGCAGTCCTGAAATAAAAAATGTTTCAAGGGATGCATTCTCAATGATTAACGTGCACTGGCGATCCACTAATGATGACGCTACTTACACTGTGACTGCCCAGGGGGAGAAAGGACTATATCAGTGCAGCAGCATGGGAGAGTCCTGTACCATGCGGGGCTTGCCCTGTGGCTCAGTGTTCTCTGTCACTGCTGTGGCTGAAACACAGGCAGGACGGAGCCTGCCCAGCTACAGTGTGCCCCTGGAAACAGGTATGTAGCAACCACCAAGCCTGAAGGTTGACTTCAGTGGGGTCCTTAGGAAGTGTTTCAAGACATGAATCCTTATTTAATCTATCCTCAGTGCCATAGAAATCAAAGAGTCCTGGTCATAGAAAATAAAATTTTCAATATTTTACAAGTTCTGTAAAAACATCCTCAAGACTAGTATATCCATTCACTGGCATCAGAGAAGGAATACTTACTCATTCTGCAAAACACTTATTTTAATTCATATTCCCCTATGATATAATCTATCAAAACAGCTAACAAATGAGGAGCCAAATGAGCTGGGTTGTTACTTATTTCTTTGGCTCAGCCCTTTCAAGTTTTTCTCTTTAAAAAATGCTTTCTGACTTTCAGTTTCCTGATAGGTAAAGGGGAGATAATGGCCTCACAGGGTGGTTATTAGTATTAAGTTGACTAATGCTGCAAAGCTCTTAGCATAGTGCCTGATGCATAGCAAGAGCGCCATAAAAGAAAACTATTATTACAGCATAGCATTGTGTATGAATGAAACGTGGCAAATCACTTCAGTCTTTGGACATTCGGTGTTTTTTTTTTGTTTTGTTTTGTTTTGTTTTGTTTTGTTTTGTTTTGAGACGGAGTCTCGCTCTGTCGCCCAGGCTGGAGTGCAGTGGCGCGCTCTCGGCTCACTGCAAGCTCCGCCTCCCGGGTTTACGCCATTCTCCTGCCTCAGCCTCCCGAGTAGCTGGGACTACAGGCGCCCGCCATCTCGCCCGGCTCGTTTTTTCTATTTTTTAGTAGAGACGGGGTTTCACCGTGTTAGCCAGTATGGTTTCGATCTCCTGACCTCGTGATCTGCCCGTCTCGGCCTCCCAAAGTGCTGGGATTACAGGCTTGAGCCACTGCGCCCGGCCTCGTTTTTCTTATATACAGTGATAGATGGCACTTTGGCCTATAAAAGTTGAAATACCTAAAAAAAGAAACCAGCAGTAAGATAGAGACCATACAAAATACTGCATACATGAAGCTCTTAGGCATCCTATATTCTTGGTAATGGGTCCCTGAAAAATCAGGATGGCTGGGTTATTTTAGGCAACTAATAAACCAAACTTTTATATCAGTGATGTACTATAACATTTTCAAGAAAGGCAAATTATACTTAATTGCTAATGCTATGAAATGTTCTATTGGGAGAAGTGAATGCAACCGTTACTTTGAAATTTGCAGTTAGAATTGTTGAAGATGGGCCAAGAGTGGTGGCTCACGCCTGTAATCCCAGCACTTTGGGAGGCTGAAGCAGGCGGATCATGAAGTCAAGAGATCAAGACCATCCTGGCCAACATGGTGAAACCCCGTCTGTACTAAAAATACAAAAAAGCCAGGCATGGTGGCACGTACCTGTAGTCCCAGCTACTCAGGAGACTGAGGCAGGAGAAAAGCTTGAACCTGGGAGGTGGAGGTTGCAGTGAGCTGAGATTGTGTCACTGCACTCCAGCCTGGCGACAGAGCGAGACTCCATCTCCGTCTCAAAAAAAAAAAAAAATGTTGAAGATGGGGACAACAAAGGATTTCCTTCTTATTCTGAAAAAAAAAAAAAAAAAGGTGGAAACCTTCAACAGCCAGTTGGTGCAGTGCATTCTTGGGGAAAGCACCCACTACATGACGCATCAGAGGAAATGAACACAAGGAAATTTTTTATTAACAATGGAAAGTTGGGGAATGTAGGATATTGAGTGAAACACAGGCAAAATACCATTCTTTGTCATTTTTCACAAATAATCTTCAGTGGAAATAAATCTCCAATTCTTTTTCTTTTATCCCATTTAAGTGCCGTGCTGTCCAACTGGTCTGACAGTAACTCAAATCACCCAGTCAGTAATCAACGTGAGCTGGACTATTGGGAGAGTGGCTCAAACCCATGTGGCAGTTCTGGAGTCACACACTGGACAGTCTAAGTGTCACACTCATCAAAACTACTGCCTCCTGGGATGCATCACATGTGGCATCAATTACACAGTGACATTAAAAGCAATTAGCGCCACGGGGTTGACTGCCGATTGCTCCTACCAAAGTCATTTCTCTGGTAAGTGAACTTCAGCTCTACAGTAGCAGTAAGGACTTGACTATCGTAAATCCAGGCATAAGCCTTTCCTCCTCATTTAAAAAGATGCTGCATCTCCACCTAGTTTGCATTATAAACTCAGATTACTTTATAAAATGGTTATAGTTTTCCCTTTGGTTAGAACCTCAAAGCTTCAGAGGCTTCTGTTGGTGGTTGGTGAATTAACTCCCCTAATAACAATGTTCAGGCCTGCTTTTTCTGAAGGGACCATGTATCTTTATATGACACAGCTACCTGCAACACAGAGTAACTCAGCCTGGCAGAGTTTTCTGGAAGCATTAGATCACACATTCTGTTTGGTTTGCGTTTTTTTCTTCTTATTATTATTGTGCTACTACCTCTCTTTTCTAATCTTCTTCAGTTCCTTCAATGGTTTCTTATTTCAACAGGCCAAGAGAGCAAAGGCATCTGTCTACTGACAGTATTGTACCTTGTTCTTCACAAAGACCTAACCATTAGGGAGTAGCGGCGGAAGGTAAAAGCAGTGCAAGGTTACCAAACAAGATTTCTCTTGCATGATCCTAATCCACTGAAGTGGCTGCTTGTAGCATGGTTTTGAAAAAAAACTCTTGAGGATGCTTCCTACGCTTAAGGTGAAAGAGTACAATGATCAGTTACCTCGGCCTGGGGCATGGGATGGAAGAGTTGGAATATAATTTTGGCATCCCAGAGGTAGTAGAAAGAGTCTCAACTGGGAGTCAAAATTAGACATGACTTCTCATAAGCTGTGTTGCCTAATCTTCCCTGATTCTGTCTCCTCATTGAAAAAGACAGGAATAGTAATATTTTCCTTCGAAGTTGTTTTGGGAATCAAAATAAATCATAACATGAGAACATTCAGAACATGCTGCACGTATGTCAGCTGGTGTGTACTTTCTTTTGACCCATTATCTTGTATTAGATTTACTGCCTAAGTTCTCACCTTGATATCCGGTTCTCATTGCTTATTCTTTTAAGAAAAAATCAAGTAAGCCTGATTATAATAACTTTTAAAAATTATACAGTAGGATCTTTAACTTAGTTACTAAGGAATCCATTTGGTGCCCTTATTGGCACCTAATGTGTGGCTCGCTCAAGGTATTTAGAAAAGAAAAAAAATACTAATCAGCTACCATGGATGAAGCGTGGACCAGCAAACTTGATCACTGGCATGTTGTATAAATGGCTGCACCCAAAGTGTCATGCTACTCAGCTCAGCAAAATTGGTTCTTCAATTAAAGCTGAATGCAGTTAATGATATTTAAGTTTAATGCCACCAAAAATCAAATGAAACTAGGGCATTATGAGGGATCTTGACAAGGATTCTGTGCCTTTGACTCACAGTCTGAGTCATGTACAATATGTATCTGCCAATTTTTGGACCTTTCTGATTTAATTGTTCTACATTAAAAATTCATACCTCACGCCACCTTCACACATGGATTTCTCTCTCCTTTCTCCCTTTCTTTTTTCTTTCTTTCTTTCTTCTTTCCTTCCTTCCCTCCCCTTCCTTTCTTCCTTTTCCTTCTTTCTTTTTTCTTTTTTTTCCTTTCTTTTCTTTTCCTCTTTCTTTCTCTCTCTCTCTTTCTTTCTTTCTTTCTTTTTTCTTTCTTTCAGGATCTCGCTCTGTCACCTAGGCTGGAGTGAGTGCTGTGGCACCCTCATAGCTCACTGCAGCCTTGAACTCCTGGCCTCAAGCCATCCTCCTGCCTCATCCTCCCAAGGGACCACAGGTGTGCACCACCACAACTGGCTAATTTTTTTTTTTTTTTTTTGGTAGAGTCAGGGTCTCCCTGTGTTGCCCGGGCTGGTTTCAAACTCCTGGGCTTAAGCGATCCTCCTGCTTTGGCCTCCCAAAGTGCTCAGATTATAGGCATGAGCCATCATGCCCGGCCACCCATGGATTTCTGATTATGTGGCCCATCATGGAAATAACTTGAGTACCCCTTCAAATCTTGCTCTGATCTAACCAGTAATTAATCCTGTTACTTAGAATAGTTTACTTATATTTTTTCCCTGCAGTAATCAAGGCCATTTTTGGATGATGGTGGAATAAAACCAGTGATTTTGTGTTTCTTTTTATTGGTCAGGTGCCTGCTGCCCTTTGGGGGTGAAATTATATAGGCTAGGCTCTAACGGCATCCGGATCTACTGGCAAGCCTCCAGGGGCTCTGCCAGTTACAGCACTGACCTCTACGGCTCCAAAGGCATTTTCACGTGCACCCCAAATGCTGGCCTCAGTTTCTGTGATGTCACTGAGATACCCTGTGGGGATGTATACACTGTGATGGTCTCACCAGTTGCTGAAACAGGATTGAAGCTTACTTTCTGTCCAAAAAAAATATATTCAGGTAAAGCAAGTTATGACAGTTTATCTAAAACTAACCCTGAACTCAGATCTGTGAATTAAGATGCAATCAAACTTATTTGCTATGTAGGAAGGGCACAGAGGGTATAAAATTTCTTTCTTTCTTTTTTTTTTTTTTTTGTTTGTTTGTTTTGAGACAGAGTCTTGCTCTGTCACCCAGACTGGGTGCAATGGCACGATCTTGGCTCACTGCAACGTCCACCTCCTGGGTTCAGCGATTCTCCTGCCTCAGCCTCCTGAGTAGCTGCAATTACAGGCACTTACCATCATGCCCGAGTAATTTTTGTATTTTTGTAGAGACGGGGTTTCACCATGTTGCCCAGGCTGGTCTTGAACTCCTGACCTCAGGTGATCCACCCGCCTCGGCCTCCCAAAGTCCTGGGATTACAGGCATGAGCCACTATACCCAGCTGAAGGTATAAAATTTCTATACAGCACAGGCAGATTCTGGCTATGGAAGACCCCAAAATTCTCTGGAATTGCAATGCTTTATTATTATTTAATTTAGAGATTATTTTCCCTGTCCCACGCTTCCCCTTCCTAAAAAGGACTAGGTGCTTGCTGCTTAACTACTAAAGCAAATTTAAGATAATTTTCTGCTTTGAGATTTAGGGATAGATTTTTAACATAGTCTTATTGATAATAGTGGAAATTAGGAAACTTGAACTTTTATTTGCACAGACTGAGAATTGTGACTGAGGAAAAATTAGAGGATCAGAAAAAAATGAATTTATAAATCACAAGCCTGGCTTGGCAATATGAGTGGGCAGACAGTCTGTGATCACAAAACACGACTGTCAGCAACTACCACCTCACTAGAACTGGCAGGAAAACATTAGCAATTCTCTGCTCTGTGTTCCAGCACCTTCTGCTACCTTGCCCAGGGCACAGTCATACATTTGTCATATATTCCTAGAAGAAAAGAGATGATGAAGCTCTAGAATTTTGCAGATGAACACAGAAAAAAGAGTAAATATTGGCTCACAAACCCTTACTGATAGCCAGAATCTAAAATTTCCAATGATATGTAGGTGACAAGAGGTTCAGGATGGCCCTTGGTGATGGAAGGAGGACAGTTCCTCCCAAGGGGCTGTTCTCATTGTCCCTGGCTGTCATGCTCTGATTCCTTGTTTTTCCATTATTTGGTCCACAGGACAAACTGGCCCAAAGCATAGTCCTATGGGAAGGGACAGGAATAGGTTCCTGGAGTAAGGATAAGCTTTTAGGAAGATGAATCTATAGCTCAATAACAATACTGCATTATAACTGCATAATATTTTATAATTTGCCAACCAGTTTCATGTTACAAATATCATTGAATGTTCAAAATATGCTATGCTGCAGTCTCAACGTACTTCATTATCTCCACTTTATAAATAAGAAAACTGAAGCTCAGAGACTCCCAAATCTCTATCTACAACTCTTCTCTTCTCCTGATCCCTAAATCCATATTCAAATTTGATACCTCCACCTGCAGGTGCCCAGGCATTTCAAACCCCTCAGGGCCAAAAGGAATTTCTGATCCTCTGCTGTTTCTGATCTTCCTTCCACTGTCCTTGTTTCAGGCACATTAGCTAAAAACCCTGGAGTCAGCTTCCGTCTCCTTCACCCTCCATATCTAAGTAGTCTCGAATTCTTGTCCTGGTCACCTTCACCTTCATAATGGTTCCAAAATCCAGATTCTTCTCTTCATTCCACAGCTACTGCTATGCCTCAGGCCCTCATCACCTCTCCCCTAGACTTCTGCACCAGTCCCATCTGCCTGTCCTCACTCCAGCCTCTGTACTGTTACCAGAGTTGTCATTCCAGGACACTGGTCCAATTGTGTTACTTTTATGCTTCCATATCTTCAAAACTTTTCCATTTCCCCATAAGATAACATTCAATCCTCTGGGCATGGTGTTCACAGTCCCTTATAACCTGTCCCGTGTCTGCTTATACCTGTACTGTACAATAGAAATTTAATATGAGCCATGTATGAAAAATTTAGTTTTCTAGTAGTCATATTAAAAAAGTAAAAAGAGGCAAAATTAATTTCATAATATATTTTAGTTAACCCAATATATCCAAAATATTATCATTTCAACATCTCATCAATATAAAAATTATTAATAGATATTTTATATATTTTTCATACTGTCTTTGAAATCTGGTGTGTCTTTTGTAGTTATAGTACATTTAGTTCAAACTAGCCACTTGTTCAATAGCTACTTGAGTGTCTACTGTACTGGATAAATTGGTTTTTCGTGGGTCTTTTTGTTTGTTTGTTTGTTTTTTATTGAGACAGGGTCTTGCTTTGTTATCCAGGCTAGAGTTCAGTGGTACAATCACAGCTCACTGCAGCCTTGACCTCCTGGGCTCAAGCGATCCTCCTGCCTCAGGCTCCCAAGTAGCTGGGACTATAGGCATGCCCCATCATGCTTGGCTAATTTTTAAAATTTTTTTGTAGAGACAAGGTCTTGCTATGTTTCCCAGGCTGGTCTCGAACTCCTGGGCTTAAGCAATCCTCTCGCCGCAGCCTCCCAAAGAGCTGGGATTATAGGCATAAGCCACTGTGCCCAGCCTGAACAGAGAAATTCTAGGCTCATTCCACAACATCCATCCTGAGAGGACTCTATTCTCTAGTCTAGGCATCTGGCATCATTCACGCATGCCTGCTCCTGCCACACACACCTTCTATTCTATGTCCTGTTCTGGAGCTACTGCTGTGCTCTTCTCTTTGCCCGGAATTCCACGCCACCTCCAGCAAGAGAATTCTACCAGCCCCGATTTTCCTTATCTGTGAAGCCTTCTCCAATTATCATAAGCTGAGTTAGCCCTCTCTCTCCCTCCTTTATCACCCCACAGCAACCTTATCTGTACTGCAACATATTACTGTGAATTGAATGTGTGTTATTTCTCCTAATAAGTGATTATCTATTTGACTCCCAGTACGTAGCACATAACTGTTGCCTGATATATTTTAAATTTAAAAAAGAATGAATCAACGAATTTATGCGCCTGTGATCATACAGCTAAGTGATGTTCTTTTGTTCTTTCTCCTGCTCCATGCCCACAATTTTACCCTTAGAGAGTCATTCCTCTGAAGGCTGGTTAGCCACGAGAAGTCCTTGTGAGTTAGACCTCAAGCTCTTTGATGGGATGCCATCTCAAGCCCGCAGCCATTTCAGCTTAGTAACATTAGGTATCTAATGTTACTAAGTTAGGAAATCCTCCTTTGCTCAGTGTCCCTGGTAAAAGCCATACATTTGGGAGAGGTTTTTTGGTTTTGTTTGTTTGCAATATCAGTGATGCTTTATTCTGATAATCAGGACAATATTGTAAATGACAATAACAACTAATATTTATTGAGTGCCATGTGCCAGGCACTGTTCTAAGGAGTTTACACGTATTAACTCAGTCTTTATAACAAACCTATCAGCTTGGCTTTTTTTTTTTTTTTTTTGAGATGGAGCCTTGCTCTGTCACCCAGGCTGGAGTGCAATGGCACGATCTCAGCTCACTGCAACCTCCGCCTCCCGGGTTCAAGTGATTCTCCTGCCTCAGCCTCCTGAGTAGCTGGGATTACAGGTGTGCACAACCACGCCTGGCTAATTTTTGTATTTTTTGGTAGAGATGGGGTTTCACCATGTTAGCCAGGCTGATCTCGAACTCCTGACCTCAGGTGATCTGCCTGCCTGGGCCTCCCAAAGTGCTGCGATTACAGGTGTGAGCCACTACACCCAGCTGAGCTTGGTATTCTTATTCTTACTGCTTTTCAGATAAATTGAGGCACAGTGAAGTGACTTGCCCAGATCATACTGCTAGTAGTATCTCCTCTTATCATCCAAGTTCGTTCTTGTTCATTTTTTGGTTTACTTTCCTTTTATTCTTTCTTAAGTTAAATCTTTACTATCTTAAATACATAAATGAATAGATTTTATTATAAATGCTTGTGTTTTTATTACAGTAACTTGCTCTGGAAGTACACTTGGAATGGGTAAGTCATTTTTCTCATGGATAAAATAGAACAGGATTTTTGTTGCTCCATTTTGGGGTTACTTAATAAAGTCAGCTGACTTTTCAATTAGAAAGCAAATGCTTTCTTTCTTTCAGAATACAAGGGGCTCCTGCTCTCTTATCCCGTAACTTTTTCTCCCCATGATAGTGCATCCTCTCAGATTCCACCAGTTGAGATGAATTTCTTTGAATTCTGAAGTCTTCAGTATTCTAGGTCCTACAGGAAAATGTAAATAGTTTTGGGAGGGGCAGCCGCTTTATCCCTCACACTTCAGAAAGTGATTCCCAGCTCAGCTGTACATTGGAGTCACCTGGAGAGCTTAAAATTAACTGATGTCTGGGTTCTGTCCCCAGAAAGTTTGATTTAATAGGTCTAGGGTGAGAGCTGGGCATCAGCAGTTGTAAAAGTTCCTCAGGTGATTCTGAAGTATAGCCAAGGCTAAGAACTGCTACTTTAGAGACACGCTTCTCAAACTTTATTGTGCACACACATCACCTGGGGCCTCGTTAAAGCCAGATTCTGATTTGGTTGGTGTAAGAAGGGTCTGAGATTCTGTATTTCCATAAGGTCCAGGTGATGCTGGCGATGCCGAGGCTGCTGGTCTGACCACACGTGGAGTAGCCAGGTGTTAGAATCTGTTAATGGCCTGCAGAGAGCTACGATGTTTGCTCCTGGTTTGCATGAGTGGGTATACCCGGTGGAGACAGAGGGTGCTGAAAGGGCAGTTGGAGTAAAGAGAACCCTTGCTGCCTCCTCGGTTTTGCTCAGGGATGATCTTGCCTAAGCTATTTCGGTTGCCCCGGCAGAGATAACTCTTGGCACGGCAGTGGAGATGAGCAAATGTAGCCATGAGTGCTGACCCAGTAAGCAGTGTATGCTGCCTCATGAGGAGTCCTTGCCACAGCCTTTCAGGGGACAGCTTGGTCTGGGGCCTTAGGAAAAAAATCCCCTGGGAATATTATCAATCCCAAACTACAGAACTTCCCTCCCGCCCACCCCTGCCCCGCCCCTCCCCATTCAGACATGGCTGACTTCGAATGGTATGAGTGTAAATGAAGTCTTCCTGCTTGTAAACCCCACTGGACAGCCTTCCAATCAGGGCCGGCTCCCCAACCACACCCCCTTCCACCGGCAGGAACTGGGTCTAGAGTCTCCACTCCCTATTCTCTGCCTGGGCTTCCTTCCTCTCCCAGTCCATTGCTTCTCTGAGCACAGCAGAATACACGCTTTTCAATTCCTGTCCCACCTGCAGGTCTGAAATAAGCACAATCCCTATTAATTTTTCAAGAGTTTTTGTTTTCTATGACTACAATAAGGAACAGACTTGGCTTACTGCAAACAAACGGTGAGGACACTTCTAATTATAGGAAAATCTCCCAAAGTGTTAGAGACCATAAGCCCTGGTCTTCAGTGAAAGGTACATGGACCTGGGTCTGCATTCTTTAATCTGCATCTCCCTGAGACATAGAGCTGTGGTAGAAGTGTCCTAGGTCCCCAGGGGAGAGGAGTGGCATATGATATTTTGGCCTTCCCTATGATTATGTTAAAGGAAGAGTTTCTAATAAAAACAAAAACATAAAAATTTTAAAAAGTTTGAAAAGAAAGAGTTTCTGTGAGATAACAAAAAACACAAAAGGTGGGGTGGCAAGGAGAGCAAGCATGGTGGCTCATGCCTGTAACCTCAGCACTTTGGGAGGCCAAAGCAGAGGATCACTTGAGCTCGGGAGTTGGAGACCAGCCTGGCCAACAAAACAAGACCTTGTCTCTACAAAGTGTAAAAAAGTTAGCTAGGCATGGTGGCATGTGCCTGTAGTTCTGCTGTAGTCCCAGCTACTTGGGAGGCTGAGGTGAGAGGATTGCTTGAGCCTGGGAGTTCAAGGCTGCAGTGAGCTATGACAGCACCACTGTACTCCAGCCTGGGTGACAGAGTGAGACACCAGCCTCACCAGAGAGCTTTTTAGAAATGTACAGTCTTGGGCCCCATCCTGACCTACTAAATCCCCAGGTGATTCATGCATGTATTCAAGTTTGAGTAGCACTGCTTAGGTACTGCTCTCAAACTTTGCTATGTAATAGAATCTCCTGGACAGTTAATAATGAATGCAGAGGCCCAGGCCCTGGCCCCGTGAAGTGCCTCCATAGTTCCATCAGGTTCCCAGGTGATTTTGATACATGTGAAGTTTGACGAGCACTGCTTTAGGTCACTAATCTTTTCTTTTCTGACTATCTAGGCTTCAGCTTACCTTCACCGTTCCCTTCCTTAGCCAGGGCTCAGTCTTCAGTCTGAAATCAGCCACTCTCTTGAAGTAGACACTTGTAGAAATCCTGTAGGAGTCAGGCACAGTGTCACACACCTGTAGTCCCAGCTACTTGGGAGGCTGAGGTAGAGAATCACTTGAGCCCAGGAGTTTGAGGCCAACCTTGGCAACATAGTAAGAACCTCTCTGAACCCTTTTTCAGAGAGATGCCCTCAACCCCATCTCTCTGGAAAAAAAAAAAAAAAAAAAAAAAAATCCTGCAAGGCCCTCAAAAAACAAGAGTAAACCAGATTATCTGAGGGTTTCTAAGGTCATATAGAAGTCATTATATCTAGGGGGAAATTCTAAATTGCTGTCTTCAATTTCAGCATTTCCCCTCCCCAAACACAGGACAAGTCCAATCAGGTCCCTCGGCTGACACTGGAGCCTCTGGATATGCTAAGGGGAGCCATGGGAATCTTGCTGGTCTAAGACTTTGGGTTTTCTTTGACTCTTGGAGTATCCTAAAGCTTTTCAAACTTTTTTTTTTTTGAGACAGAGTTTTGCTCTGTCATCCAGGCTGGAGTGCAGTGGTGCAATCTCGACTCACTGCCTCTGGGGTTTAAGTGATTCTTGCGCCTCAACCACTTGAGTAGCTGGGATTACAGATATGCGCCACCACACCTGGCTAACTTTTGTATTTTTAGCAGAGATGGGGTTTCACCATATTGGCCAGGCTGGTCTCGAACTCCTAGACTCATGTGATCCACCTGCCTTGGCCTCCCGAAGTGCTGGGATTACAGGTGTGAGCCACTGCACCGGCCATAAACAGACTTTTTAAGAGAGATCTGGATTCAAATCCTGCCACCATCACTTGCTCTTAGTCAAGTTGTGTAAATTCTCTCTAAGCCTAGGTTTCCTCATCTGAAAATTGGAGTAAACAATAATCCCTCATAAAAGAACATAAGGATTAAATGAGAATGTAAATATTGGACACAATAATAGGCTCATAACAACTACTTAATAAATGGTAGTTGTTAATTCATATTCAGTTTAAGCTCATATCACATTCTATTATGTACCAATTATTAACATTTTAATGTGCTTCTTCTAAGATATTTGCATTTTAACCTTGGTCCTCATAATACACTTCCTCATTGATTCTCTAACTGTGGTCCTGGGACCAAAAGCATCAGCATCAGCTGGGAACCTCTTAGAAATGCAATTTCTCAGGCTCTTCCACAGACCTATTGAATCAGAAATTCTGGGACTAAGGCCCAGCCTTCTTTGTTTTAACAAGCCCTCAAAGTGCTGATGCATGCTAAAGTACGAAAAGCATGGCTTTAATTCAAGAAAGCTATTTCGATGCTGGAAATTTGATGCAATTTGGAAGGGAAAGGAAAAAAAAACCGATTTGAGGTGATAGGGGGCTCTAACAAGAGATAGATAGATGGGAGGGGTTTGTGCCTGATATCACACCATGAGCAGGGGCTGGGGGCGTTCCTTCATCTTTAGGACTCAACATGTTTCAGTGTCACCTGCACATCCTGGGCAACTTTGAGGAAGTTTCCTGTCTGTGACACGCTTAGCAGCTAAACAGGTTTATGTTCTCCGTATAAAACTCCTTGAGTCATTAAAATTTTGGAGTTCCCTGAGGAGCACAGCAAGTTGGCCTGGGGGTGGAAAGGAAAGTTCTTTTGTTTTGAACCAGCAGTCTGGGATTAAAGAGGCTCTGGAAGGGTTCATTTGGTGAAGCAGCAGAGAGATTGCTCTGATTAGAAACTGCTGATCAGTTTGAACACTTTGTCAGTTGTCATAGTTTCAAGTTTACTTGCTGTGAAGTGCTGCAAAAATAGTATTTCAAATCAAAATACACATAAAATCTCAGACACTGGTGCTTTTTAAGAAAATGTCTGCATATTGAATGCATCTTTTACTGCTTTCCTTCCTTACCCTTCTCAGTGATTTATAGAGGGAAGAGAAATGAAGAATGACAAAGTGAGCCCCAGATAAAAACAAAAATTTGACCAAGTGAGTAATGTAAATTGGTTTTGTGTGATTTTATGGCAAAGTTTTTTGTCTTTGTTTAAAATGTTTTCCCATTTGTCTTGCAGAGTTGTCTGATTTGTTAGTGATTAGAGATGGAAAAGAGCTACTAGAATATAGAATAAAATAATGCCTCTAGGCTAGGAAAAGCTCCTTTGGCCTTTAGAAGAACAACTCTGACTCTGCTTCCTGAGGGCAAGGTCAGGTGTGTCTTCACCTGCACAGCAGTTGGAGATCTTCTATGTGAGGACTCTGGAGAGAAATGGATCCAGAAATCCCCTGGATGGCTGCCAGTGTGAGTCAGCAAGCTGTGAGAACCCTGGAAACACGAAAGGTCTGCTTAGCAGAAATTCTTTCTTGCGATTTCACATCCAGACACACCACAGACTTCAACACATCCACTTCATGAGTGTTTTATTGACAACAGCACTTGCCTGCAGCCCCCTCAGGGGCTGGAAATGTTCACTCCCAGAAAGTCAAGCCACCCACATGCAGACAGCACTTATCCCAAGACAAACCTCCAGCAGGACTTCAGTATAGGTTGGAAAGCAGTAGCTGCCAGGGCAACCTGAGATAACAAACGCCCTCATCGCAAGTTAGGAGCAAAGCTGAGATGCTTGCAGGGTTTGCTGAGCCAAAGCATCAGGTGATGTGACATCCATGGGAGCATCTGGGAAAGCAGAGCTGCCAGCCTGTTGCTAGAAGGATTGCAGTTATGCTTTTTGCATGACAGAAGATGTCAAACGGAGAGCCTCAAACTGTGGCCGACTGACACACAGGCATCTTTTGGGGGGGGAGGACCATCAATCTTATTGGTCGTATCTCCCACTTATACTGTAATTACTTTTTTCATCTTTGGAGGGGGAAGGCTATGAAATACAACATAAATCTCTCATACCTAAAAAAAAGTTTGTCCTTCAAATATCAGCAACCTAATTTAAAAAGTATAAGTAGACTTGTATAATACACACACACAGTTACAGTGTTTGCTCCCCAAACACATGGCTATGGAGCCAAGAATGTCTGTAGTTAGGAACAACCATAAAACTCCACCCAGGGGGAATTGGACCATGGAATTAGGCTTGAATTAAGCATGGAAGAAAGAACAAACTTCCCTTTTTGTTCTCTCAACTTCCTGTGCTGCAAGAGAGTGCGCTGCAAGAGAGAAGTGATATGCTTTCTTTATGAGACTGATCAGAAATACATAATGTGTCACTAATAAGAGATTTCCCCAGAACATCGGTACATGAATGGAGACAAGCCAAAGGCATAGATCTCTAAAAAATGGAGTTGTAAGCATCAGAGAGCACACCTAATACCGTACAAATACCAAGGCACAGAAAGTGAAATAGCCATCTGCCTAGCTAGGCACCTAAGGCTGAACTGTTTTGATCAGAATGCCATAGAAGAAAATGTGATCTGCAGTGGGTAAAGATAAAAATCAGTTTATTTAACGTGTATATAGCACAAACTACCAGCTTGTAAGTGCTCTCCATATACTTATTTTATTCTCATAACAACCCTACAAGCTAAGTAATAATATTATCTCCTTATACAGGTAGGGGAAAAAGAAAGAGGCCCAGAGAGGTCAAGTAGCCCACGCATGTTCACACGGCTAATCAGTTCAAACACGAAGTTTCAGGGAGAGACATAAGTAGCATTGATTAGACCTGCTGATTCATGCTATCTTTTAGTTAAAATTTTAGTTCTAATTATTATGGGTACATAATAGTTGTATATATTTATGGGGGTACATGTGACATTTTGATACAGGTATACAATGTGTAATGATCAAATCAGGGTAATTGGGGTATCCTCAATTACCTCAAGCATTTAACATATCTTTATGTTAGGTACCCATGATATCTTTATGGAAAATATTTCTCTAGATTATTATGAATTAGTGATTGATTATTAGAGGAGATCTGGGAATAGGATAGTGAGTGATTTGCCCTAACTCAAGTGCTTGTACATTCAACCCTCAGTTATTTTGGCCATTTACCTGCTCTGAATTATACAAAGCAGCTTTTCATCCCTGGCCAGTGTTAGCAGATTTTACCTTCCATTCTTTGTGTCACATTTAGGGAATCCAAATTCATTTTTCAATTTGTTTAGGCAAGCAAACCAGAGGAGACGTAGAGAAACAGCTTAGCGAGCTTATGCAAAACTAGGGGAGCATGGGAGGACAGGCAATTTGGTACACTAGAAAGAGCAATGACCTTGGAGCCAAATGGATCCAGATCCTAGCTCATTCTGAGATTTTTCATGATTTATTTAACCTCCCTGAAACTCAGTTTTCTCATCTGTAAAATGGCAATAGTCATCTTGCTGGGCTGTTGCGAGGTTTGAGATAATATATTCATATTCAGCACACAGGTGCAATGAAACTGAGGTGTTTTGAGGTCACACTGCTAGTAGAGGCAGAGCCAGAATTTGTAGGATGTAAATCTATGCCTACGTGCAGTTAAGGCCCATGCTTGCTCCACTATTCCGCAGTGCCAACAAGGACTCTGGCCTTCAGGAGCATGAGCCACAACGGCACCACATGTGACCAGAGTCAAACTTCCAACCCAGAGGGACCTTGTGTTATTCCTTGGCACCTGGTCATTCTCCTAAAGGGTAAGAGATGGAGGCACCTCACCCATCTCACTCTTCCCTCTTAGTTTGGCTCTTCAGAGTGAGGGGCTTCACCTCAGAAGGGTGAATCTTCCCTGGCATATATTTTTCTTATGGACTGGGGCTTCACCCTGCTAAACTAAGCAGAACCTAACTTAAAATGAAAAGGGAGAGGGAAATCATGTGTATTTGTTTAAAAAATTGAGCAACTGAATCAATTTAGAGTAGGTTTAAAGGAGGTCAGGTCTCCAGCTTCCATTCTCATATAAGCCCTGAACAGAAAAACCACTCACGCCATAGGTTGTGTCAGAACCCATTTTATGGCCATTTTTAATTTTAGACACGGGGTCTCACTCCGTTGCCCAGGCTGGAGTACAGTTGCATGATCATAGCTCACTGCAGCCTGGAACTTCTGGGCTCAAGCACTCATCCTGCCTCAGCCTCGCAAGTAGCTATGACTCCTCAGCTTGCAGGTATCATGTGCTCTCATGCCCTGCAAACTTTTTTATTAATTTTGTGTGTGTGTGTGGAGACAGCAGTCTTGCTATGTTACCCAGGCTGGTCTTAAACTCCTGGCCTCTATCAGTCATCCTGCCTAGGCCTCCCAAAAGTGCTGGGATTACAGCTGTGAGCCACCATGCCCAGCTTGTTCTTAATTCTTCATTCTCCTTTTCTCTCCTAAAAATCGCAGGTTATCCCACAGACTACTCTATTGCTTTCCATGGAGCCCAAGCCTGATCTTTGTTCCCACTCCACCACCAAGGGCATCCGTAGCAAGTTACTTAACTTCACCAAGCCTCAGTTTCCTTGTTGTTAGGGTTGCTTTGAGGATCAGTGAGGTAATCTGCTTAGCATGGTGCCTGGCATATGGTAAGTAAGCACTCAGTAAATATTAGACATTAGTAGTAGTAGTAGTATTTAACCACTTCTACTTCCCTGTGTGACCAGTTTGAATCTTCACAGCCACTAGTTCTTTGCAAATCCTTTTCGGAAAGCGTACTTTCTGCCAGTGTCATGATGGTTATCTCACAGTTAGGGCTCTTAGCAACTAAACTGATCTAATTTACGTTTGATGACTTTGATTTAAAGTCCCAAAAGAACCATGTCAGTAAACAGATTTCTGCCTAAACTTTGAGCTCAGATCTCCTCCTCTGTGAATCAACTTTCAATGATAATTTTTGATTCTGAAGCATTAACAGGCCCTCCCTACATTTGTTGCACAAATTTGTTAATAAATGATTATTGTTTTGTTGGTTCATTTATGTATATCTTATCATTAAGACATTCAATTTTTAAACCCAGGTTTAACTATCTGCAGCATTCCAGGAATTGTGCTCTTTAATTAGACTATAAATTCTTCAGGGGGAAGAGTCGGTCTCTCATTTCTTTGACTTTCCCAAAAGTCCAGCACAGTTCTTAGCACACTGGAGGGTACCTCACAGTTCTACGCAATTACTGTGTCCTTGAAAAATGAATAAAATAAACTTTTGGGGACAGTACATTTTCCATTAGGTAGTTGGGTTGGCTACTGAGTGAAGTCTATTATGAATGGCCTCGCGAAGTGAAGGGTTCTTCTGTAAAGGGGAGGATCCTCCAGTCTTCGCGTATGTGTGAACTTGGAATTTCATAGACAGCCTTGGCTCACCATCGGTTTGGCACTTCGCCTTCCTAGGCCACAGGACGTCGAACCGCAGGCGACAGCCGCCTCCCGCGAGCGGGCGCCCGACTTCCCCCGGAGCTTCCACCTATACTACGCAGCCTCCGTCCCGCAGTGGGCGGAAATTTCCTTGCTGACGCGCGTGACGTCACCGGAGGGCGAGGTCTGCAGGAGGGGGTGGGGCCTTCCCCTGCAGCGAAGGGCGGGGCCATCCCAACGCCGCTTCTGCGGCCAAAGTAGGTTGGGAGTGGAAGGTGGTGCCTGCTGTTTCGCAGTGTCGGGAAGATGGCGCCGCCAGTGGCAGAGAGGGGGCTAAAGAGCGTCGTGTGGCAGAGTGAGTGCGGTGGGGCAGGGGTTGAGAGAGGGAAGGCCGGGAGGCTGCCGTGCCGGGCCTCGTTTTGCAGCCCCAACCCAGCGGTCTGTTGAGTCGCCGCCGCGAGCACTTGTTGCTTTGGGACCTGTGTGAGGACTTCTTCCTGCTTTCCTGCCCTGGCCTGTTCCTTGCCAGCACCAGGGATGGGCGGGGTGCGACGGGACGCGGCCTTCTCGTTGGCGTCGGGCACCCACTTGCCTGCTCGGCTGCGCTCCTGGCCGCGAAGCTCCGCCCGGGGTGAGCTGCCCTGGCCCGGCTTTCCCTCCCGCGGGGCCCGCGCCTGTCCTCGGCCGCGCTCTCTACTCATCTCCGCTCTTGTCCGCTCTCCACCAGTTGGGGATGTCTCTCCATCCGAGACAATTCGGGCGCTGTTTATTCCGCTCCCATCTCCACCCCACACTGGAGTTTGCAAGGACTGTTTATTCTGCTTATTCGTGTTAGTATCAACCCGTGCTTTTCAAAAAAAAAAAAAAAAACCCTCACTGTTTAACAGACTCCTCTTCCCCTATTCCGAGAGGAGCCTACTTTCTGAAAAGTTCTTGAGAAGGGACCATTGGAATGACCGGGTGTCCAGCCGTGACATCTTCCTGCATAGCCCGGGCTAGAGCCGCCGCTCTTATTGGTTACTGATGTTCTGCGGTGTCATCCACAACTTTGATAAACATCGCTCTAAACCTAGGTCTGGCAGGTTAGAGAAAGAATGAAACCACCCAACAGGAATAACCATCATTGTCTGGCATTTCTGAGTTCAAAATAATTATGGCCTAGTAGTGGAAAGGGAGTAGCATCTAAGTATTTCTTAGTCCAACTTGTTGAACAAAAAACAGAAATGATTTAGCAGAATTCTGGGAGTTCCTTGTCTAAAATTAAAAATCCAAATCAGTAACTGGGATAGTGCTTAACATATAGCAGGCACTAAGCAAATGTATAAATAGGTGAAAAATATGAAATTATCTTTTAAAAGATTAATTTTAAGGTTGGCGTTAGCTTTTTCAAGATTTACATGGCTGACTTTTTAAGATTTGGGGATGTTTTAAAACAGTGGTATTTAAATACATTTATGTGAAAATGGGTAACAAATTGTGTTGTATAAATAATTTCCAGATATATATGTTATTAACATCAGCATGTATGTATTTAAGCCAGTTCTTTACATATTGAATCATAAGCTTTTTCCCTTTTTCACGTTTTCCTTCTGATCCTCATATAAAGACATTGTTTTTATTATCTGTCATTCTGTGACTTCCTTTTTTAAATCAACTGACATTGACTCAACATTTTTCGTGCTGCTTCACAATCTTCGTAATTAACATTTTAAATTACTTTTTAATACCTTGAGGTGGCAAAAAATTTTGATAGCAGAAAAGAAAAGAAAAAATTATGGCTAGGTGCAGTGGCTCACGCCTGTAATCCCAGCACTTTGGGAGGCCAGGGCAAGAGGACTGCCTGAGCTTAGGAGTTCAAGACCAGCCTGGGCAACATACTGAGACCCTGTCTTTAAAAAAAAAAAAAAAAAATTAAAAAAATGTTACATAAAAACAAAATTAATCTTCCTCCCAACCAGACCCGTAGCCTTCCTCTCCAGAGACACTCTTAGGTTTCTTATAAATCCTTCCACAAGTTTTTTAATGCAATTACAAGCATGCATAGAATCATATGTTTTTGTTTTACTCAGTTATCTTTGTTTTATGTCTTTTTTCATTCTGATTGCTTTCTCTTTTATTTTGTTGGGCAAAATTTTCTTTTTTTAGTTTTTGGATATTTACACAGTCATTTATTTAAATCAGTGTTAATATATTGAGTATGTACTCTGTTCTTTGATTTCCTAGAATTGACAATTGAGTGGAAGAAGATAGGTGCACAAGTACTTAATGACTGCTGTATTAGCAGTATGAAATTTTGGAAGAAGGAATTATTTCCTCTGTGGGAGGAGGTCAGGGAAGGCTCAAAAGGAAGTGACATATAAGATGTTTCTTGCAAGATAGTAGGATTTTGACAGGCAGAGGGAAATAAACCTATGTCAGACCCCAAAGGTGACAAAGTAAGTGGTTGATTATGGAAGAGGGAACAATTCCTTTTGATCGAGTACAGGGTATTCATTGCAAGGGATAGGGGGACATAGACCAAAAAGTAGTTTGGAGCCAGATTATGAAGGGCCTGGTTGCTGTATTATGTAGACATTCTGTAGGCAGTGGGAAACCGTTAAAAATGGTATTTTCTTCTTCTTTTTCAAAGAGCAGTCACTAGCATTTTTGGCATTCTATTAAACAGTGCTGAGAGGACGCGATTTTCTTGCTCCTATTTTGAAGATAAATTACTCTAAGATTTAATTAAGTGTAATGTTAGTGTGAAGTGCACTAATGATAAGTGCACAGCTGGATGAGTTTTTTACCTATGTGACTACCATCCAGATCACGATAAAAGAATGTTTCCAAGCACCCTATGGCCTTTCCCAGTTCAAGTTCTACCCTCTCCCCTAGAGTAACCAGTATTCTGACTTATATCACCACCAAATAATTTTATAATGGTGCCTTTTTACCCTTACACTATTATGTTTACGAGAAATCCTCCATGCCCTTTGTTGTAGTGTTTTCTTCAATAATAAATATTGAATTGTGTGCACCTGTAGTCCCAACTCCTTGGGAGGCTGAGGTAGGAGGATCGCTTGAACCTGGGAGGTAGAGGTTGCAGTGAGCCAAGATTGTACCACTGCGCTCCAGCCTGGGCCACAGAGTGAGACCCTGTCTCAAAAAACAAGAATAAGTCTTCAATTTACTACATTTCTACCTAGAAATAATTGCTTTAGTATTTACTTTTGTATATATTTAGTTGGTTATACAGCAGTCCTTAGTTTTTTGTGTATGTGTTTTTTGTTTTGTTTTGTTTTGTTTTGTTTTTGAGATGGAGTCTTGCTCTGTTGCCAGGCTGGAGTGCAATGGCACGATCTCTGCTCACTGCAACCTCCGCCTCCCAGGATCAAGCAGTTCTCCTCCCTCAGCCTCCCGAGTAGCTGAGATTACAGGCATGTGCCACCACGCCCAGCAAATTTTTGTATTTTTAGTAGAGACGAGGTTCACCATGTTGGCCAGGGTGGTCTCGATCTCTTGACCTCGTGATCCACCAGCCTCAGCCTCCCAAAGTGCTGGGATTACAGGTGTGAGCCACCGTGCCTGGCCAGTCCTTAGTTTTTATATATTCTGCTTTCATACAATTTTTGATCATTATATCTTGAAAGCTCCTGGGTGGTCTTTCCCATTCACAGTTCAGTCTGTTTTTGTTCAGCTGACTTGTGATGATTATTGCTTTGGTTTCCTGCCCCAGGCCCCTGGGTTTGCTTTTATAAAGATTCTTATCTGTTTACTGAATAATCTGGGCCAGAGGCAGAATCTGTTGGAATCATAATTAGGAATTTAATAACATGTTTTAGTTTTCTTTTCTTTTTCTTTTCTTTTCTTTTTTTTTTTTTTAAGACAGAGTCTCTCTGTCGCCAGGCTGGAGTGCAGTGGCGTAGTGTAGGCTTACTGCAACTTCTTCTTCCCTGGTTCAAGCAATTCTCCTGCCTCAGCCTCCCGAGTAGCTGGGATTACAGGCACATGGTACCACACCCAGCTAAGTTTTGTATTTTTAGTAGAGATGGGGTTTCACCATGTTGGCCAGGATGGCCTTGATCTCTTGACTTCATGATCTGCCCACTTTGGCCTCCCAAAGTGCGGGGATTACAGGCATGAGCCACTGCATGTGGCCTTTTTTTTTTTTTCTTTTTTTGAGATGGAGTACTCGCTCTCTTCCCCAGGCTGGAGTACAATGGCCTGATCTCTGCTCACTGCAACCTCTGCCTCCTGGGTTCAAGTGATTCCTCTGCCTCAGCCTCCTGAGTAGCTGGGATTACAGGCACATGCTACCACGCCCAGCTAAGTTTTGTATTTTTAGTAGAGATGGGGTTTCACAGTGTTGGCCAGGATGGTCTTGATCTCCTGATTTCATGATCTGCCCACCTTGACCTCCCAAAATGCGGGGATTACAGGCATGAGCCAATGCATGTGGCCTTTTTTTTTCTCTCTTTTTGAGGTGGAGTCTCGCTCTGTTGCCCAGGCTGGAGTGCAATGGCTTGATCTCTGCTCACTGCAACCGCTGCCTCCTGGGTTCAAGTGGTTCTCCTGCCTCAGCATCCCAAGTAGCTGGGACTACAGGTGAGCGCCACCACACTTGGCTAATTTTTGTATTATTAGTAGAGACGGGGTTTCACCATGTTGGTCAGGCTTGTCTCGATCTCCTGACCTCATGATCTGCCCGCCTTGGCCTCCCAAAATGCTGGGATTACAGGCGTGAGCCACTGTGCCCGGCCATGTTTTAGTTTTCTGAGAATATAATTTCCCTTATGGCCTATAAATCTGATTTTTTTACTTTTGCTATTTGATTTTCAAAAACATTGTTATGATACACTATAGAAGCTTGGTTTATTATTTCTCCATACTGAAATAATCATTGTAAGACTTGATTTCTAGTCCAGGTTATACTTCTGTTTCCTAACATAAACCATGAGGAGTTTGGACTACATTTTCTTTAACATGTTTTTTTCAGCTTGAATTCTCTGTGATTCCATTTTTTAGATCTTCACTTTGTTATATTTTCTTTATTCTGCTTGCATTCCTGATAGTTTTATCTGATGCCATAGTTTTCTTTTATGTTGTTTTGTTTGGGACATAAATATTTACTATTAGATTTTCATTTAAGGCTTTTTGCCTGACATCTTTTTTTTTTTTTTTTTTTTTTAATTGTGCTTTCTTGCTCCTCTTTTATATACTTAGGCATGATCTTAGTCCATCTCCAGCAAATTTTAAAAATCATATATATTAAAGATCTAAAATATAAAAAGTAAGGCAATAAAATGTGGAGCAAATATAGGATAGTATGGGTTAGACTTTTAAAAAGTAACTGGTAACTCAGATGCCATAGAAAAGATTATATAAAAATTATAAGCCAGGTACCATGGCTCATGCCTGTAATCCTAGCACTTTGAGAGTCCAAGGTGGGATGATCCCTTGAGCCCTGGAGTTCGAGACCAACCTGGGCAACAAAGTGAGACCCCATCTCTACAAAAAATTTTAAAATTAACCATGTTTGGTGACTTTCACCTGTGTTGCCAGCTACATGGGAAGCTGAAGCAGGAGGATCCCTTCAGCCCAGGAGGCTGAGGCTGCAGTGGACATTGATTGTGCCACTGCACTCCAGCCTGGGTGACAGAGCAAGACCCTGACTCTGAATAAATAAATAGCTAGCATAAGCCCGGGCACAGTGGCTCATGCCTGTAATTGCAGCACTTTGGGAGGCCAAAGCAGGTGGATTGCTTGAGCTCAGGAGTTCGAGACCAGCCTGAGCAACATGGTGAAACTCCATCTCTATCAAAAATACGAAAGTTAGCCAGGTGTGGTAACGCATGCCTGTGGTCCCAGCTACTCAGGAGGCTGAAGTGGGAGGATCGCTGGAGCCTGGGAAGTTGAGGCTGCAGTGAGCAGTGATCATGCCACTCACTTCAGCCTGGATGACAGAGCATGACAGTCTCAAAAAACAAAAACAAACTAAAGTTATTATCTGGGTAGCATTTGGACTAGTGGAAGATTAATTTAGAGATTAGGTAGAAGCCAGTCAGTGGAGTATGTTAAATAGTATAGTTTAGATTTTAAAGCAACAGTGAGCATTTGAGGGAATTTCGAGGTGTGTATTAATATAATCAAACAGTTGTATTTCAGGAAGGTGACTGACAGCAGAGTGAAGAATGGATTGAAATAGCAAAGATGTTGGAGGTGGAAAGCAGGAAATCCAGATAGGATTCTTTTGCAATACTTTAGTGAGAGTGAAGAATCAAGTTGATGCTGGGTGACAGTGGCAATGAAAAATAATAGCTACCAGAGAGAACAATCAGTATGCCTAATAGGTGGATGTGGGGAAAGGAGGAAACAGACAAAGACAATGACTAAGAAAATGACAATAATACTTAGAGAAATAAGTCTAAAGTAGTTTTCAGAGTGCTGTAATCTCACCTTGAGACATGTAGCTGCTTGTATCTGTATTGTATAATCAAATGATGTTCAAAGAGAGAAGGGCTGTAAGATTGTCAAAAATTGAAAGACTAATATGATCGATGAAACTTTGATGATGAATATGGTCTGAGGAGACCAGCCACAGGAGCAAATTCTCTTACCTTTGCTCTGAGAACAAGCAGAGCAAAGGTAAGAGAATTGAGTCTTGAGGTATATCCATATTTAGGATGCTAGAGAAAGGGATATAAGGTCAAATGATTTTCATTAGTATTTAGAGGAAATGCCTCCTTAGTTCTATAGTATTTGTCGATATGATTTGCTTTGACTCCTCTCTAAACATATCTACCTGTGACTGTGTCACTTTTCATGGATGCTGTTACTATCTCCATAAAACTAGTTATTTCTTTAAGGCAGTAACACTGACTCTTTAGGTATCTTCAGATTCTTTTTTTTTTTCCCCTCTGGCAGACACAGATAGATCTAAGTATCTTCAGATTCCAAGACAGTTCTATCACTAGAAATTTAAAGCAAGCTACATATGTAATTTTAAATTTTCTAGTAGTCACATAAAAAGGTAAAAAGAAAAAAGTCAAATTAATATATTATATTTGACCTAGTAAGTTTTTTACATTCCTTTTTTTGTACTAAGGTTTTTGAAGTCTCATGTGTATTCTGTACTTACAGGATATCTCAGTTCAGACTAGCTGCATTTCAGGTGCTCAGTAGCCAGCTGTGTCTGGTTTCCACCATCTAGGACAATGCACTTCTGAGGTTTCAAAGACTATAATGAGATGACTTGTGCTTAGGGAGCTTTTCTCCAATCTACTCCATCATACATCCATGAGCATTCATTTCTTAAGAGAAAGACAGAAATAAATCTGATAAAAAACAAGCAAATGTCTTCAATTTTCAGCTTGTTTGAGGTGTAAAGAACGAAGCTAGCTTTGAAAGGAAAAGCAGCATAATATTTCTGTATCTGAGCTCTACCTGAGAAAATCCTTTATTTTTGCCTGTAGGGTTCTAGAAGCCAGTGCTTTTGGCTTAAATTATGGTTAAATATTTCAGACTTTCACCATAATTCTCATATAACACTATAATCCTCCTAGCAGACAATATATAATTATCTCAGTTGATATTTCTTAACACTTTCACATCTTCCCAGTCACAATAAAACCTTCCAGATCACAATTCTGAAAATGACTATAAATAACTGAATTGCTTTTACTAACATTTCTGAAACCAAATATATGTTTTATTCCCCCCTCACACCAACCAGTTCTCCAACTCTGGATCCCAACTGTATTAGTGTCAGAATTGAAATGAATTGTAGGATATCCAGTTAGTTAGGAACTAGTTAGCTAGGAACACTAGTTAGTGTCAGACTCCACAGGTTTAAGGGCTCAGTCTCACAATACTGCCTTCACTTCAAATGCCAGTACCAAGTCCCTAGACCCACACTTCCGTCTGGCTTGGCTACAAAGTCAGGAATTCCCACAATCCCCCTTCCCTTTCAGGTTCATTAATTTGCTAGAATGGCTCACAGAACTTCAGAAAACACACTACTTAGTACCAGTTTATTACAAAAGATACAAATGAACCGCCAGGTGGAGACGTACATAGGGTAAGGTCCAAAAAGGTCCTAAGCATAGGTGCGCCTATCCACATGGAGTTGGGTGTCTCACCCTCCTGGCACATGGTTTGTTCACCACCTTGGAAGCTCTCCAAACTCTCTTAAGGGGTTTTTATGGAGGCTTCGTTATATAAGCATGACTGATTGAATCACTGGTGATCGAACTCAATCTCCAGTCCCTCTTCCTTTCCCAGAGATCCTGGGGTAGGGCTGAAGGTTCCAACCCTAATGGCTTGGTCTGGTGACCAGCCCTCAATCTAAAGCTATATAGGGGCCCCTCACCCAAGAGTCATTTCATTTGCAGATGGAAGAGACACCACTCAGGAGACTCAAAGGTCTTTAGGGGCTCTGTGCCAGGAACTGGTGGTAAAAACCAAAATTTTTTATTGTACACAGTAACTATTATTATTTATACCTTCTGATAGCTGTCATTTTTTAACATCACTTGTTATCAAAAACTTGTTGATAAATTTCCCAGAAGTGTTAACTTAAATATAAATTAGGAAATGGAAAAGCTTAAGTTAATGAACTAACCATCTCATTAACAAGAATTAATGAAAAACAGGTTACTATAATTTATATTTTAATTATATTTTATGTATTACTATGTATTACTACTGATTTTAAAATCAATTGAACATTAATAAAACATAGTAAGTGTGGGAAATTGTTTTCAGTAGAACAGATATTTGTGTAAATTGTCTACATGCGTTATTTAATACATAATGGAAAATGTTTTTAAATCAGTGAACTAGTTTTTAAAACATATTTAGGTAATTTTGAAAATCATTGTAAGGAACATAATATTTATTGATTATAAATGAAGATTGAATATTGGTATCCAAATGCTGTGATGTGTATTGTTGAAAAGCGTAATGTAGTAAATCAGTATGAAAAATGTTTATGCAGATTTGATTGGCAGATATAATTTAGCAATGGGCAACTTAAGGATGTTCCTGTGGGTTTTTTGTTTTCATCTTGTTTTACTTGGGATTTAAGTAGAATAGGAAAAACCAAATCAGGTAATACTTTTAGAAATATTTTCTTGGTATGTTCATGTACTTAAATATATTAACCCTTTTTATAATACCTTTTAAAGTTAAAAAACTGATTACAGTTGAAATGTACTGTATAGGCTAGGTATTAGAATTGGATTTTTCCGTAGGGTTTAACAAATATGTATGCTTTTTATGTAGTTTAACAAATTTCAAATTGGATTTTTCCTTAGCCATTTTGGACTGTTTGAATTACTATGTTTCTGTTGATTTAATTCCTAAGTAATTTCTTTCTTTTTTAAACAGAGATAAAAGCAACAGTGTTTGATGACTGCAAGAAAGAAGGTGAATGGAAGGTAGAATTTGCATACCTTGCTCTTATAAAAAATAATACAAACTTTAAAAACAATACAGTGTAAAAACTACATAGTATTTACATGGTGTTAGGTATTCTAGTATAAGTAATCTAAAGATGATTTTGCTGTATGTGGAAGGATATGTGTAGGTTACATGCAAATACTACACTATTTTATGTAAGAGATCTGAGTATCCATGGAGTTTTGGTATACATAGGGGTCCTCGAACCCCCATGGATACTGAGGGATGACTCTATAGGGTGTGGAATCACACTGCTTGGCTCTGATTACTATCTTCACCACTTAATAGCTTGGCTCCTTGCGCAAGTTACTTGACCTCTCTCTACCCCCGTTTCCTTGTTTATAAAAATGGTGATGATAATACCTCATATGGTAATTGTAAATATGAGGTGAATTAATCCATGGAAATTGCTTAAAACAGTGCTCTGTGCAATAATTGTTCTACAAGTGACAATTGTAATTTTAAGAAAATTTGATGTTAAACATAATGTCATTTAAAATGAATAAGCTCTATGCTTCAAATTAGAAATATTTCTGTTTGCTTACTTATGTACAATACTATATGCATGTATATTGAGAAAATCTCTAGATTGTGCAGGATAAAAAATGAGATCATTTTGCCTACTGTCCTGATATTTTATGTTATAAAAGGCTTTATAAAGTTTAATGGATAAAATTCTTTTTTTCATTCTTGGTAATAGGATGCTTACAGTATTTTTTAATTTGTGTTTGTTTTAAGATAATGCTTTTAGATGAGTTTACCACTAAGCTTTTGGCATCATGTTGCAAAATGACAGATCTTCTAGAAGAAGGTATTACTGGTAAGTGTTATTCTTGGCATGAACACTTTTTAATTGTAATTGGGGGAGATCTGAAGTATTAAATTTTAGTTAGTAATTGTGTTTCTAAGGAGCTTATTTTTTTAAAATTACTGTAGCCATAACAATTAGATTTAACATTCTTTTCTCTGAATCTTCTGTCAGTTTTTTTTTCCTCAACTGAGACATATAATTAAGACCCCTAACCAAGCCTAACTCAGTTGCCTTGTAGAGGTTCTTTAAATGTTTTGCTCATATATATATATATATATATATATATGTTTTGCTCATATATATATATATATATAAAACAGTTTTGTGTATTGATACACAAGCTTTACTTCAGTATTTTGATTTAGTTTATGGTTTCATGTATCGCTTTAAAGTGGATATCAAGATTTATGTCATAAAATTAACTTGTACATATTTACAAATGCATAATGCTGACTTTGTAAATTTATCTTTATTACCAGAAAGGAGGCAAATAATTATAAGTTTAAATCAGTTTTAGTATGAAAATTTGAAATACTTACAGATTCTGAAAAAAAATCATAATGTCACAAGAAGGTATCTTCTTCTAGGCAGGATTATGTTATTGAGATATTAATCTATATTACCTATTGAGGAAAATAGTAATATCTTATAACATTCATAATCGTGTTATCCTTAATTCATCCTTTAACTCACTTATTAAAATTTGATCTTCATAATAACCCTATGAAGATAGATATCAAATACTCTCATTTCTAATGAGGAATCTGAGGCTCCAAGTGAAACATAATTCATTTATATTTTGAATCCTAATGTAGTTTATGTACCGTCTGTTACTCCTAACTTAATGAAGTTCAAAAGAATACCCAGTATTTTCAAGAAAGTCTGGCCGTATCATATTTATGTTTTGATGTTTATACATAAAATAATCTCTTTTTTTTTGAGACAGGGTCTCCCTCTGTCACCCAGGCTGGAGTGCAGTGGTGTGATTTTGGCTCACTGCAGCCTTCTCCTCCCGGGTTCAAACAGTCCTCCCATCTCAGTCTCCCAAGTAGCTGGAACTACAGGAACACACCACCACACCCAGCTAATCTGCGTATTTTCTTGGATAGAAGTAGGGTTTCACCGTGTTGCCCAGGATGGTCTCAAACTCCTGGGTTCAAGTAGTCCACTTGCCTTGGCATCTCAAAGTGCTGGGATTACAGGTGTGAGCCACCATGCCCAGCCATAAAATAACCTTTATTGTTGATTACATATTCAATTTGTGGTCTTTCTGACCCTCAGTGTAAAAAGCTCTAAACTAGAAATTAGAAAATTGAAGCCTTGATTTTTCTACTGAATAAGTGAAATATTGATTAAACCACTTAAGTTTTTTAAGTTCCGAAAGGTCATTCTGATGTGAAACTAGGGTGAGAACCATTTGATAACACATAAAAGCTCTGTGGAACTGCAGAGCTGTAATGCACTGTAGGGAGGTCATATTGCATTTTGTAGACCATCGTTTCTTACTGTATGCTCAGTATTAATAGATACTCTTCAAGGAAGGGATTCTGTGGCAGTACATTTAGGAAACAGTATTAAGCAGAGCTCAACAGCTTTCTTTAGGACTTCAGAGTCTTTATATGCCAAGGTATAAGTAGATCCCCTGGGTAAAATGATAGTATTCAGTTTTCTTAACTTATTTGGCCACAGAAAGCTATTTTTGAGAAGCGTTTCATAGGACTGTATATCATAGAGCTCGCTGCTGTGGGATACCTTTGATATACTCCAGACCCACCTAAGTTTGCTATGGTTTAATTGTAGTCATATCTTCTAACTTAAACTCAAAACAGTCCTTTTGAGTTCCACATTAGCTCTCCTGAAAATCCCTCTATGAAACTGGGCATTGGCAGGTTCAGCAGTTAGACTTTCTGTTGTCATTCAGGTCATTCATGAAAATATTTAGTAGTGTCTTGGGATTGAAAAAAAATTGGGAAAAAAATGCTCTGTCAGGATTTGCTACTTGAGCGGAGAATACAGTCAAGTGTAAAAACCTTAAAAAAAATAGACTGAACCTGGATACAATGACTCATGACTGTAATCCCAGCGCTTTGGGAAGCTGAGGCAGGAAGATCACTTGAGCTCAGGAGTTCAAGACCAGCCTGGGCAATATAGTGAGACTTTGTCTCTACTAAAATCCAAAAAAATTAACCAAGTGTGGTGGTACATACCTGTAGTCCCAGCTACTTGGAGAACTGAGGCAAGAGGATTGCTTCAGGGAAGTCAAGGCTGCAGTAAGCCCTGATTGTGCCACTACACTCCAGCCTGGGTGACAAAACGGACCTTATTTCAAAAAAATAAATAAAAAGTGAAAGACAGATTGGAAGTTAGATTATTCTTTTTCACTATTAAAGACCTTTCTCTTTGTTTTTTTTTGGTTTTTTGATAGATGTATACTTTTCGGTGAATGGAGAGGTGGCACTTTCTGTTATTAATAAAGAAATTTCAGAATATTCTCAGAGCCTGAGTTCTAAATCATATCTATCACAGTATTTTCAGTGTTTTAACATGGACATTATTCACCAAACAAAATAGTATGTATAGCATGACTGTAAGACACTCTGTTCTGAGCATTAAACAATTGAAATAAATGAGCACAGATTAAACCTTAATTTTTTCAAGTAAAATTATAATAGTTGAGAATGAAGAGAAAAAGATTAAATTTTTTCTTGGAAATATTATTTGATTGTCTAGTAGTAGTTATGATAAACCTGTATATTACTAATATACATTCAAGAATGAGAAAAGGAAATCACCAAATTTAAAAGATAAGTCCAGCAGTCACCTCTCTTGCCAGTCACATTAATGTTAATTCTTTCTAGGCCCTTTGTCAACATGAATCTTGAAAGATGGTTCTCTGGATTTGTTGAAGGATACTTTAAATTAGTTTTAAGAAATATATATGTAGCTTTAAATAATTTGACAAAGTTTATTAACTTTATATTCACTTTGCTTTAGGTAATCTTATAAATGGCTTAATTTCCATAATTAAAAATATAATTGACTAAATTCTAGTGATGTTCTGTTGCTGAAAAAGTACTTTATGAATATTTACGTGTGGTTTCAAAAGAATAGGAGTTAATTGGCAATTTATTCAAACAGCACCGTGGCAGGTGAAAACTTGGGCTCTGGAGTCAAATCTGGGTTAGAAGCCTGCCTGTTCCACTTCCTAACTGTGTGATTGGATAAGTTACTTCTTTAAGCCTCAGTTTCCACATTTGTAAAATACTTGCAAGGTTATTATGAATTTTAATGAATAATTCACGTAAGGAAATGAATAATTTCTTACATTGTTTATGTAAGAAAATGAAGAATTTTCATTTTTCAGGATTTTAAAATGTATCCAATGAAGACAAAGAAAATGGTAAACCCAGTAAATGTTTTTGTTTTATATTATTTGTAGATGTATTTTCATATTATTATAAATGGAAAATACAGTAAAGTTTATTTAAAAATTATTTTAAGTGTATAAATATTTGGTTATATAAAATGACCTTTTTTCTTGTTAGTTGTAGAGAATATTTATAAGAATCGTGAACCTGTCAGACAAATGAAAGCTCTTTATTTCATCACTCCGACATCAAAGGTGAGTATTTTGAGGCCTTAAAAAGTAGGTTCATCAATATTTCACCATTGTTATGGTTTACTAATAGAAAATTCAAAGTAATGAAGTACCCTTTAGTAGAAAAATATTGCCATAAACTGGTTTGCTTAGGAAAGTTTTTTCTGTGTTAGAAGATTATTTGCATTCTTCCCAATGAGAATGTATAAGTAAAGGAATTCCTTTTTTCCCCATATGTGAAAGCAGAATTAAATTATATAAAATAACATTTCTTTGCATGTTTTGTTTTTCATGCAGTTCCTATTGAACTATACCTTTTGGGGGGATGGTAATGTAGGTAAAAGAAATAATCTATAGTCTTGGATTACTTCTTTATCTCAGTGACTTTCCCATAGCATATTTGTATGTATATATGAAGATGGATATATATGTGTGTATATATATATTTTATGTGAAAGGAAAGTCTTTAGTTTATAATCTGACTCTATGACCTAACTCATACTTGATGCCAACCTTTTAGAGCCAAATTATCAGATTTCTTTATTCTGTACAATATCTGAGAATGCATTTTTGAAAACCCAGTCTCTCACTTATTCCCATGTAGAATGTTAATTTGGCAATCTCTGTTTCATTTCACTTCTAAAAAACTCTAGCAGACATTTAAAAAAAAAAAACAAAAACTGATACTCACTTTTTAGTCTCTACATGTTGGCTGCTAGACGTTTTATATCTTATCTGTAATATAATTCCATGAGAGAAAAATTCATGATTGAAAAAAAAAAATGCAACTTAAAAGCACCATTTTTCATCTGGCAAATTGACAGAGGGATTTAAAATATGTATATGGGTGTGTATGTGTGTGTGCATTCTGACTATTCTGGTTATCAGTGGATAATGGAGCAGAAACTGCCATATACTGCTGGTGGGAGTATAGATTGATACAGCCTTTTTGGAAAATTGTAATTTTTTATCAAGAACCTTAAAAAATGTTTTATATTTTAGAGTTTATTGTTAGGAAATAAATAAATGGTCTAGCTAAGTTTCTAGCAGTAAATAAATCTAATTAAATTTTAGCATTAATAAATAATAGGCCATATGATGATATCTGAATGAAATATATGAATAAAATGATAAATAAATGAAAACCCATGTGGCCATTAAAAATAATTTTTCTAGGGGTTGTTAGTGACCTAGATAAATGTTCATTTTGAATGTTAAGTGACAAAAGCAAGATACAAAATTGTATATTCCTCATTCTTACAGTCACCTACCAAGTTTTGGGTCTTTCTAATCACTTGATAGTTTAAGCTCCTCACTCACGGTCTCTCACTTCAGCACTTCTCCAGTCATAAGCCTTGGTGGTTTCGTTATCCATGTAGATGATACTTACAGTATGTTGGTTTCTAGTTCCTTAATCTGTTGTCTTCCAATAGTCTTGTCTTACATGTTGTTTCAGTTTTCCTAGACCTCTTCATTGCCAATAAGAGCATCCTGTTCATACATATTACCTTACTCATCACCTTACTCTTTTTTTTTTTCCAAAACCAAAACTGGTTAATATTACCTTACTACCTTATTAGCTATCACTGGCTGGAGAATATAGCATCTTAAAAAATCAGTTTATAAATTAAACTTTTAGCCAGTAAGGTTTTATTTTATCACTGAAATAAAATAATCTTAGTCATTTCAAAAGGTAACATATTTAAATTAATATTTAATAAAATGTGTATTAACATCTAACCTTTTTTAAGTCTGTAGATTGTTTCTTACATGATTTTGCAAGTAAATCGGAGAACAAGTATAAAGCAGCATATATTTACTTCACTGACTGTAAGTCTTTTAAAAAGTTATTGCTTCATTGTTTAAAATCTCATTAGTTTTAAACTGTTGACTTTTTAAAAATCATCCAGCCCAAAATGTCATTAAAGTATCTACTTTTTATAATATTATTTCAGTCCTGGTGATTTTCTATTTATCATTTATTCTAATTAGGCTAGAAAGAATCTAAAAATATAAGATTATATCTATCCTAATTCATACTAAGGTGATTAAAAATTAAAAGAAACTGTTCCCAACTGCTTTCAAAAGACAATCATTTTGCTGGGGATGAGAGGGATGGGTGGAGAGGGCTAGCCCTCAAATCCTGTGATGGTGACAGGAAGAAATATTTTTAATCACTGTTTCAGTTAGGGATTTGATTCTCTTGTAAAAAACAAAGACCTTTTGAGAGGGCACTGAAGAAAACAGACATCTGTTTGGCAGATATGAAAGGAGAAAATCTGTGACATTTATCTTACTCTGCTGTATGATCACATAGAAAACTGGTAGCTAAAGAATCACAGAGAAGTCCAAAGACACATACAATTCTGTCTTATGTTGTATGTTATATAATATACTTCAAAATAAAAATATCATTTATCTAAGTTAAGTCTTGGTCTCTGCTATTAGAGGTCCTCACTTTAAGTAGTATATCATTTTTCCTATGAATTTTTATCTCATGCCTAATAGTTTGGATTTTAAAAATGTCACACCAGAAGTATTTGTTATGTAACCTTATTATACAGAGCATCATGTTTATGGAATTGATGAAATTTAATGAATGTGAACCCTCTTCTAACTTAAGGAATCTTAAGGCTAAAGAGTATCATGTTAAAAGATACTAGGAGCCAATGGTTGGTATTCCAACCTAGATCTAATGGAATGATAAACTCTTTGATGAAAGGGGAAAAACACTGGCTCTGAGTTCCAGAACTTAGTATTATAGTGTCTGAGAATTCTCTAATGTTAGAAAGCTGCCTTTAATTGAAGGAAAAATTAACGATTTGTGTTGTATGGTTGTAGTATGGATCACTTAGTGGCAATTTGGAAAAGTAGTATAAATTTCTAAGATGTTCTGAAAGTGCTGCTGTTTTTTAGATCATAAGTTTGGACACGATTTTTCTTCCTAACAATTTCAGTTTGCTCTGTTAGCAGATCTTTAAGGAAATACATCTGAGGTTATGGAGGATGTGAATGGGAAAAAAGGAATTTCTGTTATAGTCCTTTTGACTAGAATATATCTTTTGTAAAGCAAATAACAATATTTATATATTATTTATGTCCTCATAATAAATAACTCTCTGAAAGCCAGTAATTATGTATAACTATTCTTGGATGTTGGAATGATTTATTTAAAAGGAATAAAGATCTAGATGTAACTATATACTTTGGTTTTTTTTTTTCCCCCTCAGTTTGCCCTGATAATCTCTTTAACAAAATTAAAGCTTCTTGCTCCAAGTCAATAAGAAGATGTAAAGAAATCAATATTTCCTTCATTCCACATGAATCTCAGGTACTTCCTATTTTTATTTTTTAGTTCATGACAGGTTTCAAATTTGGTTTTATGGCTTATTTGTTAATCAAGTATATTCTGAAGATATTTTTTATATGTATTTGGTGAATTTTGAACCTAATCCACAAATAGACATTTCCCATGATGAAGTCAGAAGCATGAGCAATAAATTGGAATTTAAAATGAATATAGCAGGGCTTAAATTTCCTATCTGCCACCAAATCCTGTGTTTGTCAAATTACAGAACTACTAGGTTATGAGATCAAGAGAGTTTTGAGCACAGTCTTTGTTAGATGACTCCAGAAAAAAGTATTTCATTTAGCTTGTGTAACCTTTTGTAATATTAAAACAAATGCTCTTTAATCAACTTTTAATGTAATATTATATAAATTATTTTAATCTACAAAATGAAGGGATTTTTTGACTTGTTTTGCCTTTGGAACATTGAGCCTTCAATTAATAATAGCAATGATTATAATGATATAAGCAAACACTCATATAATACTCCCTATGTGTCGTATACTTTCCTGAGGGCTTTACATAAATTTATTCATTTAATCCTTACAATAGCCATAGGAATAGATTGTACTTCTATCTCCATTTTGAAGATCAAGAAATCAAAGAGGTTAAGTAACTTGCCTCAAATCACACAGCTAATGAATTGTTAAGGTTTGTTGTGCTCTGTTCTCTGTGTTTGGATTCTAGCATTTTGTAGAATTGAAATAGTTGACTGTTGCTTGAAACTGTGATCAATATTTTAAGGGATAGACAAGTCCTAGATAAGGGATTTATATGATACTACTTTTAAGATACTGCTTGGTTTTTTGTTTTTTTTCCTTTTTTTGAGACAGAGTTTTGCTCTTGTCACCTAGGCTGGAGTGCGATGGCGCAATCTCGGCTCACTGCATCCTCCACCTCCCAGGTTCAAGCAATTCTCCTGCCTCAGCCTCCCAAGTAGTTGAGATTACAGGCATGCGTCATCACACCTGGCTAATTTTTTTGTATTTTTAGAAGATTCGGGGTTTCGCCATGTTGCTCAGGTTGGTCTCGAACTCCTGACCTCTGGTGATCCATTAGCCTCGGCCTTCCCAAGTGCTGGGATTACAGGTGTGAGCCACCACACCCAGCTGATACTGCTGTTTTTGACAAAGAAAGATAATAATCCAAATTATGAGATTTTAACATATCTGGTTAACATTAAACTGTTTTCCAAAAGTTTCCTTTAAACTTACTCTTTTAATATGTAAGGTATAGTATAGGGTGAAAATCAGCTTCTGAAAATGATGTAGGATTTAAGTGATAGTGTAAGAAATATTACAAACATTTCTAGAACATCTAGCTTCACAGAAGATAAATATAATTTTAGCCCCAGAATTTATTAAAATTCTGCAGTTGCTGTATTTGAAGGAATGATTTGTGTAGATATCTGAATAATTTGATGATGAATAGAAATAACCTGTCTTTGCATGTCTAGAGAGTGCTCTTGAGGAGTTTCCACTTATCAGTCTTTAAAAAATATTGTGATTATGTAAGGTCCCATCTGTGAATGGTTTTCCCGTAAGAATTTTTTTCTTTTAATTCACTTACTTGATAAGAGTCATAGGAGGGTCTACTTGACCAGGCACAGTGGCTGACTCCTGTAATCCCAGCACTTTGGGAGACCGAGGTGGACAGATTATGAGGTCAGGAGTTCAAGACCAGCCTGGCCAACATGGTAAAATCTCATTTCTACTAAAAATACAAAAAATATTAGCTGGGCATAGTGGTTAGCACCTGTAGTCCCAGCTACTCGGGAGTCTGAAGCAGGAGAATCGTTTGAACTGGGGAAGCAAAGTTTGCAGTGAGACGAGATGGCACCACTGCACTGCAGCCTGGGCAACAGAGCAGGACTCCGTCTCCAAAAAAAAAGAGAATCTACTTAATAAATCTAACTGTTTTGGAGAAATTACATTGAAAATATTTTGGATTTTTGATTGTTTGCAAGTGAAAATATAAATGAAATACTAGGTGCTTTGAGCTATGAGCAAAGGCCTACTGAACATTTATCAAGATTATGTTGAGCAGACATTGTCTGTTAGATGCAAAGCAGTCTACTGTGAAAAGATGAGCAAAATATATGTCTTACCCTCATTTGAATACTATAAAGAGATTAAAAAGTATTAGACATCTTCAAAAACTATTTCAATCATGGTTAAATCAAGTAGGATTAGGCTCAACTAATTAAAAGAAAACTCTGGACTTCGAATGGATTAAATAACGTGGAAATTTATTTCTTCCTAATATAAAAGAAGTCAGGAATAGGCTGTATAAAGGTGATAATGCTGGCTCTATGAAATTGTCAGGGGTCTAGTCTCCTAGTCATGGCCCTTATGATCTAAGATGATTGTGAAGTTGTTGGTTTTTTTTTTTGTTTTTTTTTACTGTTACATCATTTTTTTTTAATTTTAAGGAATATTATTTTAAAACAACATTATAAAAATCATAGGCTTATTTCAGTATTTTAAAATATCTTCTGTAACATTCCACTCAGAAGGTAGATAACAAAATTCTTCCCATAGGAAGAGTGCCAATGGAATGTGATACTATATTATTCAGTTATTCCATTTTTTCTTCCTACCTCATTTTTGCTGAAGAACTGCTCACTTAACATCCTGGGAGCTATCTTGTTGAAATTTGCCACCATCATGTTGGAGCGATGAACCTTCACCCGTAGTATGATGAATGTGACACCTGTGGGACAGCTAAAAGGACAAGACCTCAGCATCACATGCCAACCAGTCTATTGGAGCAATCACACACATAACTACTTCTGCCAAAATCCTCTAACTTAATTTTTAAATAGCTGAAATTCATAGTCAAGGCCATATTGGTACTGTACCTTGAACTACAAATATACCCTTTTCACACACATTCAATATTACAGCAACAGCATCCTGGGACAGGTTAGGACACAATCACATTTTTAAAAATCAAGAAGAAGTAAACATAAAAGAGTATTTGCACAAGGCAGAGAATCCTGTTTCTTGGCAATAGACACAAAACAACTGGCTAAAGAAATAGCTTTACAGATAGATACAATCTAGAATTTGATTCTTTGAGTATTAAACTTGGAGACATAGCTGTATACATTCAAACATGCAATCTAATATTTTACATTAGTAGTTTCTTACTCAGTAGTTAAAAGAAAAACCTATCAAAAACCAACCCAAATTACATTTATTAACCGTTGGATAACCTCTTTTATCGTTTATTAACCACTTTACTCCAGGTTTGATTAGTGTAATCATGAAATTGTCTAGCCTAATGATCTAGGGAAAATTCTGTGGTTGTAAGATGATGCCTTGCTATGGAACCATTAATTATTAAGCTCCAAGTGAACTGAAGCAGGTATTTATAAAACGATGATGTATTTCCAAAAATATGAAAAAGAGATAAGGCAGATGGTAACTCTAATAAGAGTCACTGAAGTATTATAATGGCACTCTGGAAATGGCTCATAGCAAAACCAACTTTTTTTTTTTTTTTTTTTTTTGAGACAGAGTTTCACTCTTGTTACCCAGGCTGGAGTGCAATGGTGTGATCTCAGCTCACTGCAACCTGCACCTCCCGAGTTCAAGCGATTCTCCTGCCTCAGCCTCCCAAGTAGCTGAGATTATAGGCGTGAGCCACCACGCCCAGCTAATTTTGTATTTTTTTTTTTTTTTTTAGTAGAGACAGGGTTTCTCCATGTTCAGGGTGGTCTCGAACTCCCGACCTCAAGTGATCCGCTCATCTCAGCCTCCCAAAGTGCTGGGATCACAGGCGTGAGCCACCGTGTCTGGCCCTAACTTTTTTCTTTAACCTTTAGGTTTGGGGTACATGTGCAGGTTTGTTATAGGTAAACTCATGTCAAGGGGGTCTGTTACACAGATTATTTCATCACCCAGGTACTAAGCCTAGTACCCAATAGTTATTTTTTCTTTTCCTCTCCCTCCTCCCACCCTCTACCCTCAAGTAGGCCTAGTGCCTATTGTTCCTCTCTTTGTGTCCGTGTGTTCTCATCATTTAGCTCCCGCTTGTAAATGAAAACATGCAGTATTTGGTTTTCTGTTCCTGCATTAGTTTGCTAAGGATAATGGCCTCTAGCTCCATGCATGTTCCTGCTAAAGACATAATCTCATTCTTTTTTATGGCTGCTTAGTATTCTGTGGTGTGTGTGTGTATGTATGTATGTGTATGTGTGTGTGTATATATATATATATATATATGCCAATTTTTTTTTTAAATCCAGTCTCCCATTGATGAGCATTTAGGTTGATTCCATGTCTTTGCTATTGTGAATAGTGCTGCAGTGAACATATACGTGCATGTGTCCTTATGATAGACTCGTATTCTTTTGGGTGCATACCTAGTAATGGGATTGCTGGGTCAAATGGTAGTTCTGTTTTTAGGTCTTTGAAGAATCACCACACTGTCTTCCACAATGGTTCAACTAATATACATTCCCACCAACGGAATATTAGCCTTCCCTTTTTCCTGCGGCCTCACCAGCATCTGTTATTTTTTGACTTTTTAAAAATAGCCATTCTGATTGGTGTGAGATAGTACCTCATTGTGGTTTTGATTTGCATTTCTTTAATGATCAGTGATTTTGAGCCATTTTTCATATGCTTGTGGGTCACCTATATGTCTTTTGAACGGTGTTCATATCCTTTGCCCACTTTTTAATGGGGTGTTTTCTTGTAAATTTAAGTTCCTTATAGATGCTGAATATTAGACCTTTGTCAGATGCATAGTTTGCAAATATTTTCTCCCATTGTATAGGTTGTCCGTTTACTCCGTTGATAGTTCCTTTTGTTGCTCAGAAGCTCTTTGGTTTAATTAGATTTCATTTGTCAGTCGTTGCTTTTGTTGCAATTGCTTTTGGCATCTTTGTCTTGAAATCTTTGCCAATTCCTATGTCCAGAATGGTACTGCCTAGGCTGTCTTCCAGGGTTTTTATAGTTTTGAGTTTCACATTTAAATCTTTAATCCATCTCAAGTTGATTTTTGTATATGGTGTATGGAAGGGGTCCAGTTTCAGTCTTCTGCATGTAGCTAGCTAGTTATCCCAGCACCATTTATTGAATAGGGAGTCCTTTCCACATTGTTTTTGTCAGCTTTGTCAAAGATCAGATGGCTGTAGGTGTGCGGCCTTATATCTGGACTCACTATTCTGTTCCATTGATCTGCATGTCTGTTTTTGTACCAGTGTCATGCTGCAAAACCTTCTTTTCTGTTAAGTTCATCACATGGGTGAAACCATTGTCAGTTGAAAACAAACAGGAGGTTCCATGGATAGGCCCATGCCAAGGGAATTTTCCTCTTGTGGATCCACAGAAGAAAAATAATTTTGATGCCATGTGGCTTGCACTTACCTGCAGCAAGACAGTCTAGTTCCCTTAACCCCACTGTTAAGGGTGTCTGGGAAAAGGTAATGAAAATATTTCTATAAGAGGCAAAGACTACAAGAAAGCTACAAGCTTGCTGTGCAAAGTTGTGAAAATGTCATGGTAAAGAAGCACCACATGCTAATTTTTTTTTTTTTTTTTTTGAGACAGAATCTCATTCCATCGTCCAGGCTGGAATGCAGTGGTGCAATCTTGTCTCACTGCAACCTCCGCCTCCCAGGTTCAAGCAGTTCTCTTGCCTCAGCCTCCAGAGTAGCTGGGATTACAGGCACGTACCCCCATGCCGGGCTAGTTTTTGTACTTTTAGTAGAGATGAGATTTCACCATGTTGACCAGCCTGGTCTCAAACTTCCAACCTCAAATGATCTACCGCCCTCGGCCTCCCAAAGTGTAGGGATTATAGGTGTGAGCCACGCTCCCGGCAATTTTTTTTGTTTGTTTTTTTGAGACAGAGTCTCACTCTGTCACCAGGCTGGAGTGCAGTTGGTGTGATCTTGGCTCACTTCAACCTCCATCTGCTGGGCTCAAGTGATTCTCCTGGTTCAACCTCCCGAGTAGCTGTGATTACAGGCATGTGCCACCAAGCCCAGCTAATTTTTTGTATTTTTAGTAGAAACAGGGTTTCACTGTGTTGGCCAGGTTAGTCTCAAACTCCTGACCTCAAATGATCTGTCCGCCTTGGCCTCCCAAAGTGCTAGGATTACAGGCATGAGCCACCATGCCTGGCTGATTTTAACAGCTTTTTTTTTTTTTATTAACTGGAGAAATCTATTTGTTATGTACACACCACAGAAAAATTGCCCCCAACCCTGAAAAAAAAGGTCCTGCAAGAAAATCAGATTCATAATATAAAAAAAGTATATATCTAAAGTAGACAAAAATATGGCTTATGTTTTAAAAGGAAAATATGTAAAATTTCACTATGAATTGCTTAGATTTGCATGTGACTTAGTACTTATTTCATATTAACCATATCCGTTTGCTATGATAAGTCTCTATGTTTTAGAATAGGTATTCTTTAAAAATACCTGTTTTTAAGCCAGAACATATACGTTACATTTGTGCATCCATGTGTAAGTTATCCTACTTGGTATGGAACCAAGATACTAAAAGATTAATAAAATAATTTTTCAAATATTCAGTCACAGACTAGCAAAGAATATATTTCCTCAAGTTTTCTGGGCCACAGTGCTGACTTGGATTAATGCAGTCTGAATTTTCAGATGTAAATACCAGTCAGTGGTTAGTTGTCAAAACTAAACAGCAGTTGAGTTGGGAGGACCTTCACAATGTTGGCTCTTAAATCATAAGTAAAATTATTCTTAGAGCTGGACCATAGTAAGCAGAAAGCGTTTTCTTAGCTCAAACCCTACAAATTGACTCTTAACATTCATAATCATGCCCTTTTAGATGCTTTAAAACGGCATACTGATTTTGCAGTCTATAGTTTGTCTATACTTTGTAAGAGAGCAGGTAACTCTAGCACAAAAAAAAACTGTAATGTGGAACTGGGGAGGACTTCAATGGCACTATTCCAATTTTATTAATCCATACTTTTGCTTTCAACCTTGCACTGAGACCTCCTTTTGTGTCAGTTTCCAGCATGTCACCAACTATCACACAGTCCACAGGTTGTACTCCAAGGAGATTGCAGCAGTAATAAAATATGGAAGGTGCTGGCTTCTCCCCTCTCTGCTGTTCACCTACAACAGCTTGGACATAGGACTGACAGGCACAAGCCTCATCTCCCTCTGGGTCTGCCTGACCCCATTCATTACTAAAAGTAGGCAGGCCTCCTTTCTAATTTCAGTGAACATGGCTTTGACATCTCACTGAACTTAGTGTCATGTGCAGTAAATGTGTAGTTTTCCAAAGCAGGTAACATTCTTCAGCCAATTTCCTATTGGCTGCACTACATTTTGTTTCCTGGATTGCTTCCTCCCAATGTGAAGTCCTTAGATCAGTAATGCATGCATTGTAATGGCGAAAACATTCCTTGTTGAGTTTAACTTGAGATTTGTCACAGTTGAATTCAGCCTCTTGTTTATAATGGTATTTTGATTGTAAGAGCTTTATCGCCTCCAACATGCCTCTCCTGCTTGCCACACCTGTGTCGATGAGTGTGTTGTCCAGGGCAAAGAAAATGGCCTGCACATGGCTCAGGCCCATAACACCTGCACCCTGCTGCAACCTGTCATCTCACAACCTGCACATGCGCAAGGTGGGCAGCCCAGTTTGTGTTTTTCTTTGAGAGAGGGTCTCGCTCAAATAGTCCTCCCGCTTCAGCCTCCCAAGTAGCTGGGACCACAGATGCATGTCACCATACCCAGCTAATTTTTTTTCGTTTATAGTAGAGATGAGGTCTAGCTGTGTTGCCCAGGATGATCTAGAACTCCTGAGCTCAAGCAGTCCTCCTACCTCAGCCTCCCAAACTGCTGGGATTACAGGCATAAGCCACCATTCCCAGTCATACTGTAGAATTATTACATTATCATGTGAGGATTTACAAAAGAATGAGAGAATAATTTTCATTTTTATCTCATTAGGTAAAATGGAGTCACATGGCTACACATAAGTGCATGGGAAACAGAAAATTTTTTAGCTGGACATATATGGCTGTTCTTCATAAAGAACTGAAGTGCAGTTGCTGAAAAGTAAGGGGAGGATGTTTGTTGGGGAGACATCTTGTAGTCGGCCACAAAAGGAGGGAGATTCTCTTTTTAAATATTTATTTGACACATTATAATTGTACCTATTTATGGGGTACAATTTGATGTTTTGATACATATCAATGTTGTATAATGATACAAGGAATGTATCCATCATCTCATGCATTTAGGAGCCAGGTTTTGTTAGGTTTTGTTTATATTTTTAGTAGAGATGGTATTTCACCATGTTGCCCAGGCTGGTGTCAAACTCCTGGGTTCAAGCGATCCACCTGCCTCGGCTTCCCAGAGTGCTGGGATTACAGGCATGAGCCACTGCACCCAGCATTGAGAGAGGCTAATTCTTACTGGGAGATTGGGAAAATATTTGAAGAATGGATATATTTGTATAAGGTAGTAATGAAGAGGGAAAGAACATGTTAGGAGGTGAAAATAATCTAGATATAAAGATACAAAATCAGAAGAGTGCAGGAGAACAGCAGGAATTGGCTTATAAGGGGTGAAAGAATGAAAGATAGGCTCTCTGTAGGTAGGTTGGGGCTATATTGTATGTAGGAGACTTCAGGTTCCATCAGAAATAATGACAGAAAATTAGCAGGTGCAGAAAACTGTGGAACTGGTCCTAAAGTCCTTAAGGAAAAGTAGAGTCCTAGAAGTCAGGAGATCATTGCAGAGAGATTGGTAAAGTCAGATATGATAGTGCTTCAAAGAAATAAATTTGGGGCCGGGCGCGGTGGCTCACGCCTGTAATCCCAGCACATGGGGAGGCCGAGGCGGGCAGATCACAAGGTCAGGAGACCGAGACCACAGTGAAACCCCATCTCTACTAAAAATACAAAAAATTAGCCGGGTGCGGCCGCGGGCGCCTGTAGTCCCAGCTACTCAGGAGGCTGAGGCAGGAGAATGGCGTAAACTCGGAAGGCGGAGCTTGCAGTGAGCCGAGATCGCGCCAGGGCACTCCAGCCTGGGCGACAGAGCGAGACTCCGTCGCAATAAAATAAAATAAAATAAAGTTGGACATCAACACATTTCAGATTACATAGAGGGAAAGAAGATTCACTCACTCCTCATGGTGATTCCATGAGTCAAAGGGACTAAAGAAAGAACTTTCTTTCCCTTTCAGAGGATTTAAGGTAAGTGATGCTGTCACATACGTAATAAGGCAAGTACAGTTGATCCTTGAATGACATAGGGGTTAGGGGCACCAACACCCTGTGCAGTTGAAAAATTTGTGTATAACTTTTAACTCACCAAAAACTTAACTACCAGTAGCCTGCGGTTAAGTGGAAGCCTTCCTGATAACATAAACAATAGAATAACACATTTTTTATGTTTTATTTACTATGTTATAACAAAGTAAGCTAGAGAAAAGGAAATGTTATTAAGAAAATCAGAAGGAAGAGAAAATATACTTACTATTAAATAGAAGTGGATTATTATGAAGGTCTTACTCTTGTCATTTTCAGGTTGAGTAGGCAGAGATGGAGGAAGAGGAGGGATTGGTCTTGCTGTCTCAGGGATGGCAGAGGCAGAGGAGGTGGCAGGGGAGGCAGGCACACTCTTTGTAACTTTTATTGAAAGAAATCTGCATATAAGTGAACCTGTGTAGTTCAAACCCTTGTTGTTCAAGGGTCAAACGAAAATAGAAAGCATTCAAGAATATGAGGAAGTTTGTTTACAGTGGACCTTAGTGAGTACAGAGAGTCTGGTACAGTTAGTAGAGAGGATGCTGGAAAGAATCTGGTAGAGATAGAAACAAACTAGCTATAGATTAGCATGAAGAGTAGATGGAAGACAGGATTTGTATTTAAGGAGCTGACTGTGGGTTTATAAAGATGAAAAAAGCATGTAGCAGTAGTCTTAAAAAACTTAATGATGGTGATGGAAAGTGGGGAGGAGGTAGAGGAAGAGGGAAATGGAGGAGATGTGAATATAGAATGAGAACCAGCCCCCAGATTATCTTTGGTACATTGGGGTATTAGCTTAGATTAATTTGTGGTAGGAACCCCCCAGATCTCAGTGCATTACAACAACAAAGGTTTATTTCTCATTTGTGTTGTCCATTGTTGTTTGGCTGGGGCTTTGCTCTACATCCTCTGCTTTCTAGTACTGAGGCCAAAGGGCTAGTCTGGGACATAGCCGAGGGAAAAGAGAAAATAGTGGAGCCACACAATGGCTTTTAAAGCTTCTGCTGGGAAGTAGCACATGTATCTTCTACATACATTCCAGGCCGAGCACAGTGGCTCACATCTGTAATCCCAGCACTTTAGGAGGCCGAGGCGGAAGGATCGCTTGAGCCCAGGAGTACTAGACCAGCCTGGGCAACAAAGTGAGGCCTTGTCTCTGCAAAGAAACTTAAAAAAGGAATTAGCCAGGTGTGGTGGCACATACCTGTGGTCCTAGCTACATGGGAGGCTGAGGCGGGAGGATCGCTTGAGCCCAGGACATCAAGGCTTCAGTGAGCTATAACCATGCCACTGCACTCTAGCCTGGGTGACAGAGTGAATCCTCGTCTTAAAAAACAAAGACAAAAACAAACCTACACATGACCATGGCCAAACCTGGTATCGATGGGTGGGAGGGAGAAGCCTTGGGCAGCTGTGCAGTAAAAGTTTTTGAACGAATAATGTTATCTCCTGCTGTGGGATATTACACTATGAGGAAGCCACAATTCAAGTGTAGGGTGCTTGTTGACTGTTAATACAGCATCCTAGCCTTTGAGCAGGAAAGAGATAAGTGGGTGAGCCACAGCTAAATTTTCATCTATGTTCAGGCTGCTGCTGTTGGTGCTGCGTTATGTCCAGAGAAATGAATGATTGTGTGTAAAAGGAAATGTAAGACATTTATTCATAATTCATTACTTAACCTATAATTACTTGCCTACTTTTACTTACAATAAATTTTCATAGTTTAAGAGAAATTGTCATTGTTTAAAAAACAACAAAACTTAGTTTAACGGGGAACTCTCAATACAATTTAGGGAGCTCCTGCTTTTATATCCTCCAAATCCTCTAATCCAGTTCTTTGTGCATAAGTAAATTATTTTGTTAATTGAATGAATGAATTTATCTGTGAGGTTTTGCTATACATACATATAGTAAGATTTACATGTCTAGCACAATGCCATGTCTTTTGGGGAAGTATGTCTCTTATTTTAAGGACATGAAGAGTATAAGCTAAAGAACTGAAGACATGTATCAACTATGGGAGATTTCTGGGTTACTCTCTAATGGATTAAGGGTTTTAATTTATGTCTGATATATAGGCCAGTTTTGGTACTGTTGTGTTTCTTTGTACTGGGAGTTAGATTTTTATTTTAGTTTGACTACCTCAGATTCCTTCACCTGTTGCACGGGTAGTAAAAAGTAGACAGTAGAATCTGTATATGAAACAAGATTGAAGGAGAGAGATAGACTAAGCAGGAAAGGAGAGTGAGAAAGAAAGGATGAAATCAAGATGACAGAGAAAATGAGATTTGATTAAGGTAAAGACACAGTTGTTTCAGGAAACAGCATGGTTAGTGCAAGCATTTTTTTAACTGCCCCAAATAGTTGCCGCATTTTCTTGATGTGTGTGTGTGTTTGTGTTTATGTATATATATATATAAAATTTGTTTTATCAGGCCTCCAGATTGACAATGAGTTTTTTTGTCTTAGGTGTATACTCTTGATGTACCAGATGCATTCTATTACTGTTATAGTCCAGACCCTGGTAATGCAAAGGGAAAAGATGCCATTATGGAAGCAATGGCTGACCAGATAGTTACAGTGTGTGCCACCTTGGATGAAAATCCCGGAGTAAGATATAAAAGGTAAGACCCTCAACATCTGCACGTGTTATGCTTCCTATTTACCATTCATCATAGAGGTAAGTAATGTCTCTGTACCTTTGCAGATTGGTTTGCAAAATTTATTTTCTTTGTATAATTACCATGCTGTACATACAGGAGATTTAAAGCTTGTGGTTTAAATTTCAGAATAGCAAATAGCTTCTGTTGCTGAATTTCAGAGCCTAAATTCAGTACATTTTACAGACAGTTTTTCATCAGTTTAAGGAATGCTTAGAGGAAATGTCTTTATAGTCACATAGGGAATACAGTGTTACAATTAATGCTTTTCATTAAATCACCAGCAAATCTAAATGGCCATATTCTCTGGATACCTGTTACAATGTCTAAGTATCTAATCTCAGTGCCTATTCTAAATAAATTTTGGGGATTTTTTTAAGAGGTAAAATTTAACTTTAGTACTATATACTTTGACTTATATACTTCTTTTTAAAAATGAAATTTACTGTAAAGTACTTAAATTGTCTATACGGTAAGTCCTCACTTACTGTCGTTGATGGGTTCTTGGAAACTGACAAAACCAATCTTACCATAGGCTAATTGATATAAACAAGAATTAAGTTCCTTGATTATGTAATGTCACCAAACTTCTGCATAAAGACCTGAAACACTTCTAATATTAAACATTGAAAGAAATGTGACTGTATGTACATTTAAGAAAGATTAATAAAAACAAGATCATTATTTGCCCAATTATTCTAGTTCAGGCTCATTAGAAGGATGACCAGAGCTCATCCCAGCAGCTCATGGCACAAGGCAGGAATGCACCCAGATTAGGATACCATCCCACTGCAGGGCACACTACACACATCCACACTCACTAGGACTGGGACAATTTAGACATGCCAGTTAACCAAACATGCTGCACATCTTTGAGATGTGGGAGGAAACCGGAGTACCAGGAGAAAACCCATGAAGACATGGAGGGATCATGCCAACGCCGTACAGACAGTGGCCCCAGCCAGGAATCTTTTTTTTTTTCCCTCAGCATTATAATGAGATGACGAACAAAATGACATTATTTGAGGACCTGCTAGATATGGCATGATAATTCATTCCAAAATGAACATATCCATCTAACCTTACCAAGGTCAAAAAAAATAGAACATTAACAGCATCTGAGAGGCCTCTCTCGTGATCCCTCCCAGCTCTCCCTTCCCCTTTTCTTCCCTAGAGATGACTGCCATCTGACTTTTAACATATAGTTTAATTTTGCCTGATTTTGAACTGGTAGAAGTGGAACCACATGATATTTTTTGTTTTTGACTTCTTTGCTCAGCATTGTTTTCTGAGAGTCATCCATGTTGTTTGTTGTGTGTGTCAGGCAGTTTTAGTTTTAATTTTGGTCTGCTAGTTCATGTGTGCTCCTCTCACCTCAGTTTCCTTATCTATGAAATAAGAATGATTAAATAATACCTACCTTATACAGCTGTTTTTAGAGTTAAATGAATTAATATCTATAAAGTATTCCTCACTAATAAATATGGTAGTAAATATATTGCACTACTCATAATAAGTATTATTACTCATTTGTCTTTTAAAAAGTCCTTTAATTTGAACATTGGCATTTGTCAAGTTAGCTGGCTGAACTGTTTAATTTTAAATTCATGTAGTACTTTAAGTCACATTACTCTTCACTTACCATTTGAAAACTCCACTATGAATACTTAGAAAAAGTATAGTAATCTCCTTGGAGATTAAGTGATCTCCTCAATTTAGGTATTACCAAACAAGCTCTTTATTCATACCTTGGGTATTAGAAACATTCTTTTTCTTACTTTTTTTTTTTTTTTTTTTTGAGATGGGATCTCTGTATGTTGCCCAGGCTGGTCTCAAACTCCTGGGCTCAAGCAATCCGCCTGCCTCTGCCTCCCAAAGTGCTGGGATTACCTTTTTCTTATGAGAGATGTGCTAATTACATTCTGGACTCAGTGGAGCTGAGCTAAGTGGTTTGGCTCCTGTTAAGAGTTTAGTAACTGTTGAAGCTTCTGCTGTTGGTGATTGGTTATGTTCGGGGAAATGAGAAAACATAGCCAATTTATAATTATATCGCTCACATAGGGGCTAGTTTTGAGTTTACGCTAATAAATAATCTGTAATCCTGTCTTTTAAAATTCTACCTGCTTTCACAAAATATTCCTTTACACTTTATTGACTTTAAAGTATAATTTTAAAATGAAGTTTCTTTCTTTTGAAAATATTGTACAAAGAGTTTAATGAATTACCCTTTATAGATGTTGCTTTATTTATTTATTTATTAAAGACGGAGTCATGCTCTGTCGCCCAGGCTGGAGTGCAATGGCATGATCTTGGCTCACTGCAAACTCTGCCTTCCGGGTTCATGCCATTCTCCTGCCTCAGCCTCCCGAGTAGCTGGGACTACAGGCGCCCGCCACCACGCCCAGCTAATTTTTTTGTATTTTTTAGTGGAGATGGGGTTTCACCATGTTAGCCAGGATAGTCTCGATCTCCTGACCTCATGATCCGCCCGCTTTGGCCTCCCAAAGTGCTGAGATTACAGGCGTGAGCATTATTTATTTTTAAGGTGTAAGACCATGGCCGGGCGCGGTGGCTCAAGCCTGTAATCCCAGCACTTTGGGAGGCCGAGACGGGTAGATCACGAGGTCAGGAGATCAAGACCATCCTGGCTAACAGGGTGAAACCCCGTCTCTACTAAAAAATACAAAAAACTAGCCGGGCGAGGTGGCGGGCGCCTGTAGTCCCAGCTACTTGGGAGGCTGAGGCAGGAGAATGGTGTGAACCCGGAAGGCAGAGCTCGCAGTGAGCTGAGATCCGGCCACTGCACTCTAGCCTGGGCGACAGAGCGGGACTCCGTCTCCAAAAGAAAAAAAAAGATCTAAAGATTCTGCAAAACTTTGAAGCCCTCACAATAAGACCTCCCATTTTTGAGGTTGGTGTGCTGGTGAAGAGCCTTTTTCTTTCTCTCTCTTTTTTCTTAATTTTTGTGGATACATAGTAGGTGTATATATTTATGGGGTACATGACATATTTTGATAGAGATGTACGATGCATAATAGTCACATCAGGGTAAACGGGGTATCTATCACCTCAAGCATTTATCCTTTCTTTGTGTTAAAAACAATCCAATTATTCTCTTAGTTGTTTTTAAATGTACTGTAGTCACGCTGTTGTGCTATCAAATATTAGATCTTACTCATTCTACCTATAATTTTGTACCCATTACCCATCCCCACTAAACCCTTGACCACCACTCCTGCCCCTTTCCAGCCTCTGGTAACCATCTTTCTACTTTCTCCATGAGTTCAATTGTTTTCAGTTTTAGCTCCCAGAAGCAAGTGAGAACATGAGAAATATTCTTTCTGTGCCTGGCTTATTTCGCTTAACATGGTGACCGCCAGTTCCATCTATGTTGTTGTAAATGTCAGGATCCATTCTTTTTTATGGCTGAATAGTACTCCATTCTGTCAATATGCCACATTTTCTTTATCCATTCATATGTTGCTTCCAAATCTTGGCTGTTGTGAATAGTGCTACAGTAACATGGAATACAGATTGATAGACAGATTTCCTTTCTTTTGGACATATATATTTAGCAGTGAGATTGCTGGATCACATGGTAGTTCTCTGTTTAGTTTTTTGAGGAACCTCCACATTGTTCTCCTTAGTAATTGTACTAATTTACATTCCCACCAACAGTGTATGAGGATTCCCTTTTCTCCATATTCTCGCCAGCATGTGTTATATTGCCTGTCTCTTGAATAAAAGCCATTATAACTGGGTTGAAATGATATCTCATTATAATTTTGATTTGCATTTCTCTGATAATTATGTGTATGAGCACCTTTTCATATACCTGTTTGCCATTTGTATGTCTTCTTTTGAGAAATATCCAGATCTTTCGCCCATTTTAAAATCAGATTATTTTTTCCTATGGAGTTATTTGTGCTCCATATCTATGCTTATTAATTTTTTGTCAGATAGATAGTTTGCAAATATTCTCTTCCATTCTGTGGGTTGTCTCTTCACTTTGTTGATTGTTTATTGTGCAGAAGGTTTTTTTAACTTGATGTGATTCCATTTGTCCATTTTTGCTTTGGTTGCCTGTGCTTATGGGGTGTTACTCAAGAATGTCCCACAGAGAAATCTGCCCAGTTCAGTGTCCTGGAGAGTTTCCCCAATGTTTTCTTGTGGTAGTTTCATAGTCTGAGGTCTTAGATTTAACTCTTTAATCCATTTTTATTTGATTTTTGTAGATGGCAAGAGATAGGGGTCTAGTTTCATTCTTCTGCATATGGATATCCATTTTTCCCAGCACCATTGATTGAAGAGACTATCCTTTCCCCAATGTATGTTCTTGGCACCTTTGTTGAAACTGAGTTAATGGTAGATGTGTGATTTGTTTCTGGGTTCTATATTCTGTTCCATTAGTCTCTATGTCTGTCTTTATGCCAGTACCATGCTGTTTTGGTTACTACAGCCCTGTAGTATATTTGAAGCCAGGTAATGTGATTTCTGCAGTTTTGTTCTTTTTGCTTAGGATAGCTTTGGCTATTCTGGGTCTTTTGGGGTTCCATCTACATTTTAATTTTTTTTTTTATTTCTGTGAAGAATGTCATTGGTATTTTGATAGGGATTGCATTGAATCTGTAGATAGCTTTGGATAGTATGGACATTTTAACAATATTTGTACTTCCAATCCATGAACGTGGAACATCTTTCCTTTTTTTATTTCCTCTTCAACTTCTTTTACAGAGCTGTTTTTCAGCATTTTTCATGTAGATTTGGAAGTTACACTAATACTACTGGTCATGAAGTTACAATTTAGGGTACAGTGTTATTTTAGAAGATAATGATATACAAGATTTTATGCAAAAGACATTGGAAAGTTGATGATGTTAACATGTGGGCAAATCTCACACTGCTAGTGGGAGGGATGTTGATCAACTGATTTATAGAGTAACTGATAATATTGAAAAAAGTACATATATGCTGTATGACCAGACATTATATTTTTATGTGTAATATACCTAGAGAAACATGTACATGTAATATACCTAGATACATATATACCAACGTTTGTTTCAGTGTTTTTAATAGTATAATAAGAATGACTCATATGTCCATCTTTAGAGGAATCAATACATAAAATCCAGTATAATCATGATGGAATACTATATAGGAGATAAAATTAATAAATCCGATATGTGTGTCAATGTCAATGTAGTTACATCTCAAACACACACACATACACACACCCACACGCACACACATGAAACAGAAATGACTAGAGGGAGAATATACATGAAATTAATGACACTAGTTGTCTTGGTTTGAGGCAGGGGTATGGGAGAGGACCGGGACTTAGGAGTGGAATAAAAGGAACTGAAGCTTTGCATGTAATATTTTATTTCCTTTATATTGGTATTAAAAAATCTGAAGCAGAGATAAGATTTGTCCCTGTAAATTCCAAATATATCAATATAACATTATTTGATATATTATCTGAACTTTTACATGTTTATAAAATAATTTTTCATTTTGTAAACATTTTTTAAATTCCATGGTTTAATTTTAGAATTAAACTTCATGATATTATAAAGTATATACTGAAAGAAAGATAATTGTTGGACCCTTTTTTCCATGTCTAGTAAACCTCTAGATAATGCCAGTAAGCTTGCACAGCTTGTTGAAAAAAAGCTTGAAGACTACTACAAGATTGATGAAAAGAGCCTAATAAAGGTAATGTATGCAAGGCAAATAGTAACTATGCATAAAGTCTGTCTTATTTCTTTATAAGCCAAAGAAACTTGCTCATTCATTTTCTAGTATTGATTTGGGAGTCATTAACATAGATCTTCAATACTGATTTGAGAATCCTTAACATACACAGGTGTGCAAACCTTAATAGATGGTATGGTTTAGAGGGGACTCTGTTAACTAACAGATTTTGAGGTCAGCACTGTGTCCAAATCTAGTTCTGCCATTTAATTCATAGTTAATGTCTATTTGGGCAAATTATGTAACTTCTATGTAACTACATTTTCTTTTCTATAAAATGGGAATAATAAAAGAATACCTATTTTAAAAGTTAAGATTAAGTGAGTTAATACATGCAAAGTCCTTAGAGTAATGCTTGCCATTGAGTAAACATTTAATAAATGTGGGAATTTCTATTATCACTAGCTCTGTGACCTTGAGTTTGTTTTTCCATCTATGAAATAGATGAAGTAATATATACCTTGCTAGGCGGTATGAGGATTAAGTTAGCATGTAAGTGTATTTGGCATCAATGGGAATTTAATAAATGGCAGCTGTTGTTATCCTATGGAGATAATATAATCAAAGACTGAGGTTGAAATCTGGGAAATACCATCAGTTACATGTGGGTGAGAGAATGAAGAGCTTGAGGAGACTGATAGAGGTGGTGCCAGAGGGCTAGGAAGCCATATTACAGTAGCTGGAGAATGAAGAAAAGGAATTGTTGCTAGTTTAGAAGAGGAGTTGTGCCAGGAAACCACCAATTACAATACTGTGTAATAAGTGGAATGAGAGAAGAATACACAGAGTATAATGGAAGTATAGTCCCAGGCTTATCTTCTTCTAAACTGGAGTGTTGGAAGGCATCCCAAGAGGAAAGGCCATTTAGCTTGAAGAATGAGCATAACATGATAAAGAGGGAGTTTATTGCATGGAAAACAGGATTCTTCAGGTAGAGGCAACAGAGAAAAAGGCAAAATCCACAATTAAACGATGTGGCTGGAATGGAAGATATAAACTTAAATGTTAGATTAGTTACCTTAAAAGTTACCTGTTTTTGGTTTAGAGGCCTAGTGAAGGCTGTTATTCTGGTTGTAGTTTTGAAGGCAGAATGGCTTAGTACACATAGTCGATAGTGAATAAATGTTTGTTGAATGAAGAGATATACAATCAAATATGCTTTTAGTCCTTCATGTTTTCAGTGGAAAAAGAGCAAAATCCATAAAAATTAAACTTGTCCTTTCCATTCTTTCTGCCTGGAAAATTAATCATCCTTCAAATACTTGATACCTTTCCTTTATTCAGGGACACCTGATAAAGTGATAAAGTGTCACCTCATTTCGAAGGCTTTCCTGACTCTTTAGGCCAAGTGATGCTTCCTCCCACATGCTGTCATAAGCCCTAAGCCTGCTATAGAACTTATATTGCACTTTTTCCTGTTTATATTTCTGAAGCTTCATAGCTCACATTTTTGAGGGCTTGCTGTGCTGTGTTTCATGGTATGATTATATTTAACCTTTACAATAATCTTATAAGGCAAAGATTCCATAATTGTGTTTCATTTTACAAAGAGAATGCTGCCATATAAACAAGATAAGCATTTTGTCCAAACTTGTACTGCAAGATTGTGGTCAAGGCTAGACTCAAATTCAGACCTAGCTGATTTCCAAGGCTGTACTCTGAACCACCATATCATACTGTCTCAAAATTTAATTAAATGAATGTGCTTAATTTTAAAATATTTTAAAAACATAGCCTATAAAATATACCTGTTATATGTAAATAAATAGAAAATGTTTGTATAATGAGTTGTAGTTATTTGTTATTGCTTTGAATAATCAAAGAATTTATTACTTTTTAAAATGAAGTATGAAAGATACTGACATTAATAATAAATGTTTCCAGCACTGTTATTCAGTTTAGTGATTAGTGATGTTTGCAAATTAATGATAGCAAGGCTTTCATTGTGATTTATCATCTTAGTTGGTATCAGTACAGTCTTTTAAAATAGCATAACGGTTAAGAGCACAGACGTTGGAGCAAACCTGCATTTGAATCTCCATTCTGCCTCTTACTACCTGTGTGATTTGGGCAAGTTACTTCATTTCAGGCTGCAATGCCCTCATGGTTAACTGGAGATGATAATGCCTGTCTCACAGGATTATTAAAAGAATTAGATGAAATAATCCACGTATCTTTGTTTAGTAAAATGTCTAATACATAGAGCTCAAGTAATAGCTACCATTCATAATTTATATCAGTTTTAGTGCTTTTGGAACTCAATTCATAAGAAAATAGATTTAGTGCAAACAAAATGTTACTTTTTTAAAAGGAACTTTCAGGTTATTATACAGTTACCCCTTGGGAAACACAGGAGGGTTGGTTCCAGGACCTCCTGTGTATACCAAAATCCACACATACTCAAGTCCTGCATCAGCCCAGCAAAACCTACATATCTGGAAAGTCAGCCCTTCATACATGCAGGTTTCACATCCTGCAATCCTGCAAATACTGTATTTTCTATCTGTTATTTAGTTGAAAAAACTGAGTGTTAAGTGTACCCACACAGTTCAAGCCCATGTTATTAAATGTACCCTCTTACTCTAATTACAAAAGCTTTTAGTTATGTAGTCTTCATTTTTTCTATCATGCTACTCGGATTTTTCTTTGTGTTATTATAACTTCACATTCTTAAGACAACCATTTGTTTTGTTTTGTTGTATATTTTTGGTGGGGAAAAGAGATAGAACTTAGGAAAAGCCTGCTTTGTATTCTAAGATATTAAAAATATGTTCACACTAAGAAATTGAAGCTGCTTAAGATGATTTTATCTTGTTATTCTAGGGTAAAACTCATTCACAGCTTTTAATAATTGATCGTGGCTTTGATCCTGTGTCCACTGTCCTGCATGAACTGACCTTTCAGGCAATGGCATATGATCTACTACCAATTGAGAATGATACATACAAGCAAGTATAACTTGAAGGGTATATAAAGGGCATATACAAACAGGATAGAATATGAGCATTTAATTATTTATATAGGCACTGGAAATCTGAAAGCCCCTGTAACCTTTTCTATTCAGAGACTTTATCCTTCTTTTATTCCTACAGTTATAGTCTTTCACAGATATGTTGACCTTGTAAATTAAAGCGTAATTTGATTGCTTTGGAGCATTTTTGGTGTGTTTGCTTCCTTAATTATGTGTACAGCAGAGCTACATTTAAACACATGGAATTTGGCCCTTTTACTTTTAAATAAATATCAGGCTCACTATCATAATTTATTGAAGGAGAAACCATATTCAAAATTGTTAGGCTATAATTGTTCTGAATCATACATTCGAAAGTCTATGTGTCTTAACATAATGTATTTTAGAAGATTGGAACACTAGAAAACTAAATAGAATGACTGTTGAGAACAGCAGGCATAGTTTTACCATTTTGGTACCTTCTACTGAATTAATCTTGGTATAAACATATTTACTTTAAAAGTAATGTCAAATAAAAACCTAAATGAAAAATGAAATAGTTTTTCTATCAAGGAATCATCTTACTGTATCTCTGTATCATTTATGGTGTGTGTTATGTTTTACATACATTACAAATGTTATTTGATATCATGATTTCTAAATCCAAACTGGTATTTGTCAGCTAAGATTTACTACTTGAGTACACTAATAAAAATGAAAATTAGTTTTCTGAAATTTTATGTTTAAACTAATGTGGTAGTTTTAAGATACAAACACGTGATAGTTATGATACTGTTTTTTTCTTAAATATTGTTATTGTATTTTCTGTTGTATTTTTATTTGCATTCTGGTTGAATCTTGGTTTCTGAGTTTTTCTCTATATTATCTGTATTAATGTTAGATAACATAGCTATTTTTCTAATATAAAAGTTATTTTAAGCAGTTTATTCAGAGGGGATATTATTTACCTCTGTTACCCTTTAGGTCTCTAAACCTGCATTGCTCAGAAGGTTTAGAAGAGAATTAATAAACCAATGGATAGTAAAGGATTTAGTTCCAGACTGTAGATATAAATTTTAGACATTTCTAACCTGATATTTAAAATATGTATCTCTTTAGGTTTGCTGGCAAGCAAAGCAAGGTTTAATTTTTTTTAAGTAGAGACTTTTTAAAAAAGTATACTCCCTTCTTTCTGATTCAAAAAAATACAGAGATAAGAATTCGATGGGAGTAAGGCTCCCTGTGGTTTGGGCTCTATCACAATTTTTTTTTTTTTTTTGAGATAGTTTCACTCTGTCACCTAGGGTGGAGTGCAGTGGCATGATCTCGGCTCACTGCAGCCTCTGCCTCCCAGGTCAAGTGATTCTCCTGCCTCAGCCTCCCAGGTAGCTGGGATTACAGGCACCCATCACCACACCTGGCTAATTTTTGTATTTTTAGTAGAGGCGGGGTTTCGCCATGTCGGCCAGGCTAGTCTTGGATTCCTGACCTCAGATGATCCGCCTGCCTCGGCCTCCCAAAGTGCTGGGATTACAGGGGTGAGCAACCACACCCAGCCTTCATCACAATTTTTTATGGAAACAGAATACAAAGCAGGAAGCTCTAAGTGTCCAGATTCAAGTTTTCATGTTGGTGACTTCATTAAATTTAGTTTTTTTTGTTTTTTTTTTTTTTGAGACAGGGTCTCACTCTGTCGCCCAGACTGGAGTGCAGTGGCACAATCTCACCTCATTGCAGCCTTCGTCTTCTGAGTTCAAATGATTCCCAGTCTCAGCCTCCCAAGTAACTGGGACTACAAGTGTGCACCACTGCGCCCGGCTGATTTTTGTAGTTTTAGTAGAAATGGAATTTTGCCATGTTGGCCAGACTGGTCTCGAACTCCTGGCCTCAAATGATCCACCTGCCTCAGCCTCCCAACTAAATTTACTTTTAAAATGGGATATTCATATCACCTGAGTATTGTCAGGCTTGCTACTCTTATCTTTGTTTACAAATCACTCATAAGTCAAAGGTATTGTATAAGAACAAAGTGGTATTTTAAATGAAAAAAGGGCTTTCATCCTTAGTGCAGCCTTATATAATTGAGCACAGTGATTCTATCTTTGGACATCTGTAATCCACACAGGTGGATGGTTTTATAGAATTAATGTGTAATTTATGAGGGTTATAGAAACGATTATATTCATATAGCGAAGTCTACATTTATTATTTGTAGTTCAGAGCTAGGAAAACTCAGTGCAGTCCTTCCTGATCTTGACTCAGGAAATCAGGTAGTTCCAAGAATGATTCGATCTTCTCTAGTTCCACAAATGGAAGGAAGGTATCTGCATAAAAAGATAAGGGGAATCAGTCAGGAAGCCCATTTTGAATAGCTTCATGAATCCTTTAAATTGTTGCTCACTTCAGTAGAACTCATTAAAGCTATCACAATTTTTATGGCTTACATTAATTTTTTTTTCTCTCATTTTCTTTCTCATTCTGTAAAGGAGATGTGGTTATAGGGTTGGGGAAGAATAAAGAAACATGATAAATGTTTGTGAATTTTGTACCAATTCTGAAACACCTTCAATATTTAATAGGTTATATTGGGGAGGATATTCCTCTTTTGTTTGTTTTGTTTTGTTTGAGACAGAGTCTTGCGCTGTCACCCAGGCTGGAGTGCAGTGGTGCGATCTCTGCTCGCTGCAAACTCCACCTCCCAGGTTCAAGTGATTCTCCTGCCTCAGCCTCCAGAATAACTGGGATTACAGGCGTGTGCCACCACGCCCTGCTAAGTTTTTGTATTTTTTTTTTTTTTTAGAGATGGGGTTTCACCCTGTTGGCAAGCTGATTTTGAACTCCTGACCTCAAGTGATCCGCCCCCCTCGGCCTCTGAAAGTGCTAGAATTACAGGCGTGAGCCACCACACCTGGCCAATATTCCTGTTCCTAATGGAGATTTGATAATTGTACTATGGGTTATTAGCACATCAAAACAGTGTTTTAGGCAATTAGAACACGAAGCATTAGTATATTCAGTCTTGTTCTTAATTGTAGCACGTTGAATTTTTCTTTATAAGATATAATTTTGCTGAACTAAAACTCTATAATAATGACACCTAAACCTAACATTTGAAAATGTCTTGGTAGTCTCAGTGCTTATTTTTAATGTAAGGATAGCAATGTGCCTTAGTTTTGAGTAGGTGTTCATTACCCCCCTAAAATAGTGGATTTTACTTTTCAGTTTCTTGAGTTGTGTCTTGAAATTATTGCTTGTAAAAATGTTTCTTTTGATTTTGGAGGGAAAAAAAATCAAAAAATTTTAGTGCTTCTCTCTACTTGTAGATATAAAACAGATGGAAAAGAAAAGGAGGCCATCCTTGAAGAAGAAGATGACCTCTGGGTTAGAATTCGACATCGACATATCGCAGTTGTGTTAGAGTATGTCAACCCATTTTAATTTTTATTCCATGTTTTTAAGGCAGTATGTGATAGTACATTTTATAACCTTAAAATAGTTCTGTAAAGAATTATATCTTAGAAATTTAAAGAATTCTCTCACAATTTGACAGGGAAATTCCCAAGCTTATGAAGGAAATTTCATCAACAAAGAAAGCAACAGAAGGAAAGGTGAGTCTTACTTAACTTTCCAAATAATAGTGAAGCTGAATTTTAAACTTTGTTTAAAATCTTTATTTTATTTCTTTAACTTTTTATTTTTGGAAAATTCTAACACAGAGGTAGAGAATGAACTCCTTCCTACATACCCATTGCCTAGTTTCGGTAGTTAACAACATTTTGTCTGTCCTGCTTCATTAAAATGTTTTTATTTTATTTTTTGAGACAAAGTCTCACTCTGCCACGTAGGCTGGAGTGCGGTTGCACCATCTCAGCTCACTGCAATCTCCACCTCCCAGGCTCAAGTGATTCTTTTGCCTCAGCCACTCAAGTAACTGGGATTACAGGTGTGCACCACCATACCTGTGTAATTTTTTTGTATTTTTAGTAGTGACAGGGTTTTGCCATGTTGGCCAGGCTGGTCTCGAACTCCTGGCCTCAAGTGATCTGCCCACTTTGGTGCTGGGATTACAGGTGTGAGCCACCGTGCCTGGCCGTAAAGTTTATATTCAGGCCATTTAGTCAATTTTATCAGTGCATTGTTGGGATTTTATATTGAGATATAATTTATAAGTAAAGAACAGAAATTTTAAATTTACAGTGGATAACTTTTACTTATATATACACTTGAAACCACCACCCAAATCAAGATACAGAATATTTTCATCATTCTAGAATATTCCCTCTTGTCCTTTCCCAGTCAGTACCCATCCCGCCAGAGGTAAACTCTATTCTAATTTTCATCACCATAGATCCTGTTCTTGAACTTCACATAATGACATTCACCTGTGTTACATATTTCAGTAATTCATTTTTTTCATTCGTGTATAGTAGTGATACTGTTATGTAAATATACAACAATTTGTTCATCTCCTTTTGATGGACATTTAGTTTATTTCCAGTTTGGGGTTATTATGAACAAAGCTGCTGTGGATTTTTTTGTACATGTCATTTGGTGGACGTACACACTCTTTCTCTTGGGTATATTAAGAGTAAAATTGTTGGGTTATAGGGTAGGATTGTGTTTAGCTTTAATAGGTGATGCCAAAAGTTTTGCAAAGTGTTTGAACTGATTTACATCCCCATCAGCAATAATTGAGTGTTCTAGTTGCTCCGTATTGTCCCCAACACTTGATATATTCTTGTCTTTATTTTCAATTAAAATTTCATTGCATGACGTGGTATCTTATTGTGGTTTTAATTTCAGTTTCTGTAATATTCTTGTGCATATTTGCCATTTGGATATTCTATTTTGTGAAGTGCCCATTTAAGGTCTTTTGCCCTTTTTTAATTGAGTTGTCTGTTTTTCTTACTGATTTGTAGAAGTTATTTTTTGGATATGAGTCCCATACATGTATTTATGTATGTATATATCTTTTGATGAACAGAAGATTTCAATTTTAATGAAATCTAGTTTATCAATTTATTTCTTTTATACTTCTCTGTACCCTTAGAAGTCTTGGCTTACCCTGAGGTCTTTAGTATATTCTTCTGTTTTCTTCAGGAAGAGCATGTAGTTGAATTTTGTTTTTTTATTTAGCCCAAAAATCTTTTAATTAGAATGCTTGTTTAGTTCATATATATTTCATGTAATTTTTGATATGGTTAAATTTATATCTAGTATCTTATTTGTTTTCTCTTCATTTTTTATATTCTATTTTCCTTCTTTGTCAAGTCTTTTTTTTTTAAATAAATTCCATTTCATCTCCAATATAAACATTTGTGTTTTGCCTTTTAGTCCTTCCTTTAATTATTATACTGGAAATTTAAAAATGTATTCTTGCCCTAGTTTAATAGTATAATTTTGTCATGTCCTGAATAATTCAGGAATCTTATAGTAGTTTAACTTCATTTATCCCCTTTCTCTTTTATGCTGTTGTTTCATGTATTTTACTTCAACATACGTTATAAACTCAAAATGTTATTTTGTTTAGAAAAAAAACCCCAAAAATAAAAATAAGATGTTACTTTGTTATAAACACTCAGTAAACTTTTATTATTACCCACGTATTTATACACGCTGGTGCTGTTTATTTCTTACTGCTCTTCAGTTTTTCCAGCTGGGTTAGATTGAATTCTCCCAGCTTTCTTTTTGTCTGAGGATATCTTTGTTTTGCAGTTTTTTTCTGAGATACTTTGCTGGATTTAGAATTCATAGTTGGTATTTTTTTTCCTTTCAGCAATTTTAAGCTTTCAATACATCACCTTCTGGCTACTGTAATTTCTGCTGAAAAGGGCAGCTGTTAAGTATTATTGTTTTCCTGAAGATATACTGTGTTTATTAATATTTTTTCTGTGTCTTTGATTTTTAGCAATTTGACCATGATATGCCTTACTATAATGTGGTTTGCTTACTATTTGTCCTCCATGGGGTTTGCTGAGCTTCTTGAGTTACTGGGTTGATAACTTTCATTCAATTTGTAAAATTCTTGGTCATTATCTCCTCAGATCTTCATTTTGTCCCATTTTCTCTCTCCTCTCTTTCTGGGACCCCAGTCAACATGTTTTTTGGATCTCTTGACTGTATTCTATATCTCTTACATTTTGTTATCTTTTTTTTTTTTTTTTTTACCTCTCCGCATTGCAATCGAATGTTCTCTATTAACCTGACTTTGATTCGCCTACTTCTGTCTTCTTTTGTATTCAGTCTGCTGTTAAACCCATTCATTGTATCCTTTTGAAAACTGAGGTATAAAGTAAAATTTTCCCTTTATAGAATGCAGTTCTGAGTTTTGACAAATGCACACTCTCATATAACCACTACCACAATCAAGATATAGAATAATGTCATCACCCCCAAAATGTCCTCAGGCCCCTTTGCAGATAACCCCTTAACTCAGTCCCCATCCCCTGACAACTACTAAGCTGTTTTCTGACCCTGTAGTTTTGCCTTTTCCAGATTGTCCAATGAATGGAATAATACACTATGGCTCTTTTCATTTAGCATAATGCATTTGAGATTCACTCATGTTGCATGCAAGAGTAGTTTCATTAGTTTTTATTGCTGAGTAGTATTCCATCATATGGGTGCACCACAATTTGCTTATCAATTTACCAGTTTCAGAACATCTTAGTTTTTCCAAGTTGTTGGCAATTATGAATCAAGCTACTATAACATTCACCTTCTTCATATCAGACATTCATGTCTATGAACAGATGTTATGTGCTTGGGAGGATACTTAAGGGTGGGATTGCAGAATCAATAATAAATGTATGTTTAAGTTTGTAAGAAAATTTCAAGCTATTTTTCCAAGGTGGCTGTACTGTTTTCCAGTCCCACTAGCAATGTATGAAAGTCGTTCATTGTACTTTTAACTTAAAGTCTTATATTTAACTCTAGGACATTCATTGGATTTTTAGAAAATAAATTCTAATTCTCTGTTAAAATACTCCATGTTTTGATCCACGTAGTCCATCTTTTCCTCTGTTTCCACTTTAACATAAATATGTTATTTTGAAGTCTCTTTCTGCCAACTCCATCTTAGGTCTACTTTTTGTGAGTTTCTTTGTTTTTACATTTTATTGGTTCATAATAACTGTACATATTTATGAAGCATGTAATATGTTTATACATGCATACAGTGTGTAATGATCAAATCATTAGAATTTATGTGTGTTTAGAATACCCATCACCTTGAACATTTATTATTTCTTTGTGATGGGAACATTTCCGATCTTCTCCTCTAGCTATTTTGAAATACATAATATATTGTTAACTATAGTCACCATTGTGATATCAAATACTAGAACTTATTCTTTATCTTGGGTCTGCTTTTGTTGACTGTTTTATCACTTGAGTATCAGTCACTTTCCTGTTTTACCTATTAATGTTTTATTGTGCTAGACATAGTGGATGATACATTGCAGAGGTTCTAGATGATGCTCTCTCTACAGAGAATGTTGAGTTTTGTTCTGGCAGGCAGTTAAGTTGCTGAGGAATAATCATGATTCTGTTGTAACTTCATGTTAGACAATGTTATGGTAAGCTTATTTCGTTTTTGCACTGAGTCCTAAGGCATAGTCCCAGGACTGAATGTCTAGGATGTTTACTTAGGTCTCTTTACTTTGTCTCGATCAGGGGATGCTAGTATATTCTTAGCACTAGGACCCCTCTGAAATTTCTGTCCAACATTTAGCCACCCATAAGTTGTTCTATTTTTTTTTTTGAGACAGAGTCTCGCTCTGTCGCCCAGGCTGGAGTGCAGTGGCTGGATCTCAGCTCACTGCAAGCTCTGCCTCCCGGGTTCACGCCATTCTCCTGCCTCAGCCTCCGGAGTAGCTGGGACTACAGGCGCCCGCCACCTCGCCCGGCTAGTTTTTTGTATTTTTTTTTAGTAGAGACAGGGTTTCACCGTGTTAGCCAGGATGGTCTTGATCTCCTGACCTTGTGATCCACCTGTCTCGGCCTCCCAAAGTACTGGGATTACAGGCTTGAGCCACCGCGCCCGGCCCATAAGTTATTCTTTACTATACCTTTGAGGGTTATGCCCTGTACATGTGCAGTTTAGGGGTTCAAGGACAATATCTCTACACATTTTTGGGTTATGTTCTGTCTAGCTCCTTTCTCTTTAGCACCCTGCTTCCCAGAATCTACCTCACAGCCCCAAGCTCTTATCTCCTCCCCCCCCCCCTTTTTTTTTTTTTTTGCACCCAGAGAGAGAATTGCTCTCTATTTGAACTGTATTTCCTTTCAGTGGTGTGTGGAAAACATCTTTAGGGGAAAGGCAGGGTGAGTGTAGGGATCACCTTTGGTGCTTTCCTTCACTCAGCTGTCTTCAGCTGTGAGCTATTTTTATCTATTACTCAAAACCTTTTGTTTTATTGTCCAATCTTATTTATTTATGGAGGGAGAGTAACGTTGATATCAGCTGTGTTATTGTGAGTGAAACTGGAAGCCTCCTAAATTCTTCTTTAAAAAAATTGTCAAATAATCAGTAAATTACTAGATTTGATAATTCGTAAAACTCTAGGATTTCAAAGTTGTAATATGGAATAACTGAATCATAGGTTTGCCTTAAAAAATGTTTGATTTTTCCTAGACATCACTTAGTGCTCTTACCCAGCTGATGAAAAAGATGCCCCATTTCCGAAAACAGATTACTAAGGTAAGCAGTATTATATATGAGATACCTAATTAGTTTTAGTTTATATTCAGTTCTGTAGTTCGGTTTAGCAGTGAGTGTCATGGAATACTTGGTATTAGTTATACTCTAAAACTTTACTATATAGGTCTGAGAAATATCCCATATATCTAAGCTTCTTCATAACCTCTCTACATATATAACCTAGATTTATCTGAATCCAGCTTAAACTTGTCTATATCTTTGTCTTGAATAGACTAACGGTAATATTTATCAACCTTATAAGAAATTCAGCCCTAGATTGACTAGTGGATGTTATTCTACATGTTTCTTTAAAGTAATAGTTACATATTAGTAGATTTAAGAGCATTTAAGCTGTTTAGTCAGGTAAACTATTTTTTTGCTTCTTACAAATACTATCAGAATAATCTTAACATTTTTGTCATGTTGCACCCTAGTCAACCAATGATTTTTGTGTGTGTTAAAATACTTGAAACATTTAGAAAGATAAAGGAATATGAACTTGAAGAACTTCTGGGTATTTTTCTCACTTTCTTTCAAACTCAACACAAATTTAACAATTCAACACTTCCATCCCATTTATGCTGTCTGTTGATTGCCCCCTGTTGTATTAGTTTGTTGTGACATTGGTATAAGGAAATATCCAAGACTGGGTAATTTATAAAGGAAAGAGGTCTAACTGACTCACAGTTCCACATGGCTAAGAAGGCCTCAGGAATCTTACAATCATGGCGGAAAGCAAAGGGGAAGCCAGGCACCTTCTTCACAAAGCCACAGGAGAGAGAAGTATACGCAGGGCACATGCCAGATGCTTATAAAACCATCAGATCTCATGAGAACTCACTATTATGAGAACAGCATGGAGGAAATCACTCCCATCATCCCATGATTCAAACACTTCCCACAGGTCTCTCCCACGACACATGGGGATTATGGGAACTACAATTCAAGATGAGATTTGGGTGGGGAAACAGCCAAACCATATCACCTGTAGATCACATTCTCATTTGCTTCCTATCTTGAGCTGTTCCCTTGATTACATGTTACCTTCTTTCACCTCAGCCCATACTTTCTTTCAGGCCTGTCTCGAAAGTTTAATATTACCAGTTGCACAAAAGTCATCAAAATCCTTTAAATGATTGATTTCTTCTGTTTTCAGCAAGTTGTCCATCTTAACTTAGCAGAAGATTGCATGAATAAGTTCAAGCTTAATATAGAAAAGCTCTGCAAAACTGAACAGGTATGTGCAGAGTCAGAAATACCTCTGTTCATAATAAATTTCCAGGATAAACTTTGTAAGTTAAAACCTAACTTTTTGCTTGATACAGTGGTTGGTTTTTATAGAATCACAGACTCTCTCATCAGGGGAACCACCTAGGCAGTATTTAATATGTCATTCCCCACTAATATTAACAAGTAGTTGTAGAGTATCTTAGTAAACAGTCCCTCCTATTATATATTTTTTATTTAATGGACTGATTTAAATTTTGGGAGCATGATTTCAGGGTAGCATTGTTGGCAGGACTTTCTCAGTACAGCATTTAGTGTAGCAGCCTGCAGAGCTCATTTTACAAGGGGCCTTTTATATCATGCCTCAACTGTTTAGACCATTGCCCCTAATAGAATACAGGCTGCATGTAATTTTAAATATTCTAATAGCCATATTAACAAAGGTAAAAATTAAAAGGTGCAATTAATTTTACTAATAAGTTGGATGCAGTGGTGTGTGCTTATAGTCCCAGCTCTTCAGGAGGCTGAGGTGGAAGGATTGCTTGAGCCCAGGAGTTTGAGGGCAGCCTGGGCAAGACCCTGTCTCTTAAAAAAAAAAAAAAAAAAAAAAGCTTTGACAACCTGATGTATTCAAAATATTATTTCAACATATAATCAGTATAAAAAGTTATTAATTAGATAATTTTGCATTATATTACTTCACGTCTTCCGGTGTTTTGTACCCACAGCACATCTTAATTCAGACTGATCCCATTTCAAGTGCTCAGTAGTCATATGTGGCTAGTGGCCACTGTACTGGATAGCATAGGTTTAGATTAATGATTTTTGTGTTCTCTGATTTATTTTTTGACCTTTTGTATTTTGTACAAACAATAGTTTACAAGTGATGTTCATATTTTCTTGTGTAATGTCATCAGTGTTCCATTAAAATTTGACAAGATTTAATAATAGATTTTGTTTGTTTTTTGTTTTTTGTTTTTTTGAGACAGTTTCGCTCTTGTTGCCCAGGCTAGAGTGCAATGGCCCGATCTCGGCTCACTGCAACCGCCGCCTCCCGGGTTCAAACAATTCTCCTGCCTCAGCCTCTGGAGTAGCTGGGATTACAGGCACCTGACGCTACTCCCGGCTAATTTTTTGTATTTTTAGTACAGATAGGGTTTCACCATGTTGGCCAGGCTGGTCTCCAACTCCTGACCTCAGGTGTTCCGCCTTGGCCTCCCAAAGTGCTGGGATTACAGGCGTGAGCCACCGCACCCGGCCAGTAATAGATGTTTTTAACTAAAAAATGAATTTTGATTATAGATCACTGACAGTATTTTATTTCCATTAAGGACCTGGCACTTGGAACTGATGCAGAAGGACAGAAGGTGAAGGATTCCATGCGAGTACTCCTTCCAGTTCTCCTCAACAAAAATCATGATAATTGTGATAAAATAAGAGCAATTCTACTTTATATCTTCAGTATTAATGGTAATGGATATAATCACTTTTTAATGAGTGTTTTACTGTTGATCATAAAAGAATCTTTGAAAACTGAAAGACAGTTGCTGAACTTGGTTAAGATAAAAGGGAAAATATGAAATTGAGAGAAGGCTGAAGGAGATATAATTTGACTGTTTTTTATTTTAAAAGCTTCATTCATGGGTACTACCTAAAGCCTCGACATTATTTTGGTAGCAATTATGTGATTGTGCACTCATATTTTTACCTATTTAAGGAACTACGGAAGAAAATTTGGACAGGTTGATCCAGAATGTAAAGATAGAAAATGAGAGTGACATGATTCGTAACTGGAGTTACCTTGGTGTTCCCATTGTTCCCCAAGTAAGAAGTCTTACGTGTGTGTATGCTTTATATATATATGTATGTATGTATGGTTGTTTGTATTAACTGTGTTTTTTTTTATGTGGGTATTCATGTGGACAGTCTTCTTAAGTTCACTCTATAGATTTTGAATAAATAAGCAATTAAAGATTTTGTTCTCTTTTCCATATGTAATTTGGGCAAATGCAGTTTTCTAGTGAATTTGTATTTTATAGCTTCTGTCATAATTCACTACTTGTACTTTTGTCTTTGTGATTCATTTATAGCAGTTGTCATATTTTAGTTAAACATGTAACCTTTAACTATAATATGGCAGAGAAGATAAGTATTTTCTTGATTAAAAAAATTTAGGCTCACTGGGTATGGTGGCTCACACCTGTAATCCGAACACTTTGGGAGATGCTCAGGCAGGAGGATTGCTTGAGCCCAGGAGTTCAAGACCAGCCTGGGCATCATAGTGAGACCTCATCTGTACAAAAAACAAAAAAAAAGCCAGGTGTGTTGGTGTGTACCTGTAGTCCCAGCTACTCAGGAGGCTGAGGATCTCGTAAGCCCAGGAGGTCAAGGCTGCAGTGAGCCAAAATCATACCACTGTACTCCAGCCCAAAATGAGACTCTGTCTCTTTAAAAAAAAAAAAAAAAAGGGTTCAAAGTCAAATTTGGAAGGACTCTATTTAGAATCTCACTCTTTCCCATTAATTTTTTTTTTTTTTTTTGAGAGAGAGGCTCTCTCTGTAACACAGGCTGAAGTGCAGTGGCGTGACCTTGGCTCACTGCAACCTCTGCCTCCCGGGTTCAAGCAATTCTCCTGCCTCAGCTTCCCGCCTGGGATTATAGGCACCTGCCATCCGCGCCCAGCTAATTTTTGTATTTTTAGTAGAGACAGGGTTTCACCCTGTTGACCAGGTTGGTCTCGAACTGTATCAGGTGATCTGCCCGCCTCGGCCTCCCAAAGTGCTGGGATTACAGGCGTGAGCCACTGCATCCGGCCCCATCAACTTTTGTTTTTTTTTTTTTTTTTGAGACGAGTCTCGCTCTGTTGCCCAGGCTGGAGTGCAGTGGCTCGATCTTGGCTCATGCAAGTTCTGCCTCCCAGGTTCATGCCATTCTCCTGCCTCAGCCTCCCAAGTAGCTGGGACTACAGCCATCAAGTTTTATAATACTTTTATTTTAATAGACATATGTTCTGATATGATTATAAATAAATTTTAGCATTAAAGCACAAAATACTGTTTAGTGGAGTTATGTGACCACACTCAGATTTTTTAAAGTAAGCATCTCCACTCTTAGTTTTAAGTCAAATACAATATAGTATTTACCGGTAAATTAAATATCTTTGTTAGGAAACATAAGAGTATTATATTTGAATAGAATTACTGGTTTTTAATTTTTTCCTCTAATTGTATTAGTCTCAACAAGGAAAACCATTAAGAAAGGATCGGTCTGCAGAAGAAACTTTTCAGCTCTCTCGATGGACACCTTTTATCAAAGATATTATGGAGGTAAAAATCATTAAATTTTTTCTTTCTACCTGAGTGCCCTCTTTAGAGTATTCTTTACTTTTTGTAGTTTGTGTCAGTCTGAGTATATGTATTGGGCAGGAAGTTTCTGCAGTGGTTGGAGGCTTCACAAAAAAGCCTGTATCTGGGGTCAAGGGAGGAGAGGAAACTTTAAGATTCTTTTTTTTTTTTTTTTGAGACAGAGTCTCACTCTGTCACTCAGCCTGGAGTGCAGTGGCACAGTCTTGGCTCACTGCAACCTCCGCCTCCCAGGTTCAAGCAATTCTCTTGCCTCAGCCTCCCCAGTAGCTGGGACTACAGGCACACGCCACCATGCCTGACTGATTTTTGTATTTTTAGTGGAGACAGGGTTTCACTGTGTTGGCCAGGCTGATCTCGTACTCCTGACCTCATGATCTGCCCACCTTGGGCTCCCAAAGTGCTGGGATTACAGGTGTGAGCCACTGCGCCCAGCTGAAGATTCTTTTCTTAAAGACCTCAGACAAACTCACACCACTGACTGTTTCAAAATAAATAAAAATAAACACATATGTGCTTTATGAAAAATACTGCTTTGTTTTAAATAACTGTATGTGACATAAATATAATTTACTTGAATGAGAAAGTTCAACAAAATAACATTTGTATGTGGACCACTATTAGAAAGTGTTAGATGCCAATATTCTTGGAGATGTATTTGGATTAAAATGTAAACTTCATTATAGTTTGCTGTCAGATGAATCATGCCTTTAATACTGTTTATGCTTAGAGAACATTATTCAATTATAGGAAACTACAAAATGAGCTAATTTTAAAATTACTTTATGAGCTTAATAAAATTATGACACTGATTCTTCAGTCATGATCATATAGTTTTTATTCCCCTTTTCCTTTGACTTAAACCAGTTTATACTTTCTTTTGGGAGCTAATTTGGTACAGTGCATAACTATGATTTCTCTGTTTTGCTTGGCTAATTTTATGTCATTCACACATGCTTAAACATATATGAAAAATCTAAAGAATTTAGACTTTGTTTTCTGTAACATAAGGATTTTTTTTTTTCTTTCTCACAAGGATGATGTAGAACTAAGTAGTTTCTTATGGCTAGTTTCTTTTTGTTTGTTTGTTTGTTTTGTTTTGTTTTTTAACATATTCCTGATCAGTTTACCATGGCTAGTATTTGTAAAATAAGAAATGACTTTCTTGAACCCCTTAACAAGGATTTGCATGTTAAATTCAGAAAATACACATTTGGATCCATGACAATCTTAGGCCTTTAGAATTTCTCCTGAAATTTGATTTCCTCCCTTCTTGCAGTCTTACTGAAATGTTCTTGGACTACTGAGTACTTTGTGCCCAATCCATGTGCCCACTTGTTAATACTACTTGTACTACCATGCTGTAAAGCAGTGGTCTCCATACTTTTCAGTTCATGCACACCTAACCATAAAAAAATGTGAGCATGAACCTATTGATTTATAAGTTAAGCATTACTGTAATAAAATCTAATCTATGTATACAGTATATTTATATACATACATATATCATAAAATCTGACATTGATAAAAGGAAAAATTTTAAAGAATAAAATGAAAAGGAAAACTTCCCATATCCCATTGGATTGTCTTGAGTACCCCTAGGCCATAGCAGTAGTAGCTATGAAGGGCAAAGCTTTAGAAGTGTGTCAGGACTGGAATAATGATTAGAAACCCCTGGCACCATAGAACTAAAAGCTCTGATAAGGTGCCTGAAATCCTTATAACAGCATGGGGACCCTCCAAATGAAGAAAGGGAGTCATGCAGCAAATATTGGTTTAAGTAGTAAATGATTTCACTAATTTTGAAGCAAATAAGATTTGCGAGTTTCAAAGAAAAGGCTAATCTTATACTAAATATGTCTAAGGTTCCTCAGTTGCAAATGCAAGTTTTGACCTTTATGCCAAACAAAGTCCTGCAATTTACAATTTTATTGATGGAATTAACTCTTTCCTTCCCTAGGATGCTATTGATAATAGATTAGATTCAAAAGAATGGCCATATTGTTCCCAGTGTCCAGCAGTATGGAATGGTTCAGGAGCTGTAAGGTAAAATCTATAAGTGAAAATCAATGAAATTTTCATTCTACAGACTAATAATTTAAAATGGTACAGAGATAACTCATGTTTGGCAACTTTCTTTCAAGTATACAGTCCTGTAATTTTTTTAAAAATTGTTTTAAATGAATCCAGATAAGCAATATGAAAATGTACTTTATTATAAAAAATATTTTCATGAAACAATAAGTATTTCCTTCCCCACCTCCTCTTCCTTCACATACCAGAGACCTTAATCCTTTTTGATAACTATTTTTGTGTTGAGGTACTTTAAACATTTAGAAAGATAGAGAATGTTACAATGCATACCCTTATGCCCAGTGCCCAGCTTATTAACTAAACCATTGTAAGTATAATTCAAGCTTCCTGTATATCACACTCTGGTTTTATTATTCTCCCTTTATTTTCTGTCCTGAATTTGGTGTTTATTGCCTGTATGTCTTTATACTTTTTCTACATATGTTTGTATCCTAAATAGTGTCTTGAGTTATACCTTGCAGGATTTTCTCTTGATCTTTGGCTTTCAGCCGTTTAACTGTGTTGTGTCTAGGTGTAGTTCTCTTTGTGTTTATTCTACCTGAGGATTGTTGAGTTTCTCAAATCTGCAAGTTAATAACTTTCATCAAATTTGGGAAGTTTTCAGGCATTATTTTTTTCAAATTTTTTTCTTTCTCTTTGTCTCTCTTTACTCTCTCCTTCCTCTCCTTCTGAAACTCCTGTTACACACAAGTTGGAGGGTTTAACATTGTCCTGTGAGTTACTGAGGCTCTCTTTTCTTTCATCTTTTTAAAATTTGTTACTATACTTTTCACATGTAGAATTTTCATTTGATTTTTTTAATTTCCATTTCTGACTGTTGAGATTCCCTATTAACTTGTTAGCATATTTTTCTTTTTAATTCTTTGATCATATTTATAACTGCTTGGAAGTCCCTGACATCTGAGTCTACTCAGGGTTAATTCCTATTGAATGTCTTTTTTTTCCCCCAAGTATGAGTCACACATTCCTGTTTCTTTGTATACTAATTTTTGGTTGAAAATTGGACCTTTTAGATAATGTATTATAGCAGCTCCAAATTGTTTTAGTAATTTGTGTGGACTTAAACTATGGAATCTTTCTCTCTTGTTCTCTTGTAGCCACTGATGTCCTTGTTGAGTTTTTAAAATTTTAATTTTTTGTCTTAGCTTCTAGTGGTTGCCCCTATGTCTGTGTAGTTTAGAGGTCAATCAGTTATCTGTTCAGGCACTTCAAGCCTGTGTGGCTTCCATCCTCTACTGATCAAGCTGAGTGTGGGGTTAGGGGTTGCATTCCAAAATAGGCAGTTCTTAAGTCTCCCTCCCTTCATTTATTTATTTATTTATTTATTTATTTATTTTAAATAGAGGCAGGGTCTCTCTCTGTTGCCCACACTGGAGTGTAGGGGCATGATCGTAGCTTATTATAAACTCAAACTCATGGGCTCAGGTGAGCCTCCCACCTCAGCCTCCCAGGTAGCTAGGGTTCCAGGTATGTGCCACCACATCCAGCTAATTTTTTAAATGTCTTGTAGAGGCAGGGTCTTACTGTGTTACCCAGGCTGGTCTTGAACTCCTGGGCTCAAGCGATCTTCCTGCCTCAGCCTCCCAAAGCACTGGAATTACAGATGTGAAGCACTGCACCCAGCCCTTTTTTCCCTCATTTTTTTTCCTGGACTTTCTCAGGTTTTCGCCACACATGCATAGTTTAGCAGTCCATTAATAAGTGCAGAGAGCTTATCTTTGGCTTCTTTACTTCTGGGATTTCCTTATTAAATTTGTACCTGGCCAGGCAGAGTAGCTCATGTCTGTAATCCCAGCACTTTGGGAGGCCAAGGTGGGCGGATCACTTGTGGTCAGGAGTTCAAGACCAGCCTGACCAACATGGTGAAACCCCATCTGTACTAAAAATACAAAAATTAGCCGGAGATGGTGGCACACTCCTGTAATCCCAGCTACTCAGGAGGCTGAGGCAGGAGAATCGCTTGAACCTGGGAGGCAGAGGTTGCAGTAAGCAAGATCACGATACTGCACTCCAGCCCAGGTGACAGAGTGAGACTCCGCCTCAAATTATTTACTTGTTTGTTTGTTTGTTCCTGATTGGCTGCTCATCCTAAGTTGAGACCACACCTAGCAAAGTTGCAGGATTTTGTACTCGCCTTACTGCCCCACTTTGAATCAAGTCTTCCACCAATTTTGCAGTAAAGCTATAATTTTTCTCTGGCTGAGCTGGGAGAGCAGTGGGGGTTAGATGCAGCCCAGGATAGAAGGTTACATATTCACCACCACCATTCTTACCAGATACGTTAACAGATACTCAAGATTAAATGCTTCTCAATTTGTTGTCTACCTATGGTTTCCAGTTAACCTGAAATGTTTTGTTTTGTTTTGTTTTGTTTTTTGTTTCCCCCCACAATTTCATCCATGTATATACTTGTTTTCTCAGAGGGGAATCTCCTGACCACCTTATTCTGCCATGACCACAAGTGCTCTCTATATTATGTTTTTAAAGTTAATGTAGTATCATATTGTGTGTCCTCCCGCAGTCTGCTTTTTTGTTTCCCTCACATTATGTTTGTAAAATTTATTCCAGACTGATACGTGCATAAATTTTCACTGCTAGTTGGTATATAGTTATATGAGTATAGCAATTTATTCATCTCTTTTCCACGTGATAGAAATTTAGGCTTTCTCAAAACTGGCATAATTACAAACAGTATGCAGTGAGCATTCTTGTACTTTTACGTGTATCCGGGTAGGGTGCTTGCCTTGGACTGAGGACTTTTCTTTAGTTTTATTTTTTCCTTTTCTACAAAAGGTTTGGAGATTATGTTATCTATTTATATTCTTGTAGCAGTTTATTACTGCACATATTTGAGTCAACAAAGTCTAAGATTAATGAGTATCCCTGCCTTCCTCTTGAACAATACAAGAACCTTAGACCAACTGGATGTAAACCATGCACCCCTTAAATGTTATAATACTTCATTTCTGTTCACTTTGTATCTTTTTTACTCCCCATATTACTAAGCAGCATTATTGGTTTTTAAAAATTCAGTTGTATGTGCATGTGAACCTGTTAAATCGCCCACCACCCCTTTTGTGTGGGCTCAGTTTCTTTCTGAAGTGTATCCTTTCATGTGGGTCTGTTGGTGGTAGTCTTTTTTATTTTTTTCCGAGACAGAGTCTTGCTCTGTTGCCCAGGCTGGAGTATGGTGGTGCGATCTCAGCTCACTACAGCCTCTGCCTCCCGGGCTCAAGCAGTTCTCGTTGTCTCATCCTCCTGACTAGCTGGGATTACAGGTGTGCACCACCACACCTGGCTGATTTTTCTATTTTTAGTAGAGATGGGGTTTCACCATGTTGACCAAGCTGGTCTCAAACTCCTGACCTTGTGATCCACCCACCTCAGCTCCCAAAGTGCTGGGATTACAGGTGTGCACCACCGCACCTGGCCAGTGGTGGTAGTCTACAGTTTTGTTCATTTCTTCATTTGGTCGTTGTTCTTAGCCAGCTATGAATTTCTAAGAGCTAAGGTATGTTCAGTCAACACTTGTGGAAAATATTCTGCTGTTTCCAGGGTTCTACTTTAGCTCTTGGGAAGGTGGAGGGGGTCGTGTTTTCTGTCACTCCTGTACCTTGGTGAATAATTAGCCTTTTTTCTCTGGTTGTTTTTCGTCCTTGGTTCTGTGTATTCCCTGTGCTATGTGTATCTGAGGATTTATTTTTGTTTCTTTCTTTGGGATTCATTTATGTTTCCTGAATCTGAGGATTTACATCTTTCATAAATTCTTCAAATATTGCCACTTATGTAGTCTTGGTTTTGTTGGAACATCTTACTCTGTCATAATGTCTCTTAATCTCTTATACTTTTTTATTTCTTCTGCTGGTGTTTCATTCTAGAAATTTTTCTTCAGAGTTAGTTTTCAGTTCTTTAGGTCTCTCTTACCCTGTGTTTCATCTGTATAAGCTGTTTTTTCTTTTTCTATTTTCAGTGACTTTATTTTTCCGTTTTAGAAGTTCTCACGTTTCTTTTTTAAACATGCTTGGACTTTTTGTTATTTCTTATTTTGTCATACTTTCTATCCTACTTTATTGTCTCTTGTCATATTAAATATACCTAATTTGTAGTCTATATCTAATAATTTCACTGTTTTATACTCTTTGGGTTCAGTTCTGCTGCCTTTTATTTCTGCAGACTCATAGTTACTTATTTCCATATGTGTTTTGTACTTTTGAATGTTGAGTTTATTTTGGTAGCCATCATTGAGAGCGGGTCCCTTCAGGCAGGTTTTGCATGTGCTTTTACCAGATTAGAGGTTCTTCTCTTTTTGTGTTAATTTCTCAGTCTGGGTTTCCTCAGACCAGGAAGGTAGTATAATTAACACCTAAGACTCTATGTGACAGGCCTGTGGCTAAATTATCAGGGGAGAAGCTTCTTTGCATCTACCCTTGCCTTTTAAGGTGTCCTGACCTTATGCCGGGTGTCAGCTCCCAGTCTCTACCTTGCGCAGTACCGAGGGGTCGGCCCCTTGTTTGCTAAGATCGGAAAATACTCCACAAGGCAGACCAAGCCTCAACTCAGTTTACCATTCTAGTATTTAGCTTCCTTTTTACCAATAGCCCCTGGAGATTTCTCTGACTTGTTTACTGTCAGCTATGCTTTAAAAACATGTTTGCTCTTAATCAGTGCTGCTTGGTGCTATTTAGAGGGAAGTTTTCAGGATCTAGGGATTTAATTATCTTTATATCTCTCAGTCTTCACACATATGTCAAACAAATTAAATATAATCCCATTGCTCTAAAATTGCTATTCAGAAGCTTAGAAATTATTAGAATTGTTTTGAGCAGTGTTGTCTCCTTTTCATTTGCCTTCTTACTCTATTTCTGTCTGTGGCAACAGTTTTTAAGCCAAAGTTATGTTTTTAATATGTCCTTGACTTTGTATGGGAACAAGAGTGGGTCTTGTTCCTGTTTCATCTTTCAAAGGGGAGGGAAAATTTTAATTTTTAAAATTTGTTTCCTGTTGTTCACTACCTCATTCTTTAAGGTAATGAATGGAAGCAATCATCTGAAAGGCTAGATTAAGAATTTTTTTTTTTGAGACAGAGTCTTGCTCTGTCACCCAGGCTGGAGTGCAATGCGTGATCTTGGCTCACTGCAACCTCCGCCTCCCAGGTTCAGGCGATTCTCCTGCCTCAGTCTCCTGAGTAACTGGGACTACAGGCATGCGCCACCATGCCCAGCTAATTTTTGTATTTTTAGTAGAGGTGGGGTTTTACCTTGTTGGCCAGGATGGTCTCTATCTCTTGACCTCGTGATCCACCCACCTCAGCCTCCCAAAGTGCTAAGATTACAGACATGAGCCACCACACCCAGCCGAGAATATTATTAAAAGTTTGCTGTGGGGCTGGGTGCAGGGGTGCACACCTGTAAGTCCAGCTACTTGAGGCTGAGGTGGGAGGATTGCTTGGGCCTAAGAGTTCGAGGCTGTAGTGTCCTATGATGGTGCTGGTCTGCAGCTGCTGCACTGTAGCCTAGGCAACATAGCAAGACCCCATCTCTAACAAAACAAAAATTTGCTATGAGATCCTATATTGCAAGGCGTTCTAGGTCACCCAGAACAGTGACTCTCAAAGTAGGTAACAAAATGAATCATTGGGTACTTATTTTTACCTAAAAAAGAAGAAATGAAGTTTTGCTAATATATACTAGTACACATATGTCATTTACACGTTAATATATTTGTTTATAAATGGATATGTTTATTTTGAAATATTTACTTTTCAAATAAAAGCTAAAAATTTTTACCAGTGGAGCTTGTGAACAAAAAAAGTAATTCCTATGATCTAGAGCAATGCTAGCCAATAGAACTTTCTGCAGTGATAGAAAGGTTCTGTATTGGCACTGTCCAGTATGACAGCCACTGGCTACATGTGGCTATTGGGTACTGGATATGTGGCTAAGTATGGATGAAGAACTGAATTTCTTACTTCATTTAATTTTAACTAATTTAAATTTAAATAGCCTCACGTGGCTAGTGGCTACTATATGGGACTCTGGGGATCTAGACCAATCTGGAGGAGGAATGGTAAAAGTAATGACTACTATTTATTGAGTACTTACCTAACACCAGATTCTGTACTTAGTGTGTTCTGTACATTGTTTCATTTCATCCTTGTAACAGCCTTTAAGGTTTAGAGAGAAGTTAAGTAACTTGCTGAAAGTCATACTGAATCAAAAACAAGCAAAATAAAAATAGAAACCCAGGTCTATTTCTTAACAGCCAACCTCCTACCATCATAGGTTCCTGAATTCCATTCCAGCAAGGAACAATCGAATACACATCAGTTCCAAAGTAATAGTTGCCCCTTTCCCCTTCACATCTTCAAAACCTTTTTCAGTGCCACTGTCTAATTTTTTTTTAATTTCAAGAAGCTGCGGACTTCTCAGGTATATTATTTCTTCTTATGAAATAATAAGGGAGGGTGTTAGCTCTACTCTACAGGTTAAAATGCCAAGCCAGATTATGCACGATTTGTTAAAATTGTTCTTGAAATGTGGCTGTCCTACTTAACTCTTGGTGCTTCAGTCATACTATGGTTAAGTCATTTCCTTAAAAATCAATGTAATTGGGCCAGGCACAGTGGCTCACGCCTGTAATCCCAACACTTTGGGAGGCCCAGGTCGGCAGATCACGAACGAGGTCAGGAGTTCAAGACCAGCCTGGCCAACATGGTGAAACCCTGTCTCTACTAAAAATACACAATTAGCTGGGCATGGTGGCACGTGCCTGTAATCCCAGCTACTTGGGAGGCTGAGACAGGAGAATTGCTTGAACTATTACCCGGGAGGTGGAGGCTGCAGTGAACCAAGATCACTCCACTGCATCCAGCCTGGGCTACAAAGTGAGACTGTCTCAAATTTAAAAAAAAAAAAAAAAATCAATGTAATTGGTAGCAAGTTTAAGTTTGGTTAGGTTAGGCTTTTTAAGTCTACAAGTATTATGGCTTTGGAAATATTTATAACATGTTTACTTTTTTTTTTAATTACTTTTTAGTGCTCGCCAGAAACCCAGAGCTAATTATTTAGAAGACCGAAAAAATGGGTCAAAGCTGATTGTTTTTGTAATTGGAGGGATTACATACTCTGAAATGCGTTGTGCTTATGAAGTTTCTCAGGCACATAAATCCTGTGAAGTTATTATTGGTAAGACTTTTGTTGTCTTCTTTTCTGTTTTTAAACACAAACTCTAAATGCAAAAGTATACATGTAAAATGTTATCTCGTGTTATACATCTGAGGCAAAATTTAATGCAAAAAAATTGTTAACCATAGAATATGTTTTATCTGATGTGTGCTGGGGTTTTTTTCCTGGTTGACTTTTTGATAGTTTTATTTTCAAATATGCTTATTTGAGGAAAAGGAGCTTGCTCCTTTAAAATAGTATGTTCTATACATTTGTTTAACCATTAAATAGTTTTTGATGTACAAATACATTTCTACTTAAAAAATATTTTGAATTTTTTGTGGCTATGGACACGACATTGGCAAGGCCTGTGTGGAATTAAGTTTTAAGAATTTCAGGCCAGGCTAGTGGCTCAGGCCTATAATTCCAGCACTTTGGGAAGCTGAGGCAGAAGGTCACTTGAGGCCAGGAGTTTGAAATCAGCCTGGGCAATAAAGCAAAACTCTGTCTCTACAAAAAATTAAAAAATAAGAATTTCAGTCAAAGCCAATGATAGGCAAACTCTCCTGGCCCATGGAGGTGCTGGATCTGTGTGTTAAGCCTTGACCTGCAGCACTGCTTAGTGGGTCTCTATTATCGAACAATAACTGTTGTAGTGCTAAGGATAGGGTAATCCCCAGTTTTGCTCTTCAGTGTGCCAATGTCTCTAGCACAAAGTAGACAAAGCACTAGGAATGGCCACTGTTTCTGCACAGTTACTGAGCATGCTCAGTGGTGAAGAAGGATTGAAATACTGCAATGTAGGCAGATTTCAGGAAGATGTCTTATAGAAATTTTGTTACATTGCGCCAGGCTACTGCACTTGACATATTTGAAGGACAACACATTATATTAAGTGAAGGAAAATTGATTTAACTGCTGGCCTCTGAAAAAATTCTCTTTTCTCCTACCAGGTTCTACACATATTTTAACACCCAAAAAGCTGTTGGATGATATAAAGATGCTGAATAAACCCAAGGATAAACTCTCCTTTATTAAGGATGAATAGCTTTTCTTTTTGGAGGGTTTAGAGATTCTTACTAATATGTTGAACTAAAATAGAAAGAAAATGTTGCTGTCATGTAATTTAAACAATGTAAATATTTTATGGAATAATGGCTTTTCAAATACATTTGTTAAGGAACTGTTTATGATTATGTATTACTGGATTTGTCATTTTTGATAATTTAAATATTGCTGCTGCTTTGTAGATGATGATAAGAAATGTTAAAATGCTTTCTAAAAGGAAATTTTTTCACCTTTGGAGCAGAATATATTAAGAGTTGTGGGTAATTTTTCACAGCCACTTATGTACATACTAATTACCCATTGGATACTTACATCTAAATGTCTCATGCTGAAGTATAGTTTTTTGGGAAAGAATAATTTTAAATAAAGAGATTGTAAAAGTAAAAACTGTAAATGTGTATGTATGATAGAATTGTTTCCTCTAAGTGTAGTTTTTCTTTCAACTAAAATTCAGTTTGTTTTATGTGCAAAATAATTGTCATTAATAGAAATGGAGTGATTTCACAGTGTATACTATTTTGCCACATACTTCTAAAGAACACAATTTTATATAATTCTGAAATCATGTATGTTTAAATTAGAAAACCAAAAATCGTGAACATTCTAAGAGAAAATAAATATAGAATTTAAAAAATTATTCTGGTTTGTTTTTTCTGTAGGGGAGAGGGGAAAGTTAGCAATTTTAAAAGTTGTAGAGTAACAAAGAAGAAAAGGAATCTACGGTAATACTCCCACCAAGATATCTCCTAATGACTTTTTCAAAAATAATGTAATCTCTCTTTACATTATTTTATAATGTAATTTATTTTACATTATTTTATAGGGTTAGATAATATATGTCTGCAGATGTGTTTTGTTAAACAAAGGGAACATCTTTGTTTCAAATCTATTCTTTTACTTGACCTCATAGTGTTCTGTCATACAGCAGACCATAGTTTTATTGATTCAGAGTTTTGCTCTTATAAATAATGCTGCATTGTTTGGGTACATACCTTTGCAGACTTACACAGACATTTCCATAATGTAAATTCCTAGCAGTGGTCAAGGGATTTGTGCATTTAAATATTGACAGATACCCATTTTTATTTTATTTTTTTTTTTTTTTTTGAGATGGAGTCTCGCTCTGTCACTCAGGCTGGAGTACAGTGGCACAATCTCAGCGCACTGCAAGCCCCGCCTCCCAGGTTCACACCATTCTTCTGCCTCAGCCTCCCGAATAGCTGGGACTACAGGCACCTGCCACCATGCCCGGCTAATGTTTTTTTTTTTTTGGTTTTTTTGTTTTTTTGGTTTTTGTTTTTGTATTTTTAGTAGAAACAGGGTTTCACCGTGTTAGCCAGAATGGTCTCCATCTCCTGACCTCATGATCCACCCGCCTCAGCCTCCCAAAGTGCTGGGATTACAGGCGTGAGCCACCGCGCTTGGCCCATTTTTAATTTTTACGTAGATAAATCCATCACTTTTCCATTTTGACTTCTGAATTTCACGTGCTGCTTAGAAATACCTTCCACACTCCAGGATTATAAATTCACATATGGTTTCTTCTAGAACATTTTGATAGATTCATTGTATTTTTTACAGGTAACTCACCCATCTGGAATAGATTTTAGTGTAAGAACGTGTGTTGATATTGTCTCAGCACTTGGCATGGTGTCCCATACCTCCTTACCCCATACCACAGGGGATGAAAGGCTAAACATGAAGTTTTTCAGACTCTAAAAAAAATAAGGTCTGAACAGTTTACATTCTACCAATGATGTGCACTTGGTCAAGATTTGGAGGCAGAGGCCATCTACTATGCCAGTAGACAAGCTCCTGCAGACAAGAATTGTTTGTAGCAACCAGACTCCACATTTTAGTGTCTTGTCACCTGCTTCATGTGTATGAGTTAATGCTGTGGCAGCAGCACTAGCTTCCTGTCCTTTGGGTCACAGATGGTAAAATGATCATGGGCCTCCAGTTTCTGCTCCTACTGCTTTTTCAATGATTTTTGTAAGGACCTAATTCTCTGTATTAAATGCCTTTCTGCTTGAAATATCTAGAGAAGTTTGTTTCCAGCATGGAACCCTGACTTGATAAGAGTATTTCATAGTGGTCCAGCTTCACTCCTTTCTAAACAGCCAGATGTTATACCAGATGCTATTGGGTAATCTCTCTTTCCCCAGCTAATCTGAAATACCGCGATTATCATAGACTAAATTTCCATTTGTATTGTGGTCTATTTCTGGATTCTCTTTTAATGACGTACAGTTTGTTTTGTGTTTCTTTTTCCGTTTTTCAATTCATGGTATGTTTTAATATGTAGTGGAAGAAGTTCCTATTCCATCCACCTAAATTACTGTTATTTTTCAGAAATTTTCTATCAAATTTTTCTAGGTGAACTTTAGTATCATTTTGTTGAGTTCCCAAAAAAGCTATTTTGGTATTTTCATAGGATTTGCATTGTTTATAGGTTAATTTAGGAAAAATCGACATCTTTTATAATATTGAAACTTGATATTCAGGAATGTGGAATGTCTTTTCAGTTAAATCTTTATAACCTTCAGAATCTTCATTTTCTTCGTATAGTTACTGCACGTTGTCAAAATATCTTATTTTTGTAGTTCCATTGTGGGTTGAATCTTCGATTATTTTTCAAATGGATAGGGATACAGAAAATTTACTTTTGATTTATTTATTTAATTTTTTTTTTTTTTTTTTTTTAATAGAGACAGGGTCTTGCTATGTCACCCAGGCTGGAGTACAGTCATGTGATCATAGCTTACTGGAATTTTGAACTCCTGGGCCATAGTGATCTTCCTGCCTCAGCCTCCCGAGTAGCCAGGACTACAGGTATGGGCCACCACATCTGGCTAATTTTGTTTTTTTTTTGTATAGACAGTCTCACTGTGTTGCCCTGGCTGGTCTCAAACTCCTGGCCTTAAGCAATCCTCCTGTCTCAGCCTCCCCAAGTGTGGGGATTACAGGTGTGAGCCACTGTGCCTGGCCAACTTTTGATATGTTAATCACATAACTTTACTAAGTATTGATAATAAAGTAATAATATACAAATGCTTAGTGCTTTCTATTATTAACTCATTCCATCTTCTCATGTATTCCTGTGAGCATAGGTACTGTGATTATCATATTTATTTTAAAGCTGAGGAAACTGAGACCCAAGAGATAAATGTAACTTGGTGTGGATCAGTGCATGGAAAGGAAGGGCTTGGCGCAATAAACAGTGCAATAAACTTGGTGCAATAAACTTTGGCGCAATAAACTTTGTCGCAATAAACTTTGCAAACCACGCATGAAAACAATATATCTCCAGTAAGAGGACTAGTTCTTGGTGTCTGCATTTTATCTGAGATCTTTGTATGCCTCAGTAACTCCCTCTCCAGGGTTAGGACATGTGTAGAATAGGTATTTAGATTAATCCAATGGCCTGGAACAAATGGAACTAAGAGTGTGATGACAGCAAACACTGGGCTGTTTATTCATTTGATCACTTAACATCTCAGTGACCACTTTATCCTGATCACACTGATATCAGATGCTTTGGGTCCTATATTTCACATATATGTTAAGCTTTGAATTGCAGAGACCTTTTGTTTACTAAACCTCTTATGAATTTGAAGCCATAAGATGTCATCTCACATAAATTCCTGGTATGAGCTGATTTTTTTCCCCCATAGAATTAGCAATTACAGGCCAAAGCAGGAGGATCACTTGAGCCCAAGAGTTGGAATGATCCTGGGCAACATAGTGAGACCACATCTTTTTTTCTTTTTTTCTCTCTCTGTGAAGAGTCTGAAAGTAGTGAGACCACATCTCTACAAAAAAAGGAAGGAAAAAAAAAGTTGGGTATGGTGACACGCACCTGTGATCCCAGCTACTACTCAAGAGGCTGAGGCAGTAGGATTGCTTGAACCAAGGAGGTGCAGGCTGCAGTGAACTGTCATCACACCTCTGTACTTCAGCCTGGGCAAGAATGAGTCCCTGTCTCAAAAAAAAAAAAAAAAAAAAAAAAAAAAAAAATTACAGGTTTTGATTTCAAGACCCAGGAAAAGACTTTTTTGTTGTTGCAACCAACAGAAACTATTTATTCACTGTCTCTGAAACACAGCTTTGTTTCCTGTTGAAATGTGCTTTATTTATAAAGTACAGTGGATTCACATTCTTCAACCATATTAGTAAATAAATAAGGAGATCTTTATTAATCCTGTTATCCTGTTTCCTAGACCCTTCGCCTTCACTGCTCCAGGGTCACAACAGGAGTTCACAAGGTCTCAAAATTATTGGATTTGAGCCCCAAAGGGCCTGACTCCACAGTTTATTGTGTAAGATATGACACCTCCATAGCTCAGTTCTTCCCTAGCTATTTTGTACCCTTTGTAAGTCCTATTGGGATGCAAGCAGATTTCTCCTAAAATCAAAGGAGCAAGAAATGTCTTCCTCCTATAGGAAAAGTTTTACCACCAAAACAATGTTTTATCTATTAAATATAAACACATACTCATGTTTAGTACAAATTAGGCCTATTTTATATAATTCATTAACAGCAAGATTACAATAGGATAAAAAGAAGAGATTTCTTTTGCAAACTCTAATAGTTAACTAAAGGGGATAGCTAGAGCTTTCTCTTAAAGATGATAGACCAGGCGCAGTGGCTCACACCTGTAATCCCAGCACTTTGGGAGACCAAGGCAGGCGGATCACCTGAGGTCAGGGGTTGGAGACCAGCCTGACCAACATGGTGAAACCTGGTCTCTACTAAAAATACAAAAATTAGCCGGGCTTGGTGGTGGGCACCTGTAATCCCAACTACTCGGGAGGCTGAGGCAGGAGAATCACTTGAACCTGGGAGGTGGAGATTGCAGTGAGCCAAGGTCCCGCAATTGCATTCCAGCCTGGGCGACAGAGCGAGACTGTCTCAAAATAAATAAATAAATAAATAAATAAATTTTTGAAAGATGATAAAAAGCCCCCTACAGAGAGTCCCATTGCATCCTGCTGGCAGCTTCAAGCAGCCAGAGCACAGCTAGACCTTGGCGTAAATACTAAGAGGCCTCTACACCCTGGAGACTGCCGAGTGTTTCTTTATAGCACCACTGCCCTCAGGCAATGCTGAGCCCTTGACCCCCAGCGTTAGGGGTACCATTACTTTTACTTTACAAGCTTGTTTTTCTGGTTTACTACTGGAACAGAATTAGAAGAGAGGTCGTAAGAATTGACACAAGAATTGCATGAGGGAGGAGATGGCCAAGACTACAGAATCAGTAAGTATAAAATTATCCTTGTAAATCAGAGCCTAGTGCCTTTCTAGAACTCCTTAAGGGCACTGCCTGCCCTTTTTTGCTATTTCTTAGATTAGTTGTGTTGCAGTGATTACTCATCATGACCCCTGATCTTCAAGGAAATGGAAAATTACATTTAGAATATGGTTTGATAAAGCAGAAATGGGCCACATTTTTAAATCAACAATGATTATAATTGCCAATTTCTATAAATGTTAATTTGAGGGATTTAGAAATACTCGTTAATGGTAGACGTTTCTAACCAAGGTTCCATGGATTTGTTTCAGGGCGTCCATGAACTTTTAAAAATGTATTCTCTTCCACAAGAAGGAAAAGCATGGGGGAAGGGAGACTCCATAGCTTTCACCAGATTCTCAAAAAATAAGCCCAAAAAAGGTTAAGAACGAATTAATCATATAAGAACACTTCAAGCCAGAGAAGTATGTAATTTTAAACTTGGGGATGAGATAGTGGTACTTGACATACAAAACAGATTAGCAAGTTGTGATTAAATTTAGATATGTAATGATGCTGGAAGCCTCTTGGAATTGCCAAAAAAACAAAATGACCTAATTGGCTTTTACTAGCAATTTATGAATCAGGCAGCATCCCATCTATGAAATAGAAAGGCTGAGCACAGGAGTGGGCTTTATAGGCAGAAAAGGCAGAAGAAAACAGAAACAAGGAACAAAAGGTGTCTTTATATGGGTTAAAGCAGAGGGGACTTCCTTATGCCAGCTCAGGTTGACAGGGCCCCTTCTAATGGGATACTGTGAATGTTCTGGGTTTAAAAAAAAAAAAAAAAAAAAAAAAACTGGCCTATTTTAAAGTTCAGTTTGATTACGTGGCACCTAGCATGAGTGACTGCATTCTAGTTTGGTCTGGTCTGTTGGGGTCTCCTGCAGGAGCTTAGTCCAAAAAAAATGACCTCCTATACGTTTTATTTAATAGAACACACACAGTTTAAGCTCTGTTTTTTCTGTTATAATATCACCCATAGTTCCTTGCTCTCTTCCTTACAGTGCCACAGCCCGAAGTAAATTTGGCCATAAAGTCAGAGGTATTTTCAGATTGACCTCTGCTTTATCTCTTCCGGGGTACCCTCAACCAATTTACAAACCCCAAAGTTAAAAACAGTCCATTCTCCAGCCAGCTAGACAAATTTCAGCTGCCCACATTGGCATGAAAATCTAAAGTGGGAATAGATTCAACTCCCTCCTGACCACTGAGCTAAACTCTGGGAGTCGGGAAACCATTTGTTGAATGTCTGGGGTGAATAAATATCAGAAGTTTCAGGAAAGGGGGAAAGAGCCAATACCCTGCTGTGCTGTCACTAAGGAGGCAATAAATCACTCTTAAAGAAGCAAAGCAAAAGCTTGCTCTGAAAGAAAAACAAAACAAAACAAAACAAAAAAAACCTGGTCTACATGAAACATTACAAATTTACTTAATCCCTAGTACGCAGTTTTAATGAACTGTCTTTTCCAAAATTTCATTAAGGCTATTATTTTCACATATTTCTGACTTCAAGAGATCTTTAAACAAATAATTTTGACTTCTAAGTATATTGTAAGAATTTCATATGGTACAGAAAAGAAGATAAAAACCCCTTTCTCTCCCAAAACTCCCAGTTTCCTTTACTAGAGGTTCACTTAAGATTTTTAGGTATCTTTCCCAAAAATATGTATGCCCTTTAAAAAAAATACACAAATGAAGAGCCAGGCACAGTGGTGTGTGCCTGTAGTCCCAGCCACTCAGGAGGCTAAGGCAGGAGGATTGTTTGAAGTTCAAGTCCAGCCTGGGCAACATAGCAAGACCCCTGAGGTTACAACTGTCTATATATATGCTTAGGTATCTTGCTTCTTTCACTGACTTTTGCAGATAATCCAACCTCATTCTTTTCGGTGGCCACAAAGCATTGTCATTTATGAATCATCACAGGTGGTATTTAGATTAGTTCCCCCTTGGGGTTGTTACGATCAGTGCTCCAGTGGCCTTCCCTGTACATATATCGTGCCACACTGTGTGGCTTATATATAAAAGAAATTCCTAGTGGTGAAACTGCTGCTCTGAAGGCACATGATTTGGAATTTGTGGGACTTGGTAGATATTATCAAATGGTCTTCCAAAAAGGTTGCATTTCCGCCAACAGCATAGGAGAGTACCAGTTTCCTCCATCCTCACTGACACAGGGTTCTTTCATCTTTTTTCAGACTAACAGATAAAAGGAAATTCATTGTTTTGTTTTGATTTCTTTTATTATGAGTTAGGAAGAACATAGATTTATTTTAAAATAAATACTTGTTGGTTGCTTTTGATTTTAAGAATCAAAAGTCCTTTCTTTTTTTCTTTTTCCTTTAAGTACTTTGTGTTACCCATTTCTTATGGTTTCTGTGTTTTCTCTAGAAAGTCATCTTCCTAAATTGTGTAGTAAGTAAAATACATTTTGGGGGAAGATCAAGTTTTCTTTGCATTTTTTTCTTTTGAATCTTTGCTTGTCTAGCGTTGAACTAGTATTTCAGTCGATTCCTCCACCTCTGTGCTTTAGCAAGGTCTTCTGCAATTGTTTTAATCATTTGATCTGTAGTTTCTTTCAAAATGGTTGCTGTCCTTAGGGCATGATCCAAAGCCGAGTTTAAAATCTACAGAGGAAAAGTCCACACATTTTAATTACATAAACTAACTGCTGTTTCTGTTCTTTGGGTCCTCTCATTATTAAACATTACAAGGTGGAATTTTCGGAGTATTCCTGTTTTCCACTTGGTCTATTTCTGGTTTTGAGGGTTGGTTTCCTAGGAGACCAGTCTGAGATGGAATATATTTGTTAGGGAAAGGGATTGAAAAAAAGACCAGCACGTGACTGATGAGCATGAATCAGAGGGTGAGGTCAGCCACCAGCTGGGCTGTTTCCCTGCCGCAGAGAAAGAGAAAAAAAGAACAGCTCTTAGGGGCCATTGATGGGGATTTGGGAGCCATAACCACTGAGAGGGTATTCAGGGATACAGCGCATGCGTATGGAAACATTTGAACGTGGCCTGGGGATTCAAGTCAGTGATTTGAAATAGGAAACTGTTAGCAACCCTGATCACAGTGTCACTGGAACAGACCCACTGCCTTCAGCCCCCCAGCCAGGGAAATCCTGTAGCTGAGGCACCACCCACAAATCACTTTCTCCAGGAAATTTCCCTTGGAACCAATTTAGAATAATACAGACCATGCGGCTGCTGAGGCTGTGTGTCTTTAGCTTAGTGCTGAGCACAAAATTGTCTTTAGCAGAGCTTTTTCTGAAGCCCTGATACTGTAATAACTTAAGAGCTGCCAGTTCTGTGGGCATCAAATCAAGCTTACCAGCTGCAAGGATTCTCGAATGATTTTCTAAGTCCTCACCTCAGATTTTGTTTCTTCAGTGCTATCAAAGTCACATAAGGATTTGCTTCCAGAAATCCTGCAGGAGTAGAAATGGGGTGAGGGTGTTACAGGGTCTGAGCTGTAGGTCATGAAAGCCTGAAGGTTTTTTCTGGAAGACAAAAGCACATTGATACTTGTGTCAAGCACCACCCTCAAGCACACTCCTGTTCACCTCAGCTCTGTGGTCGGTAATGGCTCTATGTGTGTGGTTTGGGTGTGGGCGGATTCGTGCACACGCTGCCCTGGTAGCTCTCATACTCCCATGTGGCTGACCGCAGCTGGGCTTCAGAAAAACGTTGTTGCCATGACCATGAGGGTATTTCCTCCCAGAATTGATCTCCTTTTCCTCTAGTACAGATAGAGGCAAGACTCTAAAGACATTTTTTATTCTGTTTTCATTCTTTTGGGGCCAACTTTCTACCTTGCATTTTAATAAAACAAATGCACAAAACTGCCAATTGCAGGTACCTTGGGTTGAGTTCATTCTGGCACCAGTGAGCTTTCACCCCAGGGAGGCAGAAGCAGTCAAAAAATGAAAGCAGCTCCTTTTGAAGTAAACAGGCTCCCCTTGCCTGCTACCCTGTGATTGCTTCTCTCTTAGGGATGGCCGGAAGTCTGCACTAGGTGAGTGAGGGGTGCAGGGCCACTGGGCTGTTTGGGTTGTGCAGAGCATGGCTCTAGGGGGTTATTTGCGTAGCCTGTGAAGGGCACAGCCTGGACTTACGCTTTTCTCAAGCATGAGCCGTTGGCCCTGAGGGATACCACAAGAACTTGCCTATTGACAGGGCTGTTATAGAGCCACCCTCATATCTTCCTCTGGCTTCAGGTTTCCTCTGTTAAGCATTACTTTGGTACATAAAACACTTGTGAGCAATATCATCTCCAGAAAACGTCCTTTCATCCCTCTCCCCGACCATATGAGCATCAATTGGTTCTGCAAGTTATTTTAACACATTGGATTGATCCTCCAGGCAAGAGGTGGTCCAGCATCCAGGGCCCCTAACTAATGAAATACTCTGGGCAGGGGATGGCAGAGTGGAGAAGAGTCCTCTCTCTCCCCATATCCCATCACTCTCCACTGTCAACAATATAACAGCCATCGCTTGCTAAGTACTTATTATGAGCCGGGTACCATTCTAAGTGCTTTATATGTATGGACTCAGTCCTCAATGAGTTTAGCACTATTATGATTCCCACTTTACATGTGGGGAAATGGAGGCACACTTAGGTCAAGGAACCTGCCCAACGACACAGAACCAAGACAAACCCAAGAAGTCAGTCAGGCGCGGTGGCTCACGCCTGTAATCCTAGCACTTTGGGAGGCTGAGGCAGGTGGATCACCTGAGGTCAAGAGTTGGAGACCAGCCTGGTCAACATAGTAAAACCCTGTCTCTACTAAAAATACAAAAATTAGCTGGGCATGGTGGCGGGTGCCTATAATCCCAGCTAGTCGGGAGGCTGAGACAGGAGACTCACTTGAATCCAATGGGGCAGAGGTTGCAGTGAGCCATGATTGTGCCACTTCACTCCAGCCTGGGCGAAAGAGTGAAACTACATCTCAAAAACTAAATAAATAAATAAATAAATAAATAAAACCCAAGAAGTCTCCAAAGGCCACATTCTTAAACACTGCTAGACTATGGTAGAGGGTAGTAGGTTCAGACTGAGTGGCTCTGAGAGCAGAGCCTGAATTGTTAGCCACTCTGCAGCGCTATTGGTTCTGTCTCTTACATAGCTCTTGAATGAATACACAGACTCTACTCTTTCCATCTCCACCAACCTTGGTCAAGCTGCATCATCTCACCTGAATTATTGCACTGGCCTCTTATTTGGCCTTGTCCTGCAATCTTAACTCCTCTAATTCATCTCCACTCCCTCAGTAGCTAGACTGATCCTTTAAAACACTAAAAATCTTTTTAAATTCCCTGGTTAAAAAACTTAACTGGGGGTGGGGTCCTGCCACAGTGGCTCATGCCTGTAATCCCGGTGCTTTGGGTAACTGAGGTAGGAGGATTCCTTGAGGCTAGGAGTTCAAGATCAGCCTGGGAAACATAGACCCCATCTCTACCAAAAAAAAAAAAAAAAAAAGTAGCTGGCTGTGGTATCACATGCCTGTACCCCCAGCTACCCAGGAAGCTGAGCCAGGAGGATCACTTGAGCAAAGGGGGTCAAGGCTGCAGTGAACCAAGATTGTACTCCAGCCTGGGCAACAGAGCAAGACCCTGCCTCAAAAATTTTTTTTAACTTCACTGGGGGGCCAGACACCTGTAATCCCAGTGCTTTGGGTGACCAAGGTGGGAAGGTCACTTGAGGTCGGGAGTTCAAGACTAGCCTGGGCAACATAGCAAGACTCTGTCTCTACAAATTTTTTTTTTTTTTTTTATGGGCACCTATAGTCCTAGCTACTCAGAAGGCTGAGGTGGGAGGATGACTTGAGCCCAGGAGTTCCAGGCTGCAGTGAGCTATGATCACCAATGCACTCCATCCTGGGTGACAGAGGGAGACCCTGTCTCTAAAAATAAAAATGAATTAACAGCAAGAAAAAAAAAAACCCTAATTGGCTTCCTCTTGCTCCTAAGATTCTGAAATACTTCCTGGAGTTGACAAGTCTCTATGGACTGGCCCTGACAATTCCTTCCCTCATCAGCCTCATCTTGCTCCACTGCCGCTCCCTCTTTGGGGTTCCAGTCACACCATTCCTGAACTTGCCAAGTGCCTTCTCACAACACGAAGCTTTCCTAGACTGGAATGTTCTTCATTGCCCTCAGATCCCCTTGCTAGTTCATTCATACTTACCCTTCAAAGCTCAGCTTCCCTGAACCCCCAAATTAGATCAATAGGACTTTGTACATCCCCTTCTTGGCACTTACAAAGACTATGCGGCTTCTCTGCCAAAAAAGAAAGCTCTGTGGGGGCAGGGACAGTGGCTGACTTTTTCCTGTGTCCTCAGTACCTCGCACAATGACTTGGTTTATTGAATAAACAAATGAATGATTGAAGTATTAGATAGGTTTAGGTTTGAATCCTGGCTGTACTCCTAATGATCTAGGTTATCTTGGGGTAGGTAGTTAATGCACTATCAAGTACACTGTATACACCCAACCAATGAGAGATGTTTTGTTAGTAATCATGAAATAATACTTACTTTCCTGGTGTGGGCTCATGTTCACCTTTAAAGGATTTTGAATTCACTCTCTGAGAACAGATCCGTTTGAGTTTTAAAAAAGCTGAAAAATGTTAGCTATGATTAAATTCAGAGTATCAAAAATGAGCCCCAAATGGTGCATATGTATCATTCCTTGAACTTTTTGTATGAATGAAATATTTCATAAAATTTTAATAAATCAGAAAACTGGGATACAGACAACAAAGAACTTTTGCTGGGCATGGTAGCTCATGCCTGTAATCCCAGTGCTTTGGGAGGCTGAGGTGGGAGGATTATTTGAGGCCAGGAGTTTGCTACCAGTCTTCCCTGTCTCTACTAAAAAAAAAAAAAAAATTCATAAACCCCTTCCATACTAACTATAAATTTTTTGTTAAGTTAGCTAGGTATGGTAGCATGTGCCTACAGTTTTGTAGCTACTTAGGAGGCTAAGGCAGGAGGCTCACTAGAGCCCAGCAGTTCAAGGAAGCATTGAACTATGATCACATCACTGCACTCCAGCCTGGGCGACAGAGCTAGACCCTGTCCCCCAAAAAAAAATTAAAAAAAAAAAAAAAAGAACTTTCTATAAAGTATTCTGAACTTAGGAAAAGAAATTCAATTTTAGCCGGGCGCGGTAGCTCAAGCCTGTAATCCCAGCACTTTGGGAGGCCGAGACGGGTGGATCACGAGGTCAGGAGATCGAGACCATCCTGGCTAACACGGTGAAACCCCGTCTCTACTAAAAATACAAAAAACTAGCCGGGCGAGGTGGCGGGCGCCTGTAGTCCCAGCTACTCCGGAGGCTGAGGCAGGAGAATGGTGTAAACCCGGGAGGCGGAGCTTGCAGTGAGCTGAGATCCGGCCACTGCACTCCAGCCTGGGAGACAGAGCCAGACTCCGTCTCAAAAAAAAAGAAAAAAAGAAAAAAAAGAAATTCAATTTTAAAAGGAGTTTTAGGCTAGGCGCGGTGGCTCATGTTTTTAATCCCAGCACTTTGGGAGGCCAAGATGGGCAGATCACCTGAGGTCAGGAGTTCAAGACCAGCCTGGTCAACATGGTGAAACCCTGTCTCTTCTAAAAATACAAAAATTAGTCGGGTGTGGTGGTGGGTGCCTGTAATCCCAGCTACTTGGGAGACTGAGGCATGAGAGTCACTTGAACCCAGGAGGTAGAGGTTGCAATGAGCCAAGATAGTGCCATTGCATTCCAGCCTGGGTGACAGAGCAAGACTCTGCCTCAAAAAAAAAAAAAAAAAAAAGAATTTTATTATCAAATAGAAACCAGGAGTTTAGGTTCCTTGGGTACTTGCTGTGTGACCTGTGCATGACGTCTGACTTCTCTGGGTTTAACTACCACATCTGATAAATGGAGGAATAATATCTTCCAAGAGGTTGGACCAAATGGATTTCTGAAATCCTCTTCAATTTTAGGAGTTAATATTCTAGGAGCAGAAACTAATGATTATGTTGCAAAGACAATTCCAGAAAATAGAGACTAAACAGAGAAGGAAAATGTGGAAAAGTCACCATGGAAGACAAGAAGACAGAGAAAGGAAAAGAGATGAGTCAGTAACCAACAAATCTGCCTTCTCTGTCACCAAGGCTCCCTTCTCCCCTTCCCTTTCCCTCTTCTTCTTCTCTTCTGTCTTCCCCTTGTTCTCCCTCCAGGTCTCCTGTCTTATTCACTGATGTCAAGTAGCCAGGCTTCACTCACCCTCAGGAGGGTCCCGTTGGACAAGGGACACTGGGAGAGATTGTCCCTCAGACATGCAAGGCAGGGCAGAAGCCAGAAACCCAGCTTTAGTCATGCTGACCACCTAGACTTGGAGACTTGGGGCATGATGAAGAGGCACTAACCAGCTCAATCTTGATGCTTCGGTAGTCTCCAAATGTAATTTTGGATTTTACTGGAAACTCAGAATTAGAAAGCACCACAGTGTCACCTGGTCCAGTTCTAGTGCAGTGTACAGATCTACAGCATCCAGACAAAGTCCATTGTCTCCCAGTCTAAAGATGAGCTCACAACCTCCTGCCACAGCCCACTCCATTTTCTGTCAGCTCCAATTGCTGTAAGGGTCTTTGTAACCTGGAGGAGAAGCTGCCTCCCTATGACTTCTACCCCCTTAGTTAGCTAATGGAGTTCAAGATCAGATTGTGGATGAATCCGTTGCAGCCCTTGTTCATATACTGGCATGACACAGGCTGTAGACCTCAAGACTAAGAAGACAGTGAAGAAATCTGACCTGTGGCTTCTCCAGTCTTAGTGACTGTCACTTCAAAAGAATACATGCAGTTGGAGGATGTGGCAGCTGGAGGTGGGGAGGGGAGACACAGCTGAGGTCAGTCAGGTAAATGACATTCTTAAGGCTTGGGCACTGGCCATGATGAAAGATAAGAAACATTATCCCTGGCGCCCTCTCCCAGAGAAGGAGAGGAAGAGCTCTGAAGGTATGAGGGCAAGGATGTGGCGCCTGGCAGAGAACCAGGTATAGCTGTCATTCAGGGGTAAAACTATGAGTACTTCCTTCCCTCCTTCCTGTTCCCTTGGCACAGTTTGCCCTGCTTTTAGAACTTACCCCATTTTGTTTTGAGCTTTCCTTATTTGGGTATGAGTTCCTTCCTTTCAAGAGCTTGGGAAGGGGCAGCCACGTCATTCATGTTTTTAAATATGTTTGTGGGATTTTAATTTTTTTTCAGAAAGCAAATTTTTGCATTGGAAGTTAGCAATGTGATGTCTATGGAGTGTAAAAATAGTCTATTTCTCTACATGCTGACTCTTAGTAGGGATATATGTAAAGCATTAGCCACCTCTGAATAGTAACAATAATAGTGGTAATTATCCAGTAAGTCATTTATTTGTTCAGCAAACATTTATGGGTTGCTACCAACTTGCACTGGTAGAGTCCTTAATAACTTTCAAAGTCCTTGGTCACTGCGATTTCATATTTTCTAGCCCCCGCTCAGCCTCTTGCCATCCAGGTGTAGGGCTGGATTTGGAAGTGTCAGGCGAGTGCATAAGACCTGGGCAGCAGAATGGAGAGGCCAGGGCTTCCAAGATGAAAGTAGTGGTCAGTGTCATGTGAATGTCCCATATCTGGGACATTAGGTTGTTGACATGGATGGGGTCATGCAGGAGATGTACTTACAGGGTGAAGAGTTTTTGCTTTCATCTAAAGAATGGGGCTGGACAAAGGCACCCCTTTTGCTATGATTTGAGTAATTCTGTCCTGGAGTGTTGTATCTATAATGAAATTCTGGAAAGAAAAGATTAAAAATGCAGTTCATTGCCTGGGAACAGTGGCTGTCCCCACTCGCCTTTCTGAAGCCCCAGGTGAGTGTTACCTTTAGGTGGTTCCTTTCTGCAGGCTCTTTGGGAGGTAGGAATCTTAGTGCCACAGTCCTGACATTTGTTACTCTGCATTTCAGTGCCAGCATCAGAACAGAAGCTGTGTCCTGTATCAGAATCTGAAAAAGCCCAAGTTGCATGAATGAAGGGTAAGTGTCTTAATTATAGTCATAAAATACAGTGCGGAGAGCAGAGCTATAACCATGCAGGGTATGTATTTGGCACCAAAGTGCTTAACGTCCGGCTGTGTCACCAAGGGGAGTTGCCAGCCTGGGGTAACATTTGGGATTCCCTTCTGACAACTGAGAAATGTTTTGATAATTAACATTTCTTGTATGAAAATCTCAAGAGGTGGCATACATATTTAGGCTTAGTAAAGGTCTGCTGAATGAATGGATCTGCGGCAATTTGGCCCACTGAACTATCAGACAACCTTGTATTTGTATTTGTTTTTCCATAGTTGGCCTGATACATCCACATCCTTTCTCTCAGACCCTGCTGTCACCAAGAGCTTGCATTTTGTCATCCAGGCAACTGGAAAGATGGGTTTCTTCTATGTGACATTCATAAGCCTATAAGGGAACCTGAATCATGACTTTGCTCTCTTAGCCTCAGAGAAGCTAGTAGCAGACAGCACATGTATCTGGTGCAGGTCTAGAACCTGTCTGGCAGGCTGTGGACAGAGCAGCACTCCAGGTAAGGCCAGAGTATGAAAGCCTGGGGCCAGGCAGGTGAGCATGTCAAGCCTGGATGTCCAAGCAACATCTTGCTGCAGGACAGATGCTGCAGTGACAAAGCCTCTTCCAATGCTTCTCGCCTTACTGAACTCATGGTTAGACTCATTTTTAACATTATCTTTCAAAGGTTAAAGTGAATTCATCCCTGGCTGACAGCTTGACTTTTAACATATTATACAATATATAATAACTTCATTGTATAAGAACAAATCCATTTCATATTAGCAAATGGAATGAGTTTGAAGGCTCTGCTACTTATTAGCTATGATGGTTGAAAATATGTTCACAAATTCTTTAACATGCTATTTTTACTTTTTCTGAACCAAGGTTTCACTCTGTTGCTCCCAGACTGAAGTGCAGTGGCTCAATCACAGGCCTCAACCTTCTGTGGTGTTTGGTTGTATTTTTGTGTTTAAATATTGGGTCCCTATGTTGTCCGGCCTGGTCTTGAACTCCTGGGCTCAAGCAATCTTGGTTCAGCCTCCCAAAGTGCTGGGATTACAAATATAAACCACCACACCCAAATGACACTCTCTTTAAAAGGTAGAGCCTAATTTCTCTCCTCTTGAGTGTGGGCTGGGTTTAATGACCCACTTCTAACAAATAGAATAAAGTGGTAGTGATGGCATATGACTTCCAAAACCAGGCCACGAAAGACACTGAAGCTTCCATCTCAGCATATCTCTCTTGGATCACTTGCTCTGGGGGAAGCTGCCTGCCATGTGGTAACGACACTCAAGCAGCCTATCGGAGAGGCCCACATGTCCTGCCAATGCTCATGTGAGTGAACCATCTTGGAAGCAGATCTTCCAGCCCCAGGCAAGCCCCCAGATGACGGCATCTTTGGCTGACATCTTGACCAAACCTCATGAGAGACCCTGAGCCTGAACCACCCAGCTAAAGTGCTCCCAAATTCCTGACCCACAGAAACTCTAAGATGATAAATGTTTGTTGTTTTGAGCCTTAAGTTCTGGGATACGTGGTAACACAGCAATAGGTAACTAGTAGACTCACACTCACTCTTTGGTCCTGCCAGGTCACTTAACTTCTCTGAGCCGTTAGTTCCTTATCTATAAACATTCCTGCTTTACAGGGATATTGTGAGAGTTATGTGATAGACACTGGCAACAGTTTTCAAACTTTTGATTCCAGAACCCTTTTACACTCTTAAAACTGAGGACCCCAAACAGCCTTTGTTTCTGTGGTTTTAATCTACCATAAAATGATAATATATACCATTTTATATACCTGAAGTGAAAATTCCCCCTCATTGGAGAACAGCTATCATTCAACATTCAGTCCACTGCAGATGGATTGGTAGAGAGGTACTAATTTATAGATTACTAGTTATTTTTTGCTTGTGCAGAATCATTTAGATTTCCCAAAACTAAATGAGCAGTTCCAAGGTGCTTTTTTTAAGAATTTTAAACTGAGACGTTTAAAAGACAATTTTATTTATTATAGCATTTAAAAAGTAATAAATCAATTTCATATTAACAAAATAGCATGTTTTTAATGAAAATGACTATTTCCAAAAAATTTAGTGAGAAGAGTGGCATCATTTTATGTTTTGGCAAATATCTTGAATATCTGGCTTAATGAAAGGCAACTGGATTCCACAGCTGCGTCTCCATCAGTTGCCTGCAATACTAGAGTTGCACAGCTATACAGCTTGTAAAGGAAGGACCCGGTGGCCCCCCAAAAGGGTTTCAGGAAACCCCAGGGACCCCCCGATTACAGCTAGAAAACCCCTTCTTCATTATACCATCTGGCATAATACATCTTCAATCAATGAACCCTATGATTATTTTTTTTTTTTTTTTTTGAGACGGAGCCTCACTCTGTCGCCCAGGCTGGAGTGCGGTGGCGTGATCTCGGCTCACTGCAAGCTCCGCCTCCCGGGTTTACGCTATTCTCCTGCCTCAGCCTCCCAAGTAGCTGGGACTACAGGCGCCCGCGGCCGCACCCGGCTAGTTTTTTTGTATTTTTCAGTAGAGACGGGGTTTCACCGTGTTAGCCAGGATGGTCTCGATCTCCTGACCTCGTGATCCGCCCGTCTCGGCCTCCCAAAGTGCTGGGATTACAGGCTTGAGCCACCGCGCCCGGCCCAGTGAACCCTATTATTATTTGGAAATGTGTTGTCTACAGAGAGGCCAGTGCAGAACGAAGTGTGACAGAACAGAAGGCAGAGCTGGAGGCACGGCTCTGGGCCACAGGCAGTGCGGATGTAAGAAAGCCTGGACAGCTCTCCAGTGCAACTTCCTGATGCATAAGCTGGGGAGACAAGCTGGGCAGGTAGGTTAGGCTCAGAGGTGATTTTTAAGCTGAGAAGCTGCCTGAGCAGAGGCCTCCAGCCCCACCTCTTCTCCCAGGGCAGTTCTGCTAGATGTTTCTCTCCTTCAACTATCTTTGCAGAAAGGATCTTATGACTAAAAACCATTGAATTGCATGCACTGGGACACCTCCCAGCTCCAACTTTCTTTGCTTCTGTGAAATGTATATATCCAAGGCAGCAGCAACTCTCACATAGCCAGTAACATTGCCAGGTACAGTTATGGGTCATGTGGGAAGGATGAGGATGGACAGACTGAAAGACATCTTGTGATTGAGTCCGTGGAGTCCTTCATTTTCAGCTAGAAACAGGTGTTCATGCTTCACTCTACTTAACCACATCTTATTGAAAGTGATTCTTTTTTTCTTTTTTCTTTCTTTCTTTTTTTTTTGAAACAGGGTCCTACTCTGTCACACAGGCTGGAGTGCAGTGGCATGATCATGGTTCACTGCAACCTCGACGAGGGCTCAAGCAATCTTCCCACCTTAGCCTCCCAAGTAACTGGGACTACAGGCACGAGCCACCACACTCGGCTAATTTTTGCATTTTTCTGTACCGATGGAATTTCACCATGTTGGCCAGGCTGGTCTTGAACTCCTGAGCTCAAGTGATCCACCCACCTCAGCCTCCCAAAGTGCTGGGATTACAGGCGTGAGCCCCCATGCCTAGCCTAATCATTCTTTACATTTTGCAAATAAATAAATACATCATGCAACATCCTAGCGTAGGGAAATGCTCTTGGAGTGGCAGATGGCAAGCTGGTGCCCACCGTGAGAAGACCCCATGGGGAGGGACGCTGAAGACTGAGCACCCAGCCCAAGCCCGTCAACTTACTGGGAGTGGAATCTGAATGTGGTGCCTTTTCACGGACAGTTGAAAATCTTCCACAGTGGATCCTTCTGTGGCCCTTTTTCTCCACTTTTGGCTTCCTAAAAAAGGGCATGAGATCCTGTAAACTTTCAGTGCATTTCCAATAGAGATAGGGAAAGTTTTGGTAAAGCTGAAACGTTAAATTTTGTTATATCAGAGCCTGGAACAGTGTGGGGGGGCTTATTATCCTCCACACAGAGCTCTCGTCTGCCTGCCTGTGTGAGAGCTTTTCTACAAAAAATTGCACCCCAGCACAATTTGGCCTGATAAGAAAATGTACACAAGACATGAAAAATAAATGTTTTGTTCTGCAGAGGTTAATATCTAATCATCATATACACATTTACAAACCACATTTGAAGTATGGAATTATAAAGTTTGGAGTTTTCTTCATGCATCAAAATCCATTCCAGGCTGGGTATGGTGGCTCATGCCTGTAATCCCAGCACTTTGGGAGGCCAAGGAGGGCGGATGGCTTGAGACTAGGAGTTCAAGACCAGCCAGGGCAACATGGCAAAACCTCATCTCAAAAACAAACAAACAAACAAACAAACAAACAGTTCCTACCAGGGGAAGAAACTATGCTATACGTCAGTAATGGGTCACGTAGCTTTGGCCCTGGAAGTACAAGCTCATTATATCCAACAACTCCAGCAAAGTGGGCTTTGTCAGGTATCTGTGGGACTAAAGGCTGTGGGAGCATGTGGAGGTGATTTTGGTTGCACATGGCCACCAGGTGGCATCAGAAAGAAGCAACTGCAATGGACATTCTTCAGGAGCCTTCCTGTGGCCCACCTGCAGCTTCTTCCCTCCTCCTCAGAAATCCCAACTCCTCCAAAGGAATTCGAGTTAATAACAGTTCTGAACAAAGCTCTTGCTCAGCTCCTGGGATACAGTAATAGCCCCCAGGGAAAGTTGTTCATTCTTAGTGTGGAAGGCACCATGCCCAAGACATCCTGGTATGAATGAGGCAGGTTGCCCAGGGCTGGGGTTTGAGCCCAAGGCATTGCTGGGCAAACACACGCTCGCCGTGCTGTGCCTTGGCCTGCTGTTGGCGGAGAAGGGACGGGACTGTGGGTTCGTGGGGCTGGGGCTGAGAAGCCAGGCCCTTTCCCTCCTCTTGGAAAAACATGCTGTCCTCCTGAGTCACATATTTTCTCACACCTCATTTTCTGTCTCCACCCTCCTCCTCTGGGGCATTTGAACATCTGCTCTCCAAAGTGGGAAACTTGGATCTCACTCAAGTGTGTGCAGTCCAACACAGGGCTTTTTCTGCTTTTAAACTCCTTTGTGCACTCAAATCTTCTGGCCAAACTTAATTCCACTGGAGAAGACAGTTTTTCAACAAGACAAAGCAGCTAAAGTGCACCCTTAAATCCAAAGTTTTGCATCAGAAATAACATAAAGGGATAAGCATATTTTACATGTTATACATATATAATTTATCCACTTACATATAAACAATTTACAAATATCCTGAAAATAATATGTACATCAGCAAGCTGCATAAAGGACAAGCCCCACTAGAGAGAGATTTAATCTTCTAACAGAAAGAGTACGTAGCCCTCCCTTCAATCAATAATTCCTCAGGGATTATGTAGGTTACCAAGATTTTAATTCCTAAGTCATGTGTATCTCCTCATCACTCCCCAGGAGTGGATTCACTGTGAGATTTCATTGTACACTTGGTTGTCCTTCCAGCTTGGCTATCATAAAAAAGTATGATTTAGTCTGGAACATTGGTTCCTGTCTTGGTACTTAATGTACTTCTGTAGGGTATACACTAGTAATTTAGAAGAGAGAAATTTAGTACCTTGAATGCTTAATAAAAATGTTTTTTAAATGTCAAAATACTTTCATTATACTTAGTAAAATATTTAAAAATCCAAAATTAGACTTTAATTCAGTAAATAAAAATAGTAGGCCTGGGATGACTCAGTGAGTAAGCTTCATGAGTGCCCGTTGGATTAAAGGGGAGCTCAAAGCTGATGACTGACATGGTGGTTTAATGACCCACACACGATGACACATGACCATTTTTAGCACAAGCTTCATGCAGCTTCTTTTTTCAGGGGTGGACACTCATTAGAACGCTTAAGGCAGGTGCCCATTCCCACAACGGAATGCTTTCTAACAGGAGGCCTCGGTCTTTCAGACCCTGTCATCTGCTTCTATTAGAGTTCATTACGTACATATAATAGTGGTTGCTTAACACCTGCTGCCTCCCTGACTCTCGACCTTCCAAAGGTCAATGAGCCAAGCTTTGGCTGGAGTCCACAGTGAGCTTAGAGGTAACATCTCTCGCTACCTGAAAGAAGCTTCAGATAAATGATACTGAATCGACACGGATTAATAGTTGCACCGATGGGTGTTTCAAAAACAAAGAATTTCTCCTGAGGATTTTACATGATTTACAGCTTGTTAGCTCTGGAAGATTTCGAGCTTAGGAATGGGAAGAAGTCAGCCCTGAGAAGAGGGATGAGGCTTGTTCCTGGGACTGGGGGGCTCAGGTGAAACCCAACAGAGAAGACTTTTGCTCATCATAAGGAGAGAGTAGGGATGGTGGGAGCTGTTTGTTATACAGAATAAGAATCCCCCATGTAGACAATGTTCAAAAGCCTACAGGACCACCCTCCCTGGGCTGTAACCATGATTCTTAACCAACGGGGCTTATCCGAATCACCTGGGGAGATTTAAAAGCACTATTCCTACCAGAGCCCCACCGCTGGCGATGCTAAGATAGTAGGTTGGGTGGAGGCATGTGCATGATTGTGAAATCTCTCATGGCGATTTTGATGTTCTCCCCAGTTGAGGACCACTGCTACCGGATCTGTAGGGTACGAGGGAGGCTGGGCTCTGTGCCTGGGCCTAAGATCTGTGACTCTATAACTCAGCCAGCGGCCTCAGATAGTTGCCGCCCACTCTCGCTGGAGTTACTATGCCGGGACTGACTCCAATCCACCCTGGGAATGTAGCCACAAAAAGCCCTCACCATTCAAGTAGCCTGCGGCAGATGGCACAGCTCGGACTGGGTGCCCTCGTCTCTGCACAATCCTGCCTTCCTGGAGTGCCCCTGGGGTCCTCCTGCGCCACAAAGCACACAGATGGAGATGTTAGAGAGGATGTGACTCACGCCGCGCACAGGCCAGCAAGCAGCTGAGGTCCGGCTGAACTTGCCACGTCAGGCGGAGGGAGAGAGACTCGCCAAACCTCTCCTCCAGATGGGGAAACGGAGGCGCAGGGGGACAGGAGGAAAAGAAGGAAGAGCCCATCCTTAGTTCTGATGTCTCACTCGGTCGGCGCTGCGCCTCTAACGTCCTGGGCTGAAGAATGGAAGTTTCCACCCTGGCTTGCTTCTTTCCTCCTCCAAACAGATTTTAAAATCTGGTATACAGATGTATGTCAGAATACTTTCCCCTTTTTATCTTTCCCTTAGTTTCAAATTACTCCAAGCTTCACCAGAGAATGAACAGATTTAGGAACAAAATTTTTAGGTCTATTAATCTGACCGCTGGCTAGTAGAGCTCTAAAAGCCTTTCCAAAGAAATATATTCAGCTATGAATTAAAACAAGGTTTCAGGACTGTCTGGGGGCCTAAATGCTTGCTTGTATGTCCCTTTCTAACACAAAACAATTACTCCACTGACCCGTGAGGGCTGATACCACCCACTGTGTTTTTGACTATGGTCTTACCCTTTAGGTAAGTAAAAAATAAATGTACTTTTCCCATCATTATAAACAATGGCAGAAGCATCATTGTACACATAGCTTTTTCCACATCTTGGATTACTTCCTGAGGAAATGTCTGGGCCAAAGGTTGCGAACATGTTTGTGTGATGACCCATATTGCCAAATGGCTTTCCACAAAAGTTGTACAGATTTCACAGCCACCAACAGTGTGGACGGCTCCGTTTGACCACACCTTCCTCTGCATCAGGAATTACCACTTGAAAATGTTTCTGCTAATTGAATGAGGTGGGGGGGGGGTGGGGGGGGGTGTCATTTTTTGTGTTAATTTGCATTTCCTCCTTGACGAAAGGAAGTAAGTCTGTTACTATTTGTTGATTTATTGGTTGTATTTCCTACTTGTGACTTTTTTTTTTTTTTTTTTCTGAGATGGAGTCTCACTGTGTTGCCCAGGCTGGAGTGCAGTGGCCCAATCTCAGCCCACTGCAACCTCTGCCTCCCGGGTTCAAGCGATTCTCCTGGCTCAGCCTCCTGAGTAGCTGGGATTATGGGCATCCACCACTACCCCCAGCTAATTTTTTTTTGTTTTTAGTAGAGACAGAGTTTCACCATGTTGGCCAGGCTGGTCTCAAGCTCCTGACCTCATGATTCGCCCTCCTCGGCCTCCCAAAGTACTGGGATTATAGGCGTGAGCCACTGCGCCCGGCATTACTTGTGACTTTAGCTCATGTCCTTTGTCCATTAATTTTCTTGGAGGGTTTCAGTGTTTTCCTGTTACCATTTGTTAGTTGTTCATGATATGCCAGGTGCTTCTTTTATAGTCTCTTTAATACTTCCAACCATCCTGGCACATTGTCTCCATTTTAATGGTGAGTAATCTGAGGCTCAGAGGATTTAAGCAACTTGGCAAGGTCGCATCATGAGTAAGTGGGAGAGCTGGGATTTGAACTTTTACCTATCTGACTGGTATGTTGTGTTTTTTTTTTTTTTTTTTTGAGATGGAGTTTCTTTGTGTTGCCCAGGCTGGAGTGCAGTGGCGCAATCTTGGCTCACTGCAACCTCCGCCTCCCTCCTAGTTTCAAGCTATTCTCCCACCTCAGCCTCCCTTCCAAGTAGCTGGGACCAGAGGCACACACCACCACACCCAGCTAATCTTTGTATGTCTTAGTAGAGACAGGGGTTCGCCATGTTGGTCAGGCTGGTCTCGAACTCCTGACCTCAAGTGATCCACCCGCCTTAGCCTACCAAAGTGCTGGGATTATAGGCGTGAGCCACTGCGCCCGGCCAGTATGCTTGTGTTCTTAACCACAGTTCTGCTCGTTGGAGAATTTGTCACAGCATTTGATATAATGAAGTTCAACAATGAACATTATTTGCTCTTAATATTTTCTCAGTTGTCCATCTACATTTTTTTAATTGACTATGGTTTCAGTTTTGTAAACAACTTAAAATAATCAATATTGTCAAGGAGGAGGTGCGAGTGGCCAAGAAACATATGAAAATAGGTTGGATTTCAAAAATAGCCAGTTTAAAATAATGAGATATCAGTTTTCACTTATGCATTTAGCAAAAGTTGGAAAAAGAAAAAAATATCTAGGGTAGGCTCAAACTGGAGACACCAACATTCCCACGCACTGCCCTCAGCCTATAAACCCCATGGCCTTCCTAAAGGCCAGATTATCAGAATTTTCAGCATGTACCATTTGAACCATTAACTGCAATCCTAGGGTTTTATTCTAAAGAAATGATCAACTACAAAAGTTTGCATGTCAAATGATGTTACCTGAAGCAATGTTTATGATATCAAAGAACTGGAAAAAATTAAACGTCCATCAATGAGAGATTGTCTAAATGTGTCAGAGTACATTAATATAATGAAATATAGTGCAGTCATCAAAAATGAAGCGATAGGTTTATTCTAAGTGATGTGGAGAGCTGCTCAAAATATAACATTAAATGAAAAGCATAAAACTGTATATATAGAGAGAGTAAAATCCTATTTTGGCCAAAATGTATATATAGGAGAAAAAAAGACTGGAAGGAAATACACTAAAATATTAGCAATGGGTCGGGCACAGTGGCTCATGCCCGTAATCCCAGCACTTTGGGAGGCTGAGGTGGGTGCATTACTTGAGGTCGGGAGTTCTAGACCAGTGTGGGCAACATGGTGAAACCCCCTCTCTACTGAAAATACAAAAATTAGCTGGGCGTGGTGGTACACGCCTGTAATCCCAGCTACTCAGGAGGCTGAGGCAGGAGAATCACTTGAACCCAGGAGGTGGAGGTTGCAGTGAGCTGGGATCGCACCATTGCATTCCAGCCTGGGCAACAGAGCGAGACTGTCTCAAAAAAAAAAAAAATAATTAGCATTGATTTTCCTCTCAGTGGAAGTTTCTTCTTTACACTTTTCTTTATTTTCTCATTTCTTTTGTAATAAGCATGTATCAGTTTTATAATTTTTAAAAAAGGGTTTTTTCATCCATTTTTCCGGTATGTGTGTTTTTTTTTAAATTTTTATATTTTATCACTGCTAAGCTTACAGGGTTACTCCTGCACTTGACATTTAAGGCAGATTTACATTAGCAGAATGCAGGGAGGTGCCCCTCTTCCCGAGTTGGAGACCTGAGCTTTAATATTGCCTATCATTTACCCTGAACAAATCTCACCTTTCTAAATTACTCTTCCTCAGCAAAAAGACTCTGCAAACTGTAAAGCTCTGAGCCAACAGAATTATTATATCATTGTTTACTGCTTATTATAATATTGCTATCATTTAAGACCCCAGGGTTGTTAATCCCAGCATTTCCGATTCATTCAAAATGAAATAATCTCTAGACCCTCGGAACTTAAAATGTGGTCCCCAGACCAGAACCAGCAGCTTTGGCATCACCTGGGGCTTGTTAGCAATGCAGAATTGCAGGCTCGCCCCAAACTTACTGAATCAGAGCCTGCATTTTAACAAGATCTGTAGCTGATTCGTAGGCTCAGAGAAGTTGGAGAAGCTCCGGTCTAGGTACGCCTGCCAAGTTTCTCAGGAGTGCTGAAAGTCGGAAACCGTCAGCAGTACCAGCCATCACCAGCACTGACACCAAGGATGCCATTAGGAAGAGGCAGGTGATCTTGATTATGCCAATTTCACAGTCACATTCGGCAACACTGGTTTTAGTTAAAGAACCAACAATGAGAAGTACCCAGCCAAGCCCTGGCTGCAGGACATTACCCCAGAGTTAGAAGACAGCCTCATGGCCACTTGGTCTGGCTGGTTCTGGACAGTTGTATCTCCATAATGACCATTTAGGTAACTAATTAAAAAAAAAAAAGCAGTTTGAATTTTAGAATCAGTTCTTGAGCTACCTGGGAGCTCCATTATTTGGAATCATTTGGCTTTATTCTGGCAGAGTCATTGGGAATTTAATTTAGCACCCCTGGGATGGTGGGAGCGAGCAACCTAAGGCAAAGAGTGCTGTGGGCCTCGTGTGGTCATTTGACCTTCACCTCTCCCCTGGTCCCCCAGCCCCAGCTGTCCCGTCCCTCAGATCTCTGCCCAGAGGGTTGCAGAGGCTGGCCAGGCCCTGCTGGTGGGGCAGGTGAGGAGCCAGGCTCCCAGGCTTTGTAACTCGTAGTCCAAGACTGCTTTTCTTACGGGAGCCCCGTGGGCCCCCCTGGAGGCTGCATGAGGAAAGGGCCTCTTGCTGTGTCCTGTGTCTGCTGGGGCTGCAGGGCGAGAACTCACGTCTGCGGGGTCAGCTCACAGAGCTCCTCCTTGGAGGCCTCCTGCGGCCCTGCTTGGGGTGTCCCTGTCGCCTCACTCCCACCTGAGCCTTGAGGCCCAGGAGGGTGGCCAGGGTGCTCCTTGGGAACCTGGGGAGCCACACAGAAGGACTTGAATTAGAGCCACAGTCCCACGGGAGGTAACTCAAAATCAGTTCAGCATCCCTACAGCGCCCCTAAGACACCATAACATCCTGCCTGGCATCCCCACCCGTCTCCCCCAGCTCCTTACCTAGCTGCCTTCTCATCCTCCAAGACTCAGTCCAAATCTCACCTTCTCTGAAAAACCTTCTCCCTTAGTAATTCAAACCTTCTGCATTTAGTTACTTTTGGTCATATCCCATTACTTAATAGTCATGATAGCTAACACCCAGGAGTAATGTGCTTACTGTGAGCCAGGCCCTATTTTCAGCACATTACTTATATTAACTCATTTAAACATCGTAACAGCCCTGTGAGGCAAGTATTATTATCCCCATTTTACAGAAGAGAGAACTGAGGCACAGAGAGGTTGCATAACTTTCCTAAGATCACAAAGCTAATAAGTGACAGAGCCAGTATGTGAACCCAGGTAGTCTGGCTTCAGAGTCATGCAGAATGTATTATTATTTGCTTCACCATGCTTTTAACATTTAATAATTATATGTTAATTTAATTTTTTTTTTTTTTTTTTTTTTTTTTTTTTTTTGAGATGGAGTCTTGCCCTGTCGCCCAGACCAGAGTGCAATGGCGCAATCTTGGCTCACTGCAACCTCTGCCTCCCAGGTTCAAATGGTTCTCCTGCCTCAGCCTCCCAAGTAGCTAGGTTTATAGGTGTGCACCACCACACCTGGCTAATTTTTTGTATCTTTAGTGGAGACAGGGCTTCACCATGTTGGCCAGGCTGGTCTCAAACTCCTGACCTCATGATCCGCCTGCCTCAGCCTCCCAAAGTGCTGGGATCACAGACATGAGCCACCACACTCAGCTTAATTTGTTAAGTATATGTCTCTCTCACAGAAATGTAAGCATCTTGAGGGCAGGTGATTTGTCTGTTGTTCATGTTGTATCCCCAGTACCTAGAAAAGGGCTAGCATATAGCAATACATACTGCTGAGTGAATGAAGGATGCCAGCAGTAGACTCTTTCCAGGGCCACTTACCACAAAGTTATTTAGAGAGTTCTCATCATTTCACAACAGTATCTGTAAACTTGGGACCAAGTAAAGAAGAGCAGATCCAGACCCAGGGAGCCGCCAGGTAGAGGGCAGGGCCAACCCTGAGGTGGCCTCACAAAGACTCGCGACTCCTGCAGGTCCAAGACTAGCAGGGCAGCCGCTGTGAGCCTGGAGACTGCTTGGGTGCCTTGAGATGGGCTGTTACATCCGCAGTGGCTCGGGGCTTCCTCTATGAAGCAGCGACTCTCCTGGGCTTTCAGCTGGATATTCAGGATTCAAAGATGAGTGCAGAGTCACAGAGACAAACGAGACCCAGTGCTGCGGGGACACAGAGGCTGGGGCCAAGAATTCCTCCAGGTGCAGGGGATCGGGGGGCTTGGGGGTGAGGAGGGTGGCTGACTAGGAGTGCATAAATGACCTGACAGTAGAGCTGGGACTTGAATGAGTGAGATTTTGCCAGGCAGGTAAGTGCTTTGAGGAGGCAAACACTTCTTTGGAAGGGCTAACGTTGACATAATCTTTGTCACTTTGTCCTTTGCTCTGACAAAATCCTCATTCAAGTTGGAATATCAGCCCCAGGCTGTGGCTTCAAATACTGTATGAAACTAAAGAGTCAATTTAAGGCATTTATTTAAATGATTCCATATCTGAGAATTTTAATTTTAGTCTGACTGTTCTGATAGTTGAGGCTACAAAGGCAAAAAGTGTAGAAAGACGTGGTGGTTGATTTGAATTCCGAATCTTGCATATGTAGAAATCCAAAAGAATTTAACTTGAGAAAAGGAAAATGCAGAAGTGGATTCATGGGAAATAATTATTTCACTGAGTGTGCTATTCTTTATTTTCAGGTAGCTCATGCCTGTAATCCCAACACTTTGGGAGGACAAGCAGGCGGATCACTTGAGGTCAGGAGTTTGAGACCAGCCTGGCCAACATGGTGAAACCCGTTCTCTACCAAAAATATAAAAAATTAGCCAGGTAGTGGTGGCATGCGCCTGTAATCCCAGCTACTTGGAAGGCTGAGGCAGGAGAATCACTTGAGTCTGGGAGGCAGAGGTTGCAGTGAGCTGACATTGTGCCACCCCATTCCTGCCTGGGTGAGTACAAAACTATGAAGAAAAAAAATTATTTCTTCCAGATATGATCTATAAAAACTTTCTTATTCATCTGGAAGAAATAGCTCTTCAGTGGTTTAATGGGTTTAAACAGCGTTGTTACATCCTAAACTATAAAGATGTTTCAAAAATTAACACTTGAAATGCTTCTAATCTTTAGAAGCTGGTTCCATTTAAAATAATATAATTCATGGGACTTTGGAAAGTTAAGTTTTCATGAGATATTAAAATGAAATTCAGTGAATCCATGAATTAGGAGTCTATAAATGCATAAATACCATTTTTCCTGACACAAAATTAGGCTGTACATTGCTGTATTACCTCATTTGACAGTGAAGAGGAGGTGGAGGCCAAGTCATCCAGGGTAACTGGAGAACTCACAGGAGGAGAAGGAGCTGAAGTATATTTGCTTTCATCCATTTTCTCTTTAACATCTTCAAGTAGCATCTCCAACTTGAAGATTTCACCTTCCACTTTTCTAAGTAAACAATAAACACACAGGCATCTTCTGGGCTATGTAGTTGGCATTCTAATTAATAACGACGGTTCTTGAATACAGCACTGATTTATATTATTAACGTGGCCTGTCTTCTGGCACAAAGGAAAATGGGAGCCCGCATGTCTGTTCATAGTTTCTCTGACAGCCTGGGCTCTGATCTTCACCTGCTCGCCATTAGCTGCATATCCGTGTACAAATCACTTAGCATTTCTGGGCCTCCAATGTCTCACTTATAACCTGGGATAACAATACTGTACCTTACTTATCCGGATTTGATGATTTTGAGGTCCCTTACAAGGGACTCTAAGAACTGTGATTCTATGGAAATTTATGTGAATTTAAAAAGAGGAAGAATATTAGATATCTGAATAATTTAATTAACAAGTTCTAACCCATATGAATATATGTATGTGTATATAAATATATATTTTACCCAACAAAGAGAATCCATTTTCTTCAAATCTGTTACATTTATAAAAATTTACCTTGTAACAGTCCACAAAGAAAAATTTCAAGAAAATCCAAAATATTAAAAATTATACTACCTACTTTCTCTTGTCACTAGACATTAACAACGAAAACATAGCCCCCCAAGAAAACCCTATTTAATTAGAAATTTTAATACCTAAATAGCTTTGGATTAAATAGGAAATAAAAATGAATATTAGGCATAACTTACAAGTCAATGACAAATGAGAGAATAACATAGGAAAACAAATGTAATACAGTTAAAGCAGTACTCTGAGGAAAACTTCTAGTCTTAAATGCATTATTGGGGGAAAAGATATCAAAAATCAATAAACTATTTAAAACAGGAAAATAGAAAAGGGAATATAAAATAAACCGCAGAAAAGGATTCATAAAATTGCTAGAAATAAATGACACTTAAAATAATTCGATCAATAAAATAAAACATGTGTTTTTCCAAAATATCTATAAAACAAACCACTGGAAGTCTGAAAAACAAATAACATTAAGAATGAGAAAGGAAAAATAGGAAAAAGTTTAAATCAAAAGGCATTGGAAAATTCATATCAGCACCATTTAAAATTTAGGTGAATTGGGCAAGTTTCTAGGATAATATAAATTATTAAAATTCACTTTAAAAAGGTAGAAAATATGAAAAGACTAATAACCAGAGAAAAATGGGAATTGTCAAAAATTTCCACAAAAGGCATGAAGAGTGGGATAATGGGTGAGTTCTACCAGGCCTTTTTAAAAAATTTTCAATGTCTCTAGTATGTTAATTTTTATATATTACATAGTTTAAAATGTAATTTATTACAGTTTGAAAGTATATATTTCAACATACATTTTTACAGGAGAAATTTAAATTAAGTATATGCAGGCCCCTGAAGCATTTGTGTAGAACCTCAGAGTTCACTAAACATAATTCTATCAAGACTTTTAAGCAACAGATGAGTCCTATGTTATTAGACTCTTCCAGAACATGAAAAGAAAAGGGAAAATTGCCCAACTCATTTTGTGGTTCAACATTAGGATATTTATTAATATATTCCACTACATTAATAGATTAAAGGAGAAAAACTAGATTTCTAAATCCCATTCGATTAAACATTTTATTAAATTAAATAACAGCAAAAGCCCTACTTCTAGAAAGCTAGGAATAGAAGAAAACATTCTTGATGAAGCTTATTTACTTGAAGCATACCTAGGAGAATTCTCATTATTATTAGTAACATGACGAGAATGCTGTCTTTTATGGCTCACGCCGGTAATCCTAACGCTTTGGGAGGCCAAGGTGTGGGAGGATCACTTGAGCTCGGGAGTTCAAGACTAGCCCAGACAACATAGGGAGACCCTGTCTCTATAAAAAATTTTTTTTTATTAGCTGGGCATGGTGGCATGCACCTGTAGTCCCTGCCACTCAGGAGGCTGAGGTGAGAGGATCCCGGAGTCCAGGAGTCTGAGGTTGCAATGAGCTATGATTGTGCCACTGCATTCCAGCCGGGACAAGAGTGAGGCTTGGTCTGAAAAAAAAAAATGCTGTCTGTCACTAGCATTAATTATTCACTATTGTTCTGGAAAACCTAGCAAATGAAATAAAGAAAGAAAAAGAAATGAGACCTATAAGAGTTGGAGAGAAAAGAAAGTACAATACAAATATTCTAGAGTAAAAAGCTTCTTAATATTTTCAGATGCTACGGATTGTCATACTTAAAAACGAACACAATCAACTAAAAATCAACAAAACACTAAGAAGAGAATTGCATAAGGTAGCCCAGTACAAGTTAAATATACAATATAGAAATATTTCCTATAATATCAATTAGAGAAAACATCTGTCAACAATACTCAGAAAAACTACAAAATGGCTAGTAATAAACTTAACAAAAAAATGTGTAAAACCTGCACGAAGAAAACATGCCCCTGAGTGGGAATACTCACTGCAAAGATTTCAGTTCTTCCCAATTTAACCTATAAATTTAATACCATCCTAAGCAAAATCCTCATGAAATTTCATTAAGAAACTTGGTGAACTGATTATAAAGTTTATTAGTAAGAGGAGTGTATAAGATTAGCTAAAAGAAATTTTTTTAAAAAAGAAAGCATAAATATACACTAACCTATAATAATTTAAAACTGTGTGGATAAAGTAGAAATAGAAACATAGATCCATGGGATGGAATAGAAACAGCTCTGTATACACGTGGAGGTTTTGTATCTGATATAAGGGGCTTTCTCAAACGGTGGGGGAAGGCTGCCCTAACCAATAAGTGGTGGGACAAAGATCTAAGCATGAAAAAAACAAAGTAATAATTGAATAAAATATAGGAAAATATGTTGTGATCTTGCAGGCAGAAGAGAATGAAACAGGGGACAAGGAGAGACTGAAAGTTTAAAAGAAATGAGCCCGGGAAATGGTGGCTCATGGCTGTAATCCCAGCACTTTGGGAGGCCGAGGTGGGGGAATCACTTGAGGTTAGGAGTTCAAGACCAGCCTGGACAACCTGGTGAAACCCCGTCTCTACTAAAAATACAAAAAAATTAGTCAGGCATGGTGGCATGCGCCTTTAATCTGGAGGCTAAGGCAGGAGAATCACTTGAACCTGGAAGGTAGAGGTTGCAGTGAGCCAAGATCATGCCACTGCACTCCAACCTGGGCAACAGAGCAAGACTCCATCTCTAATAATAATAATAATAAAAGAAATGAAATGATGGAGCAATGCCTCAAGGTAGTAGAAAGGGATGGGTTCAAGGATCATGGCTAGAGAGGCTGGAGAGCAAATTAAAGAAGGGAGAGGAGGTGAAAACATGGGGATTTGGAGATGGAAGAGACATTTCTGAGGGAAGTTGTGATCTTTTCTATAAAGTGGAAGATAAGATTTCATGCTGAGACTCTCGGGGAGAAGTGGCTGAGGAAGGTAGAACCCCATTTCTTGAATTCTTGGCTTCTGGTGTTAGTATGTGAAAGAATCAAATTACTATTGGACTACATTCTGATAAGCAAGATGCATGAAATCCAAGCAAATATTTTTGCATATTACCTTGTAGAGGTAATAATGAGAAGGCTTTAATAAGAGCACAGCAGGTGATGTAAACGAAGGACTAGTCAATGAATTTGCAGAATTCTTGCCCCTCCAGAAAGCCCTCTGCATTAGCCTTTGGACTCAACACTTAGAAGGTTTCGACATATCAGGAACCCAAGGGTGCATAGGATTCTGCTCCTTGTCACATTATGCCCATTTGAGAACAAGAGGACCATTGTGGAGCTGATGAGTCTTTGCCTGTCCTGAGGTGGCTTTAGCTGAGATTTGGGAAAGGCTGGGTCCCTCCCTTGCCTGTGTTGAAAGCTTCTGCCATATATGGAATGTAATTGCAGTTGAAGTTCTTTTTATTTATACTCGTGCCAGGCACAGTGTGGTTGTAACTAGGATATAAATAAGACATTGAATAACTTTGGTCTTAATGTGCACAGAAGTCTGTCTTTAAAACGACTGCCCAAACAGGAGATTCTTTGGAAAATAAATATCCTTACTCTATGAATTTTAAATAGCTGAAGCATGCAGAGTTCTTTCTTCCCCTGCCCCCCAAAAAAAGCCTTAGGGAAAAAATCAATATTAAAACCTCATCCTTACTGTCTAATTACTCAGTATTGAAATAAAGGTAGACAGAGATTCCATTCATTTTGGAAAAGTAAAGCCATACCTTGGGGGAAAAAATACCACAGAACGCTAGGGCTGGAATGTAAACCATTAAAAAATTTGGCAACAACGATTCCATATTAAAATGCTATGAATAGAAAGGGCTGAACTTACAAATATTAAGCCTACTAAATCGTTTATTTTAATTTATACCAGGAAATTATAGGGAAAGAATCCGCTCCTTGAGTCCTGGAATACAGCTTAAAATTATTTGGAATGAAGAGAGGAGAATACAGTGCCATAAAAACCACCAGTTAGAAACTTCAGTTTCAAGTGTGTCTTCAAGGTTCTCATGTGAATTAACTCAGAAATCATTTAACTTTAAGCTTTAACACTTTTCCTTTCTCAGGATTTGTAGGTCCCTCACCCTGATACCAATTAACTTTACAATGACCCCCTCCTGCCCAGTGTGCCTTGGAATTATCAGTGAATGGGAAAGAGAAGGAGAAAGAGAGGGACAGAAGAGAGAACCAGGCAAGGACAATATAGGCAGGTGTGGGGAGAGATCGACAAGAAAGGAAAAAGCTGAGAGGGAGAAGAGAGGAGGAACTTGAGAAGAAGGCCCTCTGTGGTTATCATGTGAGCCTTTCTAGGGTTTTCTTAGGCTCCTGTGGGTCTCCAAACCAATTATAATGATATCCAACAAATTGCAAAATTTTGGTACAATGCCTCTGCCCCAGGAAGCATTTGTTCGTTTTGGGTGTTCCATCTGAGTCAATGTCCAGCACAGTACCTTACACTCAACAGGTCCTCCATGCTGTCTGTGGCATGAGGTGACACTTTGTTCATTGGTGACACAGTTTTTGCTGACCCTAGACCAGTGACTCTCCAAGCACTAAGCCAGCAGCCACATCAGAATCCCACCTGAAGGAGATCACCTTTGACCCCTCCACCTTACACAGTTGGTTTAAACCTGACCTTTCTGGATCAAAGTCACCGACAATTGTTGATTCGTGCTTGTGGAGTTGCTGCTGCAAAGTCAGATGCTTGTCCTTGGTGGTCAGAAAGTTCTGCTCCAGCAGTTCAAGGTGTCCCTGCAGTTTCTCCAGGACCTGCAGCAGTAAAGTCACTGGAATCACTCACATGCAAGTCTGTGTGTGTAATTGTTCTCCCAAAAACACAAAGCAGCCGTACCCTACAGTAGTGTCAAAATGAAGCTGCCATCCTTCTCCCAGCAGCATGAATTTTTTTGTCTCAGAGTCTGACATCTAAACTACAGACAAACCCGAGGGTCATCTCAACATTCACAAACCCTCACAGCATATAGCTCAAAAATACAATTACTTCTGATTTCTCTCTCAGAACCCACTCAGAAGCCTCTGGCCTTCCTTAGTGGGACATTCATAATCCTGTATATTTGCAGAATGGTTTTTAGCTTACAAAGCATTTTTCCATTCCTCATCTTATTTAATCAATGCATCAATGTTGTAAATGTGGTAAAGAATATTTTATTATCCCAGTTTTACAAAGGAGGAAATTGGAGCTCTAGCAATATGTCTGAGGGCACACGGATCTTAAAAAGGAACTGGAGATACATGGCCTGGGTTTCAGTCTGTGGGGAGTTGCAGGATGAGATGGGGAAGGAACAGCAGGAAGATTTAGCCAAAGCTGTAAATGGGTCTCCAGACATCACCACGTGCAGCCTCAGGCAGATGAATGTTTAAACTCCGGGGGTTAGGGGCATGTTGAAGATGTATGGAGGCTTCGGTCCCACATCCCCAGTCACTAAACATTCCCTGAGCACTGCCTATGTCTGGCCCTGGGCTAGAAGTGTGAGATTAAAAAATTGCATCAGGCACAGTTCCTGGTCTCAGAGATGTTGTTCCATTGAGAAAAGAGACTGTGGTTTAGAGTACTTAGCCAAAGGCTGGGCACAGTGGCTCATGCCTATAATCCCAGCACTTTGGGAGGCTGAGGTGGGCAGATCACTTTAGGTCAGTAGTTCAGACCAGCCTGACCAACATGGTGAAACCCCATCTCTATTAAAAATACAAAAATTATCCAGGCATGGTGGTGCGTGCCTGTAATCCCAGCTACCCGGGAGGTTGCGGCAGGAAAATCACTTAAGCCCAGGAGGCAGAGGTTGCAGTGAGCCGAGATTGCGCCACTGCACTCCAGCCTGGGCAACAGAGCAAGACTGTCTCTCAATCTGTCTCTCTCTCTCTCTATTTTATAGATAGATAGATAGATAGATAGATAGATAGATAGATAGATAGATAGATAGATAGATAGATGATAGATAATATATAATAAATATATAATATATATACACACCAAAGCCAGAACTCTATATCTATATATAGATATAGAGGGAGACTTTTGCCAAGGCCCAGTGGAAGGAGTGCAACTTAAATCTCTGGAGGGCCTGGACCAGGCAGTATCCATGAAATAGAGAGGAAGGGATGAACTGGGGAGAGGTTGCCCAGGACAGAAACATAGCTCGGTGAGGTTATAGGATCACACACAACTGGGTTCAAGTTCAGACTCTGTCACTTACTCATTGTATGATTTTAGTAAACTTGAACTCTCTAAGCTTCAGTTTCTACATCCGTAAAATTAAGGTAATAGTCCTTGCCTCATATTATAAAAACTAAATGAGATCATGCATTGTGCCCAGGACTATAGTACATACTTGACAGATTATTAATTCTTCTTCTTATTTTTTTTTACTTAAGATGGAGTCTCTCGCTCTGTCACCCAGGCTGGAGTACAGTGTTGCAATCTTGGCTCACTGTAACCTCTGCCTCCCAGGTTCAAGCAATTCTCCTGCCTCAGCCTCCCAAGTAGCTGAGATTACAGGCACGCACCACCATGCCTGGCTAATTTTTGTATTTTTAGTAGAAATGGGGTTTCACCATGTTGGGCCAGGCTGGTCCCAAACTTCTGACCTCAGGTGATCCACCTGCCTTGGCCTCCCAAACTGCTGGGATTACAGGCATAAGCCACCACTCCCAGCCAATTCTTATTAATATTAAAAATGAATAAACAAGAGTTTGGAAACATATTGGCTAAAGGGTGTATAAAAAACAGCAGGTGTGGCAGATGTTTTCCATTTCTCCCCAGGTTCATCCTCTGTCTTTCCCTGTGCTGACCTTTAATGGACTGCACCACAGGCTCCCCTGGGCTCTGGCTTTGGTTGGTTTTAGTCAATGGAAGGCAACAGCAGGAGAGAGGTGTTGGAGGATGAGATGGGCGTCTTTTCTTCCTCCCTGTGCCGTCATGGAGTTGACTCTGTCCCTCCACCAAAGCCACAGGGCTTGTCAGCTAGTCCCACAGTGACAGCTGCTCTCTTTAGGCTCCAGGACCTGCTTTTCCTGTGCTCCTTCACGTCAAAGGGGAGCTCCCCACCGGCCCTTCCAGGAGATGCTTTTCCATCCCTTACTGGTTTCTCTTAGCCTTGCCCACACTGTTGTAAAATAATGCCTTTGTTAAACTCTCCTCGGTTGCACCATTTAAGTAACCATCTGGTCCCCGCCAGAACACTGACACTGTAAATATCACAGACAATGCTTGAGTTTCTAAGCTTGGGAAGTGAGAAGAATGTGGTAGACCCGACTAAACTGAGGAATTTGGAAAGGCTAACAGGCTCGAAGATACCGATGTTGGACAAGGTAGAGTTTGCATTGAGGGTGCGATATCCGAAGTGAGGATAGACACAAACATTTGGAACTATAGATGAGAAGTCAGGACGAGTAATTTAGGAACTGGAAGCCTGAAAATGGCAGCTGAGGCCCTAAGGGGGAATTAGGTGTTCAAGGGAAAGAGGGTAATGAGAAAAGAGATAAAAGCTAATCATGAATTATAATTCATGATCTTGGAATTTAAATTGTGTTATGTTGCAGAAGATAGGGCACAATTTTCTCGGCAGTAATGTGCCTCACTGAATTCTCATAACAACTCGGAAAGGGAAGACATGCTGTAACATGTCTACAGTTGTGTAACCAATAAGTAGGGGCGCGACATCCGCTCCAAAATCCAAATGCTTTCTGCTGCATGGTGCTGCTCAGGCTGAGGCGGTTGCTTGTCGCCCTTTCTGGCTTCTTTCAAGACTGAACCACCTGGGCCGGGAAGTCCCAGACCACAGGCTGATACTGTCAGGAGCCACCTTTACTCTCCTCTCGGTCAGCAGGGATCCCCGCATACCCGATAACATCAGGAAGAAACCTCCAGGCTTCCGAAGGCTCCTGACCAAACCAGTTCTCTCTGCTTTGCTTGGCCCTTTAAAATTCTGTGTTCTTCCAATTCCTGAAATCCTAGCTTTCTGGAGGTCTTGTTTACCTGTTGTTTCTTCCGTAATCCCTGCAATCTGGCTTCCAGATCCACCACTTCATTCAAAACCAGGCTTGCCAAGGACCCTTATAACCTCTTGATTGCCAAATCCAATGCACTTCTTATTGGAGCCCACTCTCATCTCCTGCAAACCCTCTTTTCTCCTGGCTTCTTAGCCTCTGCTCCTCCCCAGCTGCCGTTTCCCTGGAGTCTCTCCTGGGCCCTCTTCACTTCTCACTCTGTGTATTTTGCCTGGCCCGTCTCATCCACTCCAGTGTTAACCCACAACTATCCCCAAATCTACATTTTTCATCCAAACAGTTCTGCAGGCCAGATCCACTGGTCTAACTGCCTACTGGACCTCTACTTAGATGTCCCAAAGGTAGCTCAAACTCAAAATGCCCCAAACTAAACTTGACATCTTGCCTCCTGCTTGCCTTCCATACCTGTTCGAAACAGGATCCTCTACTTTTATTCCTGACCTTGGTTACCCAAGCCAGATATCTGGAGCTCATCCAAGCCTCTTCCCTTGCTCTATTCAGCCCTTTCCATCTGCCACCATTTCCCTAAACCCCCAGATTTGTCCCCATCTCCATCCTCATTGCCAGTTTTGGTTCAGGTCCTCCTGACTTGTTACCTGAATTCTGGCTTCCTAACCAATCTCTCTGCCTTTAGCCTTGCCCCCATGGTGCTTCCCATTTGTCAGCTTGAAAACCTTCAATGCAGCTGGGCGCAGTGGCTCAAGCCTGTAATCCTAGCACTTTGGGAGACCGAGGCAGTGGGAGACTGAGGCAGGTGGATCACCCTGAAGCCAGCAGTTCAAGACCAGCCCAGCCAACATGGTGAAACCCCATCTCTACTAAAAATACAAAAATTAGCCAGGCATGGTGGCGCACACCTGTAACCCCAGCTACTTGGGAGCCTGAGGCAGGAGAATCACTTGAACTTGGGGAGTGGAGGTTGCAGTGAGCTGAGATCACGCCACTGCACTCTAGCGTGGGTGACAGAATGAGACCCTGTCTCAAAAACAAACAAACGAACAAACAAAAAATCTTCAACGCTGCCCAATTACTCAGCCTCAGGCATGGCTTAAAGGCCTTCATAATGTAACCCTGTCCACCTGTTCCATCTCCTCCCCCACGCCTGTGTCATCACATGCTCCCCAGTGCCGTATGATAAATCACAGTGCCCACAGCTCCTCACGCTGGCAGCGCTTCCTCACCCCTGTGCCACTGCACCTGCTGTTTCCTTTTTCTAGAATACTCCTTGATCTCCTTCTGCCAAGCTCATCCCTATTCCTCCTGCAACACCCAGCTCAGAAGTGACTTCCAGGAAGCCTTCCAAATGTCCCCTCACTGGCAAAGGTGAGCCTCTTCCAGGCTGCCATTAGCATTCTCTGTAACATTTCTCCAGCTGCATTTTAGCTGCCTGTTTAACAGTCCACTGTTCCTAAGAGACTATAAGCCACTTGAAAAATGAATTGTTTATTCATCTTGAATTCCTAGTGCCTGGTACAGGGTCTGGGACATACAAAGTGCCTGATAAATGTTTGTTGAATGAATGATTTAATTAACATGATGAATGAGAAAATAATCAACTTTGTCTTTTACCATTTGGATCCCCTGGTTTTTGTCCATGCTGCTGGGTTTCTGAAGCACAGCCCTCCCTAAACCTTGCTTGTGCCTACATCAGAACTTCTGACCTTATCCCTTGTTGATAAGCTGATGGCCTCAACTACATCTTCAACGTCAGCATATTTCTGGTTCTCCCAGCTTTACCTTTCACCCCATTGCTCCACCCCACTTCCCATGATCCTGGCACTGACAACAAGAGTGATGTGGTGATGACGTAAATTAATGGTTTGATTAAATGCAGCAACTAGCGAGGATGTGAAAGTAAAAGATTTTGACCTGAAAAACATTGCTTCAAGGTTGATTTTATGAGTATTCAAAGTCATATTTAATTTCCAGGCAATGGCAGTTTTTATAACCTGAATCCACCAGTACCCATCAACTGTGGACAGGCCCACCCTTTATAACTGATTACAGGTTCTCCTCTTGAAACTCCCGTGGTGTCAGATTAATTATGAGTAACTGGCAAGGAGTAACAGCCATAAGTAATAGATCCCCTGAGAAGGAAAGAGGGCTAAATAGAGAGAGAAACAGAATTCTAAGCTCTTTTAGCCCCCATAAACAAAGATGGTTTAATCTTTAGCAAAATATTTCCACTCCCACCACTGTAGAGAAAACATGGCACTATAAAGTTATTTGTCTTTATCCAAGCCAAATTCTCTAATCAAGATTTTTAAAACAGGATAAAATTCATTACCAGCTTCTTGTCTTGCAAATGATAAGGAGAGTCCTGTTTTATTCTTTTGGAAAATTCTTGTACCTGCAGTGAAAAAATTACAGTCTCTCATTAATGGCATGGTGTCTCATATATGAATTTGGTTACTGATATTGTTTATAACAAGCTTTAAAAGTGTTACTTTAGTCTTCAGTTGATCAGTCTGTTCTTTTAACTTCTGACACATCTGTCTCCCTTGGGATATCTTTTGAAATATGTAAGAAGAACTTGAGGAAGTGCCTTTCTGAGAGGTTGGTGACAACTTAGAGAGACTTGCCTCAGATTCTATTCCTATATAAGAAAGAATACATTTGGGCTACCATTCATCTCAGCTTATCACAGTTTTATTAAGAACTGAAAACAGGAAGTTGTTGCAGTCACCACAACTTACTATTTTAAAAAATATTTTTTTTCAAAATATATGTCTAGGCCAGGCACAATGGCTCACATCTGTAATCCCAGCACTTTGGGAGGCCAAAGCAGGGGGATCACTTGAAGCCAGGAGTTCAAGACCACCCTTGGCAATAAAGTGAGACCCCAACTCTACAAAAAAAAAAAATTATCTAGGTGTGGTGGCATGCACCTGTAATCCCAGCTACTTGGGAGGATGAGGTGGGAGGATCATTTGAGCCCAAGAGGTTGAGGCTGCAATGAGCCAAGATTGTGCTGCTGCACTCCAGCCTGGGTGACAAAGTGAGACCCTGTCTCAAAAAGACAAAAACAAAACACATATGTATACATGTATATACACACACATATGTATATATATATAAGCACACACATATGTATACATATATATATATAGCTCTCTCTCAAAGAAGTTTTAAAACATTAGTACCTGTGAGAAGTTCTTGGTGGATATGTACTGTGGGCTCCATCTGCACAATTAAAGGGTAAGAAAACATTACTGTCAATATTGATCAATGACACCACTATTCAGAATGACCCAACATGTTCTGTCATCATAGAGGCAGCCCAGGTTTGTAGTGAAGAGCTGGGACCATGATGCCAAGGTTGAATTCCACTCTGACACTTACTTGCTGGGCAACCCAAGTAGTTGTCTCATCACTTATAAGCCTGCAATTCCTTGGCAGGAAAATGAGGATATTAAGTGAACCTACCTCAGGTGGTTATTATGAGGATGAAATGTTAAATATCTACCATAGTATCAGGCAGGTGGTAAGCATTTAACAATACATGTTATTTGTTATCACCATTGTGTTTGATGCTAGTATGTGAAATGCTGAACTGTTTCTCCTAAAACTAGACCATAAGCTTCATAAGGGTAGGGACCATTGCTAGTCTTGTCACCAGCTCTGTTGCTGGTCCTCTCACTAACACAAAACACATGGTAGCCACACTCTAGAGAATAACAGAGGATGTATTAAGTTCCAAACTGCGTCAAGACAGTGATGGTTTTCTGCCCATCACAGGCTAATTGAACAGTTTAAATTCCAGAGTGATTCACCTTGGGGGGTCTTCCCTTTGTTGCCAACAGATAAAGCTCAGAAATATGCTAGTGCCAGACAGTTGGTCAAAATAGATATGGTCTTTCTAGATATCCCAACTGTATGATGGATATGAAACCTGCAGGGTCCAATTCTCCAATCTGAATTGACAGGACTGGAAAAAATCAGATACCTGACCTTGAACCCGCATACCAGAGGGAGATGAGACTGATATCCATCTGCTCCTGCTAACCACGGGGCACTGAGAACTGGACACAACGAGGATGTTCTCCTGCAAGCAGAACAAGGAACCCCGACACTTCCCAATACCACGGGGGGTGCAGGTTTCTGTCAGACTTAGAGAGCATCCCAGTCATGGCCAGGTGGGCTCAGGTTTGGATGCTCAAACTCCCCAGAGCATTCAGTTGAAAGAGAGGAGAGCTGAAGCATGAAAATGGAAATGGAAATTTAAAAAAGAAAAGAGAAAAATCACTTCCAAGATTAGGTTATAGAAAAAAAGAGAGAAAGAATGGAAATGGAAACAGGCAGTGTAGTTCAGTCCAGGACACTTTCATATAAGGCTCAAAAGACAGATCATGCACTGTAGGAAAAGTGCCAGAGAACTAAAATGTTTATTTTGATTGTTAATATGGATTTACCTTACTATTGGGCCTCAATAATCAATGAGATCCGGAGCCTCAGCATGTTGGGAAGTTGGTGGGGGAGTGTGAGAAGATGGGATAAGGGAAAGGGGGAAATAGCATAAATTAAGCATTAACAAAGTTTTGTACCAAATGATTACCAAGATAACAAGCTTGAAATCCATTACTAATGATCTTAATTCCATTCAACTTAGCATTAAGAACTAAGGGCATAATGTACATAAGACAGGAGGCCCAGCCTCTGGGGGAAGTTAGGCAATGGAAAGACAAAGATAAGGTTGCTGCCCTCCAGAGCCTTAGAATCTAGTGAAGGAAGCAGATGCTTCTGCTATTATGATCCAAAGCAGGCTGAGATACACACTCTGATGGAAGGACTAAACAAACAAGTGTGGAAAAGATTGTGACGTGGGAGACCTGAAAAGTTATGTGGCCCAAGGGGCAACTGAAGGAGGCCATGAAAACAAGCAGGTCTTTGGTAAGTCAAGATGGGATGTGCCATGCAAGGCAGGAGCTCAGAGAGCTCAGGGCCTGGGAAGAGGTTCTGGACCAGCCAGGCAACTGCAGATGACTCCTGAAGGGGGGCAGCTAAGTTTAAGTGAGGAGAGCCAAATTCTGGCTTGTGGAATTTGGATTCTATTCTCTTATATGTGTTTGTCAACGTGGCCCCTGATGCTTCTCGTGAGGACCCTGAGAGTCTGAGTGGCCACGTCACTCAGCCAGGGTGACCCAGGGTGCTGAATGAAACCTTGGAACCAGAACCAAGCTCTATTCGCCCTCCAAAAACCCACACTGAAAGAGATGAGCAGTGATCCCAATTAATGTATTTACAGGAGACCGTTTCATTTACCTGGATTTGTTGTGAAGGTTCAGTGATTTCCCCTTTCTGCTCTTGATGTTGTTTTTCAACACAGTTTGACTCAGGCGTGGTTTCTAAAATATCTTGCACAACAGCGGGTTTCTCTCTCAACTTAGAAGAAAAGCTGGCTTGTTTAGCTATTGCAAGTGGTTTATTAATTATGTTATTTTTAGGATTTTTCACTTCGGGAGCAATCTTAGAGAAATCAGGGAGCTGGTAATGAACTTGACCTTGGCCATATTTGAACCTGTTGCCCAAACTTGCTTTTTCAGTATGCTGTTTCTGGGGTGCTTGCCCTTGATAACTGTTTTGTTTATCACCTGGACCCTTGATTTGAGTTAGAATATTTACATTTTCTTGATGGCTGCTATCTCCAGCAGCCACTGTCTCTTCTAAATCAGAGGTATTTTCTTCTGTCATGGTGGGAGAACCAGGCTTATTGCTGTTTTCACCATCCCTTTTGGGGTTGAGTTGGTCAGTGAGTTCTGGGGTTTGTTCTTTGGGCCAAGAATTCTTATTACAACATGAAATAATACTTTTAATAATAGCTTCCTCTTCAAAACTGTCGGCATTTGAGATCTCTGGGAGGGTTTCACAATCAATGCCTTGACCTCGTAAGAATGGCTCTTTGGAAAGATGATGAAGTAAAATATCAGAAATGCTTGACTTAGAAGCATCTTCTTCATTTGCTGGAATACAAAGAGCTGCAGTGCATTGTTTCTCTTTCTCATCTTTATGGTTGGCAGCATTTTCAGTAATTTTACCCAGGGGCATGGTCATAGCTGTATTTCCACAAGTTTCGTTATGCATAGCCTTCTCTTGAGGGTCATCTGCTATGAAAATAATTTGACTTGAGACTTCAAAGGCATCATTTTTTGAGGTAAAACTGTAATCATTGCATATCTTAATCTGAGAGAGGTTCTCATCATAAGGCAAATCCTCCTGCTTATAAGTCGTGTCTTCTGAAAAGTCAGCCTCATCCATGTGTGTGCGGCCCGATCTCTCTTGTCCTCTGCCGCCTGAGCTGGCTGCTGTCGATTGTAACAATAGCTCTGGTTCTCACTGACTGTCTTCACTGTGTGCTATTCTGTGTGAAATAAGAACAGCCTCATTGTTAAATATATTGGAATAATGTATACAACTATGCCAGAACAAAGTGGATGTTTTTTAATTAGAAAAATTCAGTTACAAACAGGAAGGCAGAAAGCTCAGCCACAAGCTGACCCATCCTCAATCCACACTATCTTAACACAATCAGTAGTATCAAAGCAAGGAATGGGGAAAAAAAAGGAGAGTGTTACATTTTTCATCTATTAAATTTTGAGAGAGACATGAGTCTACAGTTAATGGCCAAATATTTATCAACCTCCATTAGGAGATACTATTTGGAGTTTATTCTCCCAAAGTAGGAACTTGGGATGCAAGTAAAGGATTGATTTTTTTTTTTAACTACCAGAGCCACGCCTTGTCCATGTGTCACTGACAGTCCTCTAAGCCGTATGGCGCTGGAAGCCGGCCTAGCTCACATGTAACACCCATCTTCTCCATTCTGGTGCTTTTTCACCTGTCCCTCCAGACCTTCTGGTCCCCTTCTGACTTTCCCTTGCATGTCTGAGAAGGGCAGAGAAGGACTTCGAGAAATATGACCAAAGGGTCAGGCGTGGTGCCACACACCTGTAATCCCAGCACTTTGGGAGGCCGAGGCAAGCAGATCACCTGAGGTCAGGAGTTCAAGACCAGCTTGGCCACCATGACAAAACCCCGTCTGTACTAAAAATACAAAAAATTAGTTGGGTGTAGTGGCGCACATCTGTAGTCCCAGCGACTCGGGAGGCTGAGGCAGGAGAATCGCTTGAACCTGGGAGGCAGAGGTTGCAGTGAGCCAAGATCAAGCCACTGCACTCCAGCCTGGGTGACAGAGAGAGACTCCGTCTCAAAAAAAAAGAAAAAAGAAAAAAAAAAAGAAATGTGACCAAGGGACAAATAGGCTTTCAAACACCTAGAGGCCAGTCTGCAGCCAAATGTCCCTTGTCTAATTTGGACTCAGGCAGGAACCTAGTCAGAAAGGCTGCCTTCCCTGAACCCCTGCCAGCCACCACAGCCCACGCAGCAGTCTGGTGGTCCCAGAGTCTTTGGGGATATTCCTGAAAATGGCTGGAGTAAAACCAGCTGCCATTTGGTATGAGTCCTATTTTCTCTTCTTTAAACAAAATTCAAAGCACCCATTCAGATATCTCTTCCTGATTTGTGAACTTTTGGGATAATTCCTCAGAAATGTAAAATTATCTCAAGTTTTAGGTGGAGTAACTGTGGTTCCCTCTTCCCTGGGGTACCAGCCCAGGGTGACCACAGCCACTGGCAGCCTCCCTTGCCCATACGATGATTAGGTTGGGTGAGCAGATCTCTGAGGTTCTCTCTCCAACCAAATTTTTAGGAGTCTATAAACTGGTGATTTATTAGGTAACCTCAAAAGCTAAAATCATATGTTTGACCAAAATAAAATTTTTTTGAACTAAGTCGTCCAAGAAAAAAAGGAGTACAAACTAAATGTGGTGGAAACATCTGCGAGACATTGTACAAAAATCTTCATTTATAGACACATGCCAATGTTAGAGAATCCAAATTAAACAGATGCTCTGTTTAGACAGGTGGAGAGAAAGGAGAATATTACTGCAGGATTATTTTAAATCATTTAAAGAGGGTAATATTTAGTATAAAGTGAGGCACATCTTCGTGAAAAGAATTACAGGCTACTCTAACCCAAGCTGAAGAACAAAGGAAAACGCTTCCCAAGAAAGTGAAAGGCACAGTGGGAAAGCAGGAGCAGAGAGGCATGGATGTGAATTCTCTGGCTTCTCTACTTTCTAGCTGTGTGTCATCTGGCAAGTTATTTAACTCTTGTGAGTCTCGGTTGGTTGCCTTTTCTGAGAAATAGGACTAGCAATACCTGAGATAAGGCACGTAAAGTACTCGGCATAGGGCTTGGCACAGAGTGAGAATTCCATACATTGTTGTTGAAAAATGAAAACACAAAACCAGTCTCAGTATTGGAATACTGAAGAATGCCCAGGTCCAGGGGTGAGGCACTCCTTCCTTATCTGTGGGGATATTTAAAGGATAAAGGAAGGAATTGCATATGTAAAACATATGCTCGGCCAAGCAAGGTGGCTCATGCCTGTAATCCCAGCACTTTGGATGGCTGAGGGAGGTGGATCACAAGGTCAAGAGATCGAGACCAGCCTGGCCAACATGGCAAAATGCTGTCTCTACTAAAAATACAAAAAATTAGCTGGGCGTGGTGGCGCACACCTGTAGTCCCAGATACTCAGGCTGAGGCAGGAGAATCACTTGAACCCAGGAGGTAGAGGTTGCAGTGAGCCAAGATCACACCACTGCACTCCAGCCTGGCAACAGAGTGAGACTCTATCTCAAAAAAAAGGACATAATCTCTACAAGAACGTTAAGACAATTTTAAAATTCAACCTGTAAATAAATATATTTGAAGGTAAAAAAAAAAATCAGGCCGGGTGAGGTGGCTCACGCCTGTAATCCCAGCACTTTGGGAGGCCGAGGCAGGTGGATCACTTGAGCTCAGTAGTTCGAGACCAGCCTGGTCAACATGGCGAAACCCATTTCTACTAAAAATACAAAAATTAGTTGGGCATGGTGGTGCACCCCTATAGTCCCAGCTACTCAGGAGGCTGAGGCAGGAGAATCACTTGAACCTGGGAGGCAGAGGTTGCAGTGAGCCGAGATCATGCCACTGCACTCCAGCCTGGGCGATAGCAAGACTCTGTCTCAAAAATATAAATAAATGAATAAATAAATAAATAAATAAATAAATAAATAAATAAATAAATAAATCACTAAGCAATTTTAAACAAAATTTTGTCTAATTTTTTAGAACAAAAAAAAAAACAAAGAGAGTATCTTTTTTTTTTTGAGACAAGGTCTCACTCTATCACCCAGGCTGGAGTGCAGTGACACCACCATGGCTCACTGCAGCCTCAACCTCCCAGGCTCAATTGATCTTCCTCCCTTAGCCTCCTGAGCAACTGGGACTACAGGCGCACACCACCACACCTGATTAATTTTTAATTGTTTTTTGTAGAGATGGAGTTTCACCATGTTGTTTGGGACGGTCTTGAACTCCTGGGCTCAAGTAATCCACCTGCCTCAGCCTCCCAAAGTGCTGGGATTACAGGCACGAGCCGCTGTGCCCAGCCTGAGAGTATGTTTAAATGCCTACAGAGAGAATGGAAGAAGAAAACAAATTCTAGTTTTGCAAGACTTTTGATGACCCAAGCAACAGCCCCAAAGTTATCCTCATGCTTTCTTTACATTTTCAGGAGCTCATTGCCAAACTCCATAGCTTTCTTGTATAGAAAGGAAAGATACTTTGTTGGCCAAATTCCCACTTTTAAAGTATAATTCCACTAAAACTGATACAATTTGAATTTTGCTCTGGCTCTTAAGAAAAAGAAAACAAGGCCAGGTGCAGTGGTTCATGCCTGTAATCTCAGCACTTTGGGAGGCCAAAACAGAAGGATTGCTTGAGGACAGGAGTTTGAGAACAGCTTGGGCAACAAAGCAAGACCCTGTCTCTATAAAAAAAAAAAAAAATTAAAAATTAGCCAGGAGTGGTGGTACGTGCCTGTAGTCCCAGCAACTTGGGAGGCTGAGATGGAGGATCAATTGAGCCCAGGAGGTCAAGGCTACAGTGAGCAGAGATCACACCACTGCATTCCAGCCTGGGTGACAGAGCAAGACCCTGTCTCTCTCTGTCTCTCTCTCTCACACACACACACACACACACGCGCGCGCACGCGCACAGAGAGAGAGAGAGAGAAAGGAAAAGAAAAAGAGTGAGACACCATCAAGATAAACCAGAAGCCTGAGGAACACTCTCGTTACATACATGAAAATAGCTTCTGTTGTTATTATTATTTGTGTGTGTGCATGCAAAATATCAAGAGGATTTTTCTGGAAAAGGACAGTCCATACCCTTAGCATTGTAATGAGCTTGTTTCAGATAGCTTGAGGAACTAGAGCATCTTCCCATGTCAACACTTGAAATCCAAAGGCACACCCAAAGAGGTTCCGGTCAGAATCCAACAGAACCTTTCTGTAGAATCCAATTTGATTTTCTGAAGTCAGGTGACTACATTTGGGGCCACGCCTGCTTATGCAGCTATCCTGACCATTATGTGCTCAGCAATACCTCACAAGTCACTCTGAGATGAACACTTTGAGCAAACAGGGCCAGGACATCACAGTGACCCAGGCTGTGAAAACAACTTCAGGCCAGTCCCTGAGCAGGAATGAACAACAAGGTGGTCACCATGCTGACAGCTATTCCCTGTGTGATTTACTTTATCATGAAGTCTAAATTTGATGCTGAAGTGCTAGCCTAAGCTCACTAACCTGCCAACTTAGAGGAGAAGGTAACCATGGCTAGGATGACTGGGAATCTGATGGACTCAATTAAGAATTTCTACAGATGGGAAAACCAAAACTCCTTACTGGCAAGAAGCCAAAGGTGGTCTGCAAATTGTGGTAGGTGACAATTCTTCTATTTACTAAGCCCATTTTGTGATAACACAGTTTTCCATATTGACAGAATTGTTTTAATCACCAAAGGAAAACCGTGGGGCCATGTTCCTGTGACAATCTCTTTATCTCATTCCCAACACCCTCTGTTCTGTGTTTAAACCTCTACAAACCAGGCAAACTGGGGACGATGTGTAGGACCCAGACATGGAGGAGAAAGCAGGCATTGTTTCTATTCACCCTGCTCTGCCCTTCCACTAAAGTACCAGTTAGCACAACCACATAACACTCACAAGTCCTACACTTCTAAGATCAGCCCTACTGACTTTGTCATGGTAAGAGTTGGCTGTTGGAGGCAATGATTCAACAACCCGAATTCTGATTATTCCTTTTTGTACCTGTCATTTAGAATGTGAATAGTGTACAGCTAAAAGCTTTAAGTACATTATCCATCAATAATTTGTGCTGCACAAAGCAATATGCTGCTCTGTCTTCAAACAACACAATGCTACAGTCAACAGAAAGAGGCAAAACCACGGTAATATGGCAATTGCAATAGAAACTCACCAACAACTTGGAGGCTCTGGATATCACAGGGTGAACAAGTTGAACGGCCTTGCGACACAGACAAGGAATCCTTTAACTCTAAATCGTCTTTTTTTCAACAGTTGGAAGTTGACTGCAGTTGAATAATAGAACAAAAACGGAGCTTCAAAATTATGGCGTGCCTGCTTCTGGGTTCTTTCAAATGCAAGAAATCGGCTTTGAAGACCACATAGGGAACTTCTGATGTGATACAAACTTTTGTCTTTTTTTTTTGTTTGTCTTTTAAGAGCATTCAAAAACACTTGGTCTGGCTGTTTCAATTTTCTCTTTCTCTCCTTTTATTCCTAGCTCGAGAATTATATTTACATATGAAAGAAAATAGGAGATGGCGCAGAATAATATGTCCAAAGCCACGCCCAGGGGTCAGGGATTCATGAATTTTGTATCCAGTGTATGGTGTTTCTAGATTAAAATATTTTCAAAGGTAAGGTGATATAGGCTCCTTCTGTAATGACTGCATTTGATTACGCTCTGGTAATTCTATCAGCTAACTTTATCTCAGAAATGTGGGGTACCCACAAGGCAGTGCCTCAACTGTAACCATATACCATTCAGTGAGGCCGTCTGGCTTCACCCTGTCATTGTGGGGTGGCAGAAGGGAGACACTGTGATGGGCAACAAGTCAATCCAATACTCCTACAAGAGCCAGATGGATGTATTATTTATAGTCAGTTTTAGTGACGTCACCCTTTTGGGAGTGCGCATGAATTTGATGACCAGCTGTTACAAATTTGTTATCTCGAAACGATTTTAGAAGGTGGGGGGAAGGGAGAAAAGCCTTTTAAAAGTATGAGTAAAGCAATATTTGGAGAAACTTCCTGCCCGTGTTTTACCAGAAAACTTTACTGGTTTTCCTCGGACTTTGATGAGGTTAGCACTGTCTTTTTATCCAATTTTCCCATTGACGTAGCCTAGTTTGTGCTGTAAACCACGGACCTTTGCTGTGCTTTGGAAACATTTAGAAAACTCTTACCAATTGATTTTCTGAAAATAATTCCAGTGATAAACTTTAAAACACATGATTTAAAGAAGTATAATTTCTTTTTCTTTTTCTTTTTCTTTTTTTGAGACGGAGTCTCACTCTGCCGCCAGGCTGGAATACGGTGGTGCAATCTCCGCTCACTGCAACCTCCGCCTCCCGGGTTCAAGTGATTCTCCTGCCTCAGCCTCCCGAGTAGCTGGAACTATAGGCCACCAAGCCCAGCTAATTTTTGTATTTTTAGTAGAGACAGGGTTTCGCCATGTTGGCCAGGATGGTCTTGATCTCTTGACCTCGTAACCCGCCTGCCTTGGCCTCACAAAGTGCTGGAATTACAGGCGTGAGCCACCATGCCCAGCCAAAGAAGTATAATTTTTAAATTTTATTTATTTATTTATTTTTTAAAGATAGAGTCTTGTTGTGTCACCCAGGCTGGAGTGCAGTGGCATGATTATGGCTCACTGCAGTCTCTACTTCCTGGGCTCAAGCAATCCTCCCGTCTCAGCCTCCTGAGTAGCTGGGGCCACAGGCACATACCACTACACCTGGCTAATTCTTTTTGTTTTTGTAGAGACAGGGTCATGCTATGTTGCCCAGACTCATCTTGAACTCCTGGGTTCAAGCAATCCTCCTCCTCGGCCTCCCAAAGTGATGTGATTACAGGCATGAGCCACCATACCCAGCCTCGAATAAGTATAATTTGTTTTTCATCTTGTCCCTGAAACTTCTCTGCCCTTCCCTAAACTTTCAAACTTAAGTTTTGCAACCTCTGCCTGGAGATAAGAACGGCCAGAATATTTTATGAAAACCCTTCCTCCCTTAACCAAAGACTTATGCTTCTCTCCTCTGCCCTCCTCCCCCTGCCTAAAGGAAGAACACTGACTTGTAATTATATATTTTTTTAAATAATGAATACAAGGTTAAATATATTGCACATGATACCTAATCTATGCTCCTCAAAATGATTTTGAAAAGTTATGATTTGGATTAAGTCTATTTTTATATTAGAAGAAATATCTATAGGATAAATCTCAAAACATGTGGTAGGATTACAGGTAACTTTTATTTTCTCATTAGAACTGTTCCTTCATTTATTAAACAAATATTTATTGAGTGTACCTGTTAGGCACACAGTACCATGCTAGGTCCTGGAATCAAAAGGAAATATAGAGAACAGTTAGGTGTGTGGACTTTGGTGCCAGAGTGAGTTTGTAGTTAGGCTCTGCTACTCATTAGTTGTGCTATCTGTTCCTTAGTTCATCCATCTGTAAAATGGGGGTATTAATAGCACTACCACATAGGGTTGTTGTGAAGAGTATGTGAGTTGCTGTTTAAAGCAACATTTACGTAGCACAATGCACCTGATGCTATTCTAATCACTTTCCAAATATTCATTAACTGAGTGCAAAGGATTTAGCACATTGTATATTATTATAAATGGTGATAAGTGCTATGAATGATAGGAAGAGACTTCTGGAAGAAAGAATATAAGAAAGAATATAAAACTTTCTTGAGAACGGATAGACAGGGAAGGGCTCTCCAAGGCCATGCATTTCAAGCTGGAGCCTGAAGGACGCAAACCAACCACGCAGAGAGTTGGGGCAGAGCGTCCTGGGCTGAGGGGACATGTGTGCAAAGACCTGAGGATGGAAAATAACATTGTTTACTGGGAAAGCTGAAAGGAACTAGCATGGTGGTGGCAGAGATGAAATAAGTTGATGTGTTCAAGACATAGGACATTTTTGAGGCCGGGCGCGGTGGCTCAAGCCTGTAATCCCAGCACTTTGGGAGGCCGAGATGGGCGGATCACGAGGTCAGGAGATGGAGACCATCCTGGCTAACACGGTGAAACCTCGTCTCTACTAAAAACTACAAAAAACTAGCCGGGCGAGATGGCGGCGCCTGTAGTCCCAGCCACTCCGGAGGCTGAGGCAGGAGAATAGCGTGAACCCGGGAGGCGGAGCTTGCAGTGAGCTGAGATCTGGCCACAGCACTCTAGCCTGGGTGACAGAGCGAGACTCCGTCTTAAAAAAAAAAAAAAAAAAAGACATTTTTGAGTAACAATCAACAAAACCTGGCAATGTGCTTGTGAAGGCAGGGGAGAATTTAATCAGGACCCCTTGTCATGCTTTCTTGTATTTTTCCAAGTATTTTAGAGTAAAGATCACTCAAATCAATAAAAAAGAAAAAGACCCCAAAGAACAAAGGATATGAATTAAGAGAAAAAAAGATATACAAATATACATGGTGCTTAACATATGAAAAGATGATTACCTTTGTTAGAGCATGTTCTATGTTTTAAACATATTTGTAGGCCGGGTGTGGTGGCTTATGCCTATAATCCCAGCACTTTGGAGGCTAAGGTGGGAGGATCCTTTGAGGCCAGGAGTTCAAGACCAGCCTGGCCAACATGATGAGATCCCGTCTCTACTAAAAATGCAAAAAATAGCTGGGCATGGTGATGTGTGCCTGTAATCCCAACTACTCGGGAGGCTGAGGCACGAGAATCACTTAAACCTATTTATTTATTTATTTTTGAGAGAGGGTCTTCCTCTGTCGCCCAGGCTGGAGTACAGTACCATCACTGTAGCTCACTGCAGCTTCAACCTCCAGTGCTCAAGTGATCCTCCTGCCTCAACCTCCCAAATAGCTGGGACTACAGGTTCGTGCCACAGCACCCAGCTAATTTTTTAAAAAATTTTTTGTAGAGGCGGGGTCTCACTTTGTTTGCCAAGCTGGCCTTGACCTCCTGCACTCAAGCAATCCTCCTGCCTCGGCCTCCCAAAGTGCTGGAATTACAGGCGTGAGCCACCGCACCCAACCTATGCCTACTTTAGCTTTAATGCATGTATAAGGTTTAGAACAGTGCCTGACACAGAATGTCTTGATACATGCTAGCTTTAAAAATTTATTAACCATTATGTAAAATACCTCTCTCAGTATTTCACAATTTTAGCTTTTTTGTATGGTTTCATATGAGATAAGAATTTGAAATGTAAATCTAAGTTGTGCCATGGTAGAAAAACAATAGCTATCAATACTTGCCTAACCCCTTTCTTGTAAAAAGCACAAAGCTCTTTGCATAGTCATAAGTTAGAGCCCCCAACACGATTATGAAGTAAATATTACCTGATCCAATGCTGCAATGCCAATTTTTACTAGAGAGTATTAAGACACCAGAAGTGACAACCATATGAAAGGTAAATAATCAACGTTTAGCCTTTTATGATAGGCTTGTGTAGGCTTCATAAGCGTTAATTAACTAAAACTCACAACACTTAGGTATTTCTTTACCCTCTCAAGCAGTGTCATTATCTCAGAGAAGGAAACTAGGTACAAGGTTAAACAACGTAGGACAGGAAACAATTATCTGCTCAAAAATAACAGCACTTTGCCTCTAAATAACACTTTTCAACCAACAGTATCCAGTCAAATTGCAAACTCTAATTAAACACTCTCAGGGACTTAAGTATCTAACCTTGTGGAACAGATTGATGGAGAGGAGGCAGTTTAGCTAAAATTATACAGCAGGCCACTAGCAGCCAGGATTTAATCCCTTGGAATCAGGTGTGAGGTGGGATTAAAAGCCGACTGTGTGGTAGGTGCTTCATGTATATCTCTTCAGTCCTTTCCACCGCCCCCAAAATAAGTATCATTGCCGCTTTAAGATGAGGACTGAGGACATGGTGGCTTGTGCCTGTAATTCTAGCTCTTTGGGAGGACAAGGCGGGCAGATCACTTAAGGACAAAAGTTTGAGACCAGCCTGGCCAACGTGGTGAAACCCTGTCTCTACTAATAAATACAGTAAGCTAGCGGGGCGAGGTGGTGGGCGCCTGTAGTCCCAGCTACTCGGGAGGCTGAGGCAGGAGAATGGCGTAAACCCGGGAGGCGGAGCTTGCAGTGAGCTGAGATCCGGCCACTGCCCTCCAGCCTGGGCTACAGACAGAGCAAGACTCCGTCTCAAAAAAAAAAAAAAATTAAGCTGGACATGGGGCATGGTGGCGTGCAGCTGTGGTCCCAGCTGCTCAGGAGGCTGAGGCACAAGAATCACTTGAGCCTAGGAGGCAGTGGTTGCAGTGAGCTGAGAGCATGCCACTGCACTCCAGCCTGGGTGACAGAGTGAGACCCTGACTCAAAAAAAAAAAAAAAAAAAAAAAAAAGATAACCAAGCTCAGAGGAACAGAGCTAGGATAGGTCATCCAAAGCCAACGTGCTTCTACTCCTGTAAGACCACGTGTCACAAACAGGAAGAAGAAATAGAAGCAGTCAGACTCATCAGTGTTGTTGTTGTTTTAATAAGATTGGTTATTGTTTTAGTTTCATATTGCTTCTATAACAAATTGTTAAGGAACAAAATTTCGACAAATTGATTTCAAAGATCTCATTGGCTTTTATTGGCACTTCATGAATCAGACAGCATCCCATCTATGAAATAGAAAGGTTCTTCAATGAGCTAAGCAGAGAGGCTGGGCTTTACAGGCAGAAAAGGCTGAAGTAAGCAGAAATAAGGAACAAGGAAGGACCCATAAGCAGATTGATTGTTTCAAAGTGACTTCAAGCAGAGGGGATTTCCTTATTATGCCTGATCAAGTTGATTGGGCCCCATTAGGTTGGTTGCTATGAATTTCCTGTTTTTTTCGGAAACTGACCCATTTCTAAGTTCAGTTTGGTTACGCGGCCCCAAGCACGAGTGACTCCATTCTTATTGGGTCTGTTGGGGCCTAGTGCAGGAGCTCAGTCAACCAATGACCTCTCATAAATTTTGTTTCACAAAGTTATCATAAATGTAGTGTAAAACTACACAAGTTGATTAAGTTCTGGAGGTCAACGTCTGAAAATAATTTCACTGGACTGAATAAAGGTGTAGGCAGGGCTGCATTCCTTCTGGAGGCTTGACAGGAGAATCAAGTTTCTTGCCTTTTCCGGCTTCTAGAGACCACTTACAGTCCTTGACCCATGGCCCCTTCCTTCATCTTCAAAAGCAACATCACAACATATTCAAATCTCCTCTGACTGTGACACTCCTGCCTCAGTCTTTCACTTACAAGGACCCTTGTGATTATACTGGGCTCACCCGGATAATCTAGGATAATCATCTCAAGGCCCTTTTAATTGCATCTGCAAAATCCCTTTGACATGTTGGGTAACACATTTGCAGATTCCAGGGATTAATACTTGGACATCTTTTGGGGCCATTGTTTTGCTTACCATAGTACTCTTTTGGAGGATTCTTAGAAAACTAGGATCTATGCCTCATCATTTCATCCCCAAGCAGCATTTATTGTATCTCCAGAGTTCTACTACCACAAAGCCCCTCTTGATGTGAAGCTTTTTTATCCTGTAGAACAATTGTAATTTATTGAGATACAGCAGGACATACCTCAAAATTGGAAAGCTAAAAAAAAATTAAAAATGATAACTATTGATACATGCAACTGTCATACATGGATGAATCTCAAAATACAGTTATGTGTCACCTAACAACAGATATACATTCTGAGAAATGCATCATAGAGTGTACTTACACAAACTAGATGGTATGGCCTACTACACACCTAGGCTATATTGTATAGCCTATTGCTTTTAGACTACAAACCCATACAGCATGTTACCATACCAAATGATGTAGGCAATTGTAACACAATAGTAAGTATTTGTGTACCTAAACATAGAAAAGTTTTAGTAAAAATATGGTAATATAATCTTACGGGACCACTGTCATAGATGTCGTCTGTCATTGACCAAAATGCTATTATGTGGTGCATGACTGTAATTTAGCTATTTGAAAGAAGCCAGGTTACACACACACACACACACACAGAGGGTATATATTGTATAATTCCATTTATATAAAATTGTGAAAAATGCAAAGTGATGTATAATAATAGAAAGCAGATCAGTGGTTGCCTGACTGAGTTGGGTGGAGGTTGAGAAGGGAGATGGGGTGACCAAGAGACATGAGGAAATTTTTAGAAGTGATAGATATATTGATTGTGGTGATTTTTTTTCAGAACTTCACAAATCGTGCCCTTTAAATATGTCCTGTTGATTGTATGTCAGCTATAGCTCAAGAAAGTTGTTAAAAATAATACATCATCCCAGTGTTTTGGGAGGCTGAGGCGGATGGATAACTTGAGATCAGGAGTTTGAGACCAGCCTGGCCAACACGGTGAAACCCTATCTCTACTAAAAATACAAAAATTAGCTGGGCATGGTGGTGCACACCTGTAGTCCCAGCTACTTGGGAGGCTGAGGTAGGAGGATCGCTTGAATCTAGGAGGCAGAGGTTACAGTGAGCCGAGATCATGCCACTGCACTCCACCCTGGGTGACAGAGCCTGACCCTGTCTCGAAATAATAATAATAATAATAATACATGAGCAGGCCTTGGTGGCTCACACCTGTAATCCCAGCACTTTGGGAGTCTGAGGGTGGAGGATCATTTGAAGCTAGGAGTTTAAAACCATCTGGGCAACATAGTAAGACCCTGTCTTTAAAACACACACAGACACACACACAGACACCAGCTGGGCATGGTGACAGAAGCTCACAAGCTTGTAGTCCTAGCTACTCAGGAGGCTGAGGCAGAAGGGATCACTTGAGCCCAGGAGTTGGAGGCTACAGTGAGCTACGATCACGCCACTGCCCTCTAGCCTGGGTAATAGAGGGAGACCCTGTCTCAAAAATATAATAATACATGAAAAGAGACTTTAAAATCCTCCAAAGCACACAGGAACTTCATAAAATGAGATCATAGAGCCAGGGAGAAACTTGTATCAAACAGCAGTAACCTTATCTATAAAGCTCTTCAGAAAATTTTTAATGACCTCATTCAGATGTTATCATTTTAGGATGATTGCAGGTTTGCAAGTGTAACACATTTGGCAGTTTGTTTTGCATACTGTCTAAGTTCCACATGGCCTCTGAGGCCCTTTGTGAACCGTGGCAGCCTACCTCTCCAACCTGTCTTCCTACCACACCTTGCCTTGAAATTCCTGCTTCAACAATCCCAAGCTATTTTATAGCTCCCCAAGCTCAACTGGTGTTTTATGTCCCCGTCTTTGAAGAAGACATGCCTGGAATGCCCTTCCTCTCTGGCCTCCTTGGCCAGGAGAGGTCATCCCTTCGTCTTTTGCCAATTCATGCCCTGTACAAGGTTCCTCGGTTACACTTTCCCCACTATCTTGTAATTAATTGTTTCATATCTGTCCTGTCACTAGCCTATGTGTACTCCCAGCCAGGGCATATGGCAGGGATGGCAGGGTCTCAACATTTATTTTATGGAACTGGAAATGCTCTCAGTGTGTCATGGTGGTATACATGAGAACCATTAGGATGTCTACAGCGAAGAAGATCTGCCAAAAGAGGAGTTTGAATGTTGCTGGATGAAGGGACAAAGCATGGTCCTGAAGTTGGTGGCAGTGACACTCCTGCAGCCTGAACTAGAGCAGTTGGTTCTCAATAGGATGGCAGGGCCACCCAGGGGCTTTTAGAAATGGAGGGGGAGTGCAGCTGGCATTTAGTACTCAGGGGCCATGGTGGAAGCAAAGTCCTGTGCAAAGAAGAATGCTCTTGTCCAAAACGCCAGTTAGAAACACTACTCAAGGATAAAGTGTGTTTTCTCTGTAAAGATGGCAAATGGGCTGGGCGCAGAGGCTCACGCCTGTAATCCCAGCACTTTGGAAGGCCAAGGTGGGCGGATCATGAGGTCAGGAGTTCCAGACCAGCCTGGCCAACATGGTGAAACCCCGTCTCTACTAAAGATACAAAAAATAGCCGGATGTGGTGGCAGGTGCCTGTAATCCCAGCTAGTCAGGAGGCTGAGGCAGAGGAATTGCTTGAACCCAGGAGGCAGAGGACGCAGTGAGCCAAGATCGCGCCACTGCATTCCAGTCTGGGTGACAGAGAGAGACTCTGTCTCAAAAAAAAAAAAAAAAAAAAAAAAAAGACTACAAGTAATCCTCTTCCCTAGTGCTTCATGTGAGTGTCATGTGCAGCTAGTGATGAGACTGGAATCCTCTCCCTGAAGCGCTCACTCTCTGCACTTACTCCTTGACCCCCGGGATCCTCTGTCCCCTGAACTTTTTTTGCTCCTCAAATACACTGCCTACTGCCTACCTTAGACCTTCCCTTCATCTGTTCACGGGGCCTCAAATGTCCACGCCACCTTCCTCCTGCCTTTCTACATGGTTCTTACTCAACTCTTAGCATGCCACTTCCTCCAGAACCTTCTCTCATTCCTACAGTAGGCCAGGGTCCCCTGATATAAGCCCCCAGCGTACTCCGCTTATCTCCTTAGTAGCATTTATCACAATAATAAAATACTGGTGAAAGGAGAGAGGGGAGACAGTGAGAAAAGGGAAGGCAGACAGGGAGGAGGGAAGGAAGGGAAGAAGACCTATTTGGCTGCTTGAGGAGAGTGAAAAAGCACAAGTTGTTTAAAAACTGAGTTTGGACCGGGCACGGTGGCTCATGCCTGTAATCCCAGCACTTTGGGAGGCCGAGGAGGGTGGATCACCTGAGATCGGGAGTTCAAGACAAGTCTGACCAACATGGAGAAACCCCATCTCTACTAAAAATACAAAATTAGCCGGGAGTGGTAGTGCATGCCTGTAATCCCAGCTACTCGGGAGACTGAGGCAGGAGAATCACTTGAACCTGGGAGGTGGAGGTCACGGTGAGCCAAGATTGCGCCTCTGCACTCCAGCCTGGGCAAGAAGAGCGAAACTCCATTTCAAAAACAAACAAACAACTGAGTTTGACCCTTAGCTCTGCTCCTTAGTAATTGAGGACCTGGATAAGCTATCTAAGTGATCTGAACCTCAGTCCCCACATCCACAAAATGGAGAAAAAGGGTGCTCGTGGCAATTAGATACGTATATGGAAGTGCCTTGCTCAGTGTCTGACACACGGTAAGTGCTCAAAAAATGTCAAACCTTTTTACCTTCTCTCCTTGTCCCTCTTCCCCAAATGGAAGGGCAAGTAAGGGTGAAAATTTAACTGAGAAATGTGGACTGAAAAAGCCTCAGTACCTAACTTGCTAGAGAGAAAGAACATCTATAATCCTCCTAAATGGGTTTGAGAGGCTCTGTGAACACAAAAATGTCTTAAAGGAAGCCTGTGGTCAGGGGATGAACAGTCATAATTGGTGAGAGTGGAGGCAATGGGTAGAATTCATAGACATCGGCATGGTCGTGTTGCTCAAATATTCATAAAAGATCTACCCTTTTCTGCACAATCCCTCCAGCATGCTAGCAAGTATCTGTAGGATGACTACACTTGGTTTCTTGGAAAGAATGCGACCCAATGAGAAAGTGAGACACTACTAAAAATTTACTTAGTTCTTATGCCTAGTGTTGCATTATTGGAAGGCTAAGCATGTGGGGATTATTTATATCCTATGCTCAAGGTCATCACCAAGGTCTGATTGCAAAAATTCAAAAAATTTCAACCTCAGGCATAAATGGGTTAACGTCTCTGAGACCAGAGCCCTACCAAGGTTCTACTAATGCAAAACACAATGGTTTGGGAAGCGTCAGTGACAACTATCTGAGGTGGAGTCTAGCCACTAAGGTAGAAAGAATTCCAAATGATGACATTTTGGATTGGTATGATTTGCCTAAACCTCTGGGCACATTTGCAATCCCATCATTAAAACTGATAATAACATCATAAAACAGTGTCATTATCTTCAGATGAGAACATCTGAGCAAGCATGTTACCCTAAAGGCAAACGGACTCTTAGAAGTTAAGTACATGGAAGACTTCTAGGGTCATCATAAGAGTCTCGCTTCCTTTCTAAGCAAGCCACCCTACTGAGTTTTTGAACAATATGGTAGTAATGAAGTTTTACTAGGCAACTTCTTTGCAACTTCCTTTACACCTGACACCATGTAAATTAAGAGCACTTGATTGCTTTGCTGGCAAAGCAAAGGCAGCCTCTAGATCTGCTGTTAACCAGCGATAGCACCCACCTCAACTTTAGTGAACACTAAAAGGTATTAATATATCTTCACCAACCCTGTAAAGAAAGAGAAGTGTCTCCTGGTTAAAGCCCTAAGCTACTTACTTGCTTCTCTTTCTCAGACAGGCTTCTTAAACCTACCATCTTTGATCTACAAGTCCTCAAGGGTTTCCATGCTCAATTGCCTTTGCCAACTCCTCAAGGTTTTAAAATAGGAAGTCCCTCATCCTGGGACCCTATCAGTCTCGGGATGATTGGTCACCCCAGCTCAGGACAGATTCTCTCCACTCTACCCAACCGCTAACATCTGTATTATCTGTCTCCTCCAAGCACTTAATCTCTTTTCATACCTTTTTTTTTTTTTTATAATAGAAAGATACCAGAAGGAAGTGATAGAGAGAGGCATGTGTGGGAAATATGTACAAATCCACAGGGGGTTTCTTAGTTTTCAACTTTTTTTTTTTTTTTTTTGACACAGGGTCTCACTCTGTCATCCAGACTGGGGTACAGTCACGTGATCTCAGCTCACTGCACTCTCTGCCTCCCAGGCTCAAGTTATCCTCCCACCTCAGCCCCCCAAGTAGCTGGGATTACAGGTGCATGCCACCACGCCCATCTAATTTTTGTATTTTTAGTACAGATGGGGTTTTGCCATGTTGGCCAGACTGGTCTTGAACTCTTGGACTCAAGAAATCCACCCGCCTTGGCCTGCCAAAGTCCTGGGATGACAAGCATGAGCCACTGCTCCCAGCCAGTTTTTAACTTTTTTATATTTTATATTTATCTGCTTATTGTGGAAAATGTGAAAAATCGAAAAAAGTATAGAAAGACAATGCTTCATTGTAATTGTTTCTTGTGTTTTGAGGACATAATACATAAAAAATTGCATACGATGCTTTTTTTCATCTAATGTCAAGAACATTTCCCCAAGTTATTAAAAACTTTGAAATGAATACTTGTTTTTAAGAGTTATATCCACTACATGGCTATACTATAATCATTTCCCTAATGACAGACATTTAGGGTATATCCGAGTTTTCAACATTTTCTTTTTTTGTTTTTGAGATAGGTTCTTGCTGTCACCCAGGCTGGAGTACAGCAGCACAATTACAGCTCAAGCCATCCTCTCACCTCAGCCTCTCGAGTAGCTGGGACTACAGGCGTGTGCCACTATACCCAGCTAATTTTTAAATTTTTCGGTAGAGATGGGGTCTTGCTATGTTGCCCAGGCTGGTCTCAAACACTTAGACTCAAGTGATCCTCCTACCTCAGCCTCTCAAAGTGCTGGGATTACAGGAGTGAGCTGGCCTCAATATTTTAAAATAACACAACAGTAAAACATCCTTGCCTGTATTTCTAATTATTTCTTTAGGATAGATTATTAGATGGGAAAGTATTAGGACAGAATATAAGTATTTTAATGCTCTTAATACAAAAACAAAATTGATTACAAGCATATTCATCAACAGTGTGGGAATAATATATTGATATGCTCTCTGCAACACTAAATTGTAATTTTTTAAAATCTTTGTTAATTAAAAAAAGGTATTTTAGTGTTTTAATTTGTAGTACTTCAATAATTCATGAAGTTGGACATTTTTCATGTTTATTAACCATTTTTATTTCTTCATTTGTGAATTATCTCTGTCCTTTGCACATTTAGCTATTATCTACAATAAGATTTTTAATTACAAGTAATACATGCTCACTGTAAAACATATTAGAAAACATTAATACTTATAGTACTTTATAATCTGCTCCTAAAAGAACTGAATCCAATACATTGTTAATACCTTTCCATGTCAACCAATATGCATCTTAGCTAGCAAATAAATTCAATTGCTGCACAATATTCCACTGTATGGGTGACTTGATTGTTTTCACTGATCCTTTGGACATGTAAGTGGTTTCAAATGTTTGAATATTAAAAATGATTGTATGATATACTTCCTGGTGCATTTATTTTGCACATTTGCCTGATTGTTTATGTAGGTAAAGTCCTAAAAAATGGAATTGTTTGATCAAGAGGTACTAAGGCTTTTGACACATATTACAAAATCTCCCTCCAAAATGATCATACTTATTTGCAGCTCCAACAGCAGCTTATGAGAGGACTTGTTTCATCACATCCTCAGCAACAACGGGTAACACGATTTTTAAAAATCTAAAGTCTGATGGGCAAAAAAGGAGTCCCATTGTTGTTCTCGTTTGCATTTATTTAATAATAATGAAGCTGAAGTTCGTATGTGAGCTCACTGTGGTCACTTAAGTGCTGGTCCTTGTCCTTTGCCCTATTGGGTTGTTGTCTTTTTCTTCTTTGAGGTTATTTCATTGTAAGAGGTTAGGCTGTAAGGTAATTTCATTTAAATACTAAGTATTTGGTATTAACTCTTTGTCAGTAACACAGGTCTCCATTTGTCATTTTCCTTTTGAATTTTTAAGTCAGTATATGTAGAGAGAGTAAAAGCATGGCTCCTGAGACAGATTGGTTCTACCATTTACTAGCCTTGGTGGATGCCGTGTTAGGTGCCCTGTTTAGATACCCTTTACTGGCCAGTACACCTGTGTCTCCACTGTTGTGAGGTTGGCAGCTAGAGCTCACAGGTGCCTTTTTCTCTGGAGAGTCCACACTAGGGAAGGCAGCCACACCTGGGGGAGGGTTACGCCCCACTTTATCCTGATACAAAGGTACAAACACCTTTGTGTAAGATGGGGGCTAATTCTGCAGTTTGGTTTATGCTCTAGTTTCCAGAGCCCTCCCTCAGTGGAGCAGATCACAGCTAGGATTTCCTAAGATCCATTTTTCTTGGATCTTTCCCCTTCCCTATCCTGTTTCACTCTCTCCCTTACGGGTTACTCCTAAAGAATCCTCCCTCAATAAATTATAGGGATCCAAATCCCATCTCGGGATTGGCTTCTAGGGAAACCAACCTAAGATACTGTAAAATGGGGATGATGTTAGTACCTACTTCATTGGGTTGCTGTGGAGATTAAATAATAATCAAAATAATAATGATAGCAAAATTTAGCACTTACATGTGCTAAGCCCTGTTCTAAACAGTTTATATGTATTCATTCATTTAGTCCTTACATCAGTCAATGTCCAGGTATAATCCTCAAACATGAAAAAAGTTTAGAATTGTGCTTGGCATATATTTAGAACCAATAAATCTTAGCTATTATTTACTGGTTTACTCTAGATTTCACATGAGAGATTAGGGCATGTTAGCAGGCTGTTTCCCTGCATTTTGAAGTCTCTTTCCCATTCTCTTTTTCTTAGCTGTTCCTTTGGAAAGCTCTTACTCACTCACCTACTCCGTGCCCTCATTTTTTCCTTCTTTTATTCTATTTTTATTTTATATATATATACAATACACCTACATATGTGTACATATGTACATACATATATACGTACATATGTATGTGTATATCTATGTACACACATATACATATGTGCACACATATATATTTTTTGAGACAGGGCCTTGCTCTGTCTCCCAGGCTGGAGTGCAGTGGCACAATCATGGCTCACTGCAGCATTGACCTCCTGGGCTCAAGTGATCCTCCCACCTCAGCCTCCCAAGCATCTGGGACCACAGGTACATGACACCACATCAGACTAATTTTTATTTTTTTGTAAAGACAGGGTATCACTATGTTGCCCAGGCTGGTCTCCAACTCCTGGGCTCATGCAGTCCTCCCACCTCAGCCTCCCAAAGTGCTGGGATCAAAGGCATCAGCCACCATGCCCAATCTTGTATTCTAAAAGATGGAGTTATCAAGTCCACATTCTTGCTGAGGAAACTACACAACCAATCTTCTAACTTTCTTTTAATCAAGGGAGCACTGTTACTCTGATAGATTTTGTTGGGGGAGGGAAGCAACAAATGTTATTTACTTGGTTATTCAAGTTTGCCTTGATTCAGTGTGGTCATTTATAATTCAGGGAAGTCTAGCGACCCTGGTTTCATCTTAAAGCAAAGCTTGGCGTATCCTAACAACCCCACATGTTGTGAGGCTATGTACATTCTCAGTGCTCTCCCCCTACTCCAACACACTGGAAAATGGTCAAGGAAGCCTGTCAGCAGTGTGAGCACCAGGGGGTTTCATCTAGTATTGTGGAAGTGGTGTGGTAAAAACTTCATAGCTGTGTTCCCAGCAACCAGCAAAGTTCCTGGCATAAAATAGGCATTTAAACATAAATGTTATGGAGCAGATCACAATATGTTTTTAAACAGATCCCTTTCTCTCTCTCTCTCTCTCTCTGTCTCTCTCTCTCTCTCTGATTCAGGATCCCCAACAAGACTAATGTGCCTTTTTTAGTTTGTTTTTCATGGCATTGACATTTATGAAGAGTCTGGGCTAGTTGTAGAATGTCTCAAGTTCTGGATTTGTTCCAGAGTGCTTTTTAAAAAATATAAATCAGGACCAGGCACGGTGGCTCATGCCTGTAATCCTAGAACTTTGGAAGGCTGAGGCAGGTGGATCACCTGAGGTGAGGAGTTCAAGACCAGCCTGACCAACATGGTGAAATCCTGTCTACTAAAAATACAAAATTAGCCAGGTGTGGTGGCATAGGCCTGTAGTCCCAGCTAATCAGGTGGCTGAGGCAGGAGAATTGCTTGAATCCTGGAGGCAGAGGTTGCAGTGAGCTGAGATTGTACCACTGCACTCCGGCCTGGGCAACAAGAGCAAAACTGCATCTAAAAAAAAAAATACACACACATATACATATATAGAAAAATAAGATGAAGTTATTCCCATGTTTAAAACCTTCCACTGACTTCCTATAATATTTAGAAAATAAAGTCCAAACTCACTACCCTGGCTTACAAAGGCCTACATTGCCTTTTGTATGTTTTCTTCTTTCTTACTTCAGCCACAGTGGCCTTACTCCAGTTTCTCAAGTCCACGAAGCTCTCAAATCACATTAGGCATTGGCTGCTGCCTTTGCCTAATGTGCTTTTCCCTGAAGTCTGCTTGAAGGCTGCCTCCTTCTCATAATTCAAATCCCAGTTTGAATGCCATTTTCTCAGAGAGGACTTCCTTATCTTGGCCCCCAATCTGAAATAGTCACTTACTCACTCTCGCATCACCCTTCTTTTAACTCTCTGCATGGTACCTATCATAACCTGATATTTTTCTTTTTCTTTCTTTTTTCTTTTTCTTTTTCTTTGAGACAGAGTCTCGCTCTGTTACCCAGGCTGGAGTGCAGTGGTGCGATCTCGGCTCATTGCAAGCTCAGCATCCCAGGTTCATGTCATTCTCCTGCCTCAGCCTCTACAGGCGCCTGCCACCACACCCGGCTAATTTTTTGCATTTTTTTTAGTAGAGACAGGGTTTCACTGTGTTGGCCAGGACGATCTCGATCTCCTGACCGTGTGATCCCCCCTCCTCAGCCTCCCAAAGTGCTGGGATTACAGGTGTGAATCACTGTGCCCAGCCTCTTTTTTCTTTTTTGAAGCGGGGTCTGGCTCTGTCACCTAGGCTAGAATGCAGTGGCTGGATCATAGCTCCCTGGAGCCTTGAACTCTTGAGCCTCAGCCTCAGCCTCCTGAGTAGCTGAGACTACAGGTGTGTGCCACCACACCAGGCTAATAAAAAAAAATATTTTGTAGAGACAGTGTCTCGCTATGTTGCCCAGGCTGGTCTCAAACTCCCACCTCAGCTTCCCAAAGTGTTGGAATTACAGGTGCGAGCACACCCAGTCCTGGTATTTTTCTTGTTATTTATTTTTGTTGAGCTCCAAGAGATCAGGGGCTGTGTTCTGTTGTGCTCACTACTATATTCCCTGTACCTAGAACAGTTGCTGACACACAGCAGAAACTTAATACATACTTGCTGAATACTGTAATGAATAAGCTGAGAGCTGAGGATGAAAAGAAGCCAACCATTTAAAGAGCTTGGAGGAAAATCTAGGCAGAGAGGAGGTCCTGAGAGAACCTTGAGGCTTAGTCCGTTCTATGGCATGAAGAATGCCTTGTATACTTGGAAGAAAGTGAGGCAGCAGGAGGAAAAAAACAGGAGAGAAGAGAGAAATTGACAGGGGCAAGATGGCTTAAGGCCTTTTTCCCCAATAGGAAGTTTGGATTTTATTTTTAATTAAATGGGAAATCACTAAAGGTTTACAAGTAGGAGAGTGACATAATCTGACTTATGACATTTAAAAGATATTTTTCAATTTGAGTGATTAGGAAGATGGAAGTAACTAATATCAGAGATAGAAATCACATATGTAAGAGAAGATTTGCAGGGGGAAATAATTTTGGACATGTTGAATGTAATGTTTTACTTGCGGCTGGGTGAGGGAGCTCACGCCTGTAATCTCAGCACTTTGGGAGGCTGAGGCAGGAGGATCCTTTGAGCCCAGGAGTTCAAGACCAGGCTGGGCAATGTAGTGAGACCTTTTCTCTACTGAAAAATAAAATTAGCCAGACATGGTGTCAAGTTCCTGTGGTCCCAGCTACTGGGGTGTAGGGGTGGGGTGAGATTGGAGGATCACTTGGCCCTGGGAGGTTGAGGCTGCTGAGCCATATCTCCAGCCTGGGTGACAGAGGGAGGTCCTGTCTCTCTCTCTATATATATATATAAAACTTCCTCTGTGGCTTTCACAGTATCCATACTTTAAAAGAATTTATGATTAAGAAGGAATACCTACCTCTGAAACAGTACAGCCAACCAATTCCATTGTTATTTACCAGAACCTGATATTAACGATGGTTGTTGATAATAATAATAATAGGTATCAAGTATGGAGCAGTTTCTATGTGTCAGGCCCTATGTCAACCACTTAACAACCTTACCTTAGGGAAGCATCATAGCTACCCTTATTAGAAGAGGCTTTATTATGTTTCATAGTTGGGGAAACTAAGACTAAAGAAGATAACTCATTCAAGGTCAATCAGATAAGTAAGTAGCAGAGTTGGAACTCAAACCCAGGTCTAGTTTGATGACAAAGCTGTTCCTTTAAGCAATTTGCCATAACATGCACCTAATGGGAAATGTTGCTCCGATCACTGGTGATGGCCATCATTCACAGAGATACTGAACCCAGAGTTTTCTTGAACATAGGCTTTACCCTGTAGAAACATTTAAACTTCGTTTCAGAAGAGAAATATCTCTTTGAGAAATAATCTAAGTAAATTCATCATATGCTTTACCCCGAGAGACTCTGGTCTTGGTATTTTGGTTTTTGTTGTTGTTTGAGACGGAGTCTCGGTCTGTCGCCCAGGCTGAAGTGCAGTGGTGCAATCTCAGCTCACTGCAACCTCCGCCTCCTGGGTTCAAGCCACTCTCCTGCCTCAGCCTCCCGAATAGCTGGGATTGCAGGCGCCCGCCACCACGCACGGCTAATTTTTGTATTTTTAGTAGAGATGGGGTTTCACCATTTTGGCCAGGCTGGTCTCCAACTCAGGTGATCCACCCACCTCGGCCTCTCAAAGTGCTGGTATTACAAATGTGAGCCACTGCGCCCTGCCGGTATTTTGTGAAGAACAAACTACAAGGTGACTACTATTTTGGGGCCACCTTGACATGGAGGAGAGGTGAATGGAAATAAAACTTATTCTTCCCAGTGTCTTTAGAATGTAGGTGCTGAAACTGAGTAAAACTGTCACCCAATATTCCTGGGAACTAGCGATTCTGCAGTCAACAGAAGTTTGCTTTTCCAACAGCTGGAAACGCCAAGATTGTGGCACAGCCTCCAGAACTGAGGCTGCCTTGTTCAGACTTTCACACGGTCCCTCTGTTCCTTCCACAGAGGCCTCTTTTTCTTCTACATCCCGCATCTGCCGCTTGGGACACTCATTCTGCAGGGCAGCACCAAGTCTTCCAAAAAGGCGGAGCTGGTTTTGCGCTCCATTTTTAAAGGGATCTAGGCCAGCCCCTATCTGAGCTCCGTACGATTTTTTGTTTGTTTCTTTGCTTGTTTGTTTGAGACAGAGTTTCGCTCTTCCTGCCCAGGCTGGAGTGCAATGGCGCGATCTCGGCTCACCACAGCCTCCGCCTCCCAGGTTCAAGCGATTCTCCACCTCAGCCTCCTGAGTAGCTGGGATTACAGGCATGAGCCACCACTCCAGGTTAATTTAGTATTTTTAGTAGAGACGGGGTTTCTCCATGTTGGTCAGGCTGGTCTCAAGCTCCCGACCTCAGGTGATCCGCCCGCCCCGGCCTCACAAAGTGCTGGGAGTATAGCCGTCAGCCACTGCGCCCGGCCAACTCTGGACAATATTTATTGCTCTACTTTTTAGTGTCTGAAGAAGAAAGAAGGGACAGGAAAGAAACTTCAATCTGAGGGTTGAGGACACGTCCCGGAGCAGAGGAGGACCAAGCTCCCAAGTCCCCTGTCACCTTGACACGCAGACGGGTCGCCAGGACTGCGAAGAGTGGGGCAACCAGCGCCCCGCCCCGCCCCGCGGCGCAGCCAGCCATTGGCCGGTCCGAAAGACGCGGGGCGTTGTCGATTTGAATGGAGCGCCTGGAGCCGGGGCGCAGGCGCAGAGGGCGGCGTTGAGGCCGGCGGAGCGGCGGGACCCCTAGGTGGCGGAGGGACGCTCCGGGGAAGCGAGGGGCGCTACGAGCTCTGGCCCACGTGACCTGCCGGGGGCGGGAGCAGGGGGCGCGCCGGCCTCCTGCGGTGCCCCTGCCTGGGGGAGGGGCCGTGACCACCCGTCTGTCGCCCGAGGCGGCCGCCGCTGCACCTTCACCGCGTACCCGGGACCCGCCGGTCCGCGGGAGGTGAGCGCTGCCGCGACGAGGGGTCTGAGGCGTTTGAGGGGCTCTCGGAGGGAGGTGACAGGGAGGGGTGCGTGTGCGTGCGTGTGGAGCTTCTGTGTCCAGAGGTCTGGGGGCGACGTCCTTTGTTTTGGGCGGAGGGCGGGCGGGGGACTTGCGGGACCTGTGGGCGCTGCGGGGACGCGGCGTCGATGCTCAAGAAACCAGAAACTCGGCTTGAGGAGTTGCTGCTTTTTTGTTGGAAAGTCTTAAAATGAGAGTAAAGCGTAAGAATCTCACTCCCGAGTCTTTTTTTTTTTTTTTTTTTTTTTTAAGGTAAGAAGTATGCTAGGGTCCTGCGACTTCTTACTACTCTGAGTGTGAGTAACAAATTGTGAGTTAAAGCCCGAATCCCCGTGGAATGCAATCCGAGGATGATTGCAATCACTTGGAGTCAGGCGCTTCCTGCGTTGACCGTGTTTCAATTAGTGAACTTTTGGGCACCCACTGGTCGATTTACCATAGAAATTGGTAGTTGCTGCAAAAAGTGTGAGTAAAAATAAAACGTTAAGAAAACCCTTTCCTGAAATCTATAGAATACCTTCAAATAAAAAATGGAAAAAAAAATCTGTAATTTCCTTGTTTTAATAGTAACCAATTAGAGCATTTGAACTAGTAGCATTTGAACTCTGGTTAAAGAAAACGAGTAAGGATGGAAATTTTATTTGCCTTTGATGCATAATTTAACCTCACTGTAGAATTAAACGAAGTAGGTTCTTGGCTTTCCTTTCTGTCGGGTTTGCGTTGGAGCCTTCGTGGGGTGTGTTGGAAGTTAACAGGACCAACCGAGCTGAATTTTCAAGCTGCCACATTAGAAGGGTGTTCCGAAGATTTCTGGCCTGATAATAGCCGGTGTGATTGCTTCTGATAAATACCACTTTTGCTTGGGTTCTCACTATTCAGGAGCAGCTTTAGTTGATTGTTTAGAAGTAAATAAACAACATTAAAAAGGGTAGATCACTGTTGGTTGACAAGGTGTGTGTAAGGAGAGGGGGACCTTAGGGATCGGGGTGGTCTAACACCTACTCCTCTTTACAACTACCATGAGTCGTTTTCATAAGCTATCTCCCAGGCTATTATTTATAATTTAAGTATTGGAGCAGTTTCAAAGTAAAAAGTTGCCTGATGTTGTTGTAGAGGCATGTCTCCAAAATCCTCTCTGGCCAGATAAGCAGTTTAGTTGTATTTTCTTACGTTCTTAAATCAGACATTTGGTGTTACAGACATAGTTTAATATAAATCTGAGACTTGGTTACTAGACTAATTAAAACAGTGATAAGATATAGTAGTTTTAAAAATGACCTTTTCATAAACATAAAATATTTCTAAGATCTATCTTTAAAATTTTGTAATTCTCTGGAATTTTAAAATTGAAAACGTGACATAGATTTAGGTTATTCTAAATTTATTTGAATATATATTAAATCTGTCTATTTTATAATAACAGTTACTGTTATTACTACAGCACTATGTTGAGTACTTTTGTTATGTATCAGAGCCAGGTGCTGGGTCAGGTGCTTTATAAATCATGTCTGTAATTATCACAGCACATTTTAGGTAAGTGTCATTATGCCCACACCAACTGAGAGTTTAGCGTAAGATCATATAACTAATAAGTCACTGTGCTGAGATTTCAAATCATGGGCTGATCCCAAAGCACATACTGTATTGCTTCTGTGTGTCTGTTTAAATCTCTGCGGTGTCTCTGAATTCCATTTGTAGGGACAAGTTCTACTTTAAAGATGTCTTTAAGTGCTGTGTGTTGTAGCTTCGCAGAAATATTTCAGTCTTTCTGTTGGAACTATCTTCATTATCTTATAAATCATCTTATAAATCACATTATATTTTCAATATCCTCTTAATCATCTTTATACAAAACATAAGTGAAGAGTAAGACTTTTCTGAGTTTCTTACATAAATATGAATATAATCTTTCCTGTGGAAAAGAAATGTATTAAAGTCCAGTTTTCTCGCTGTTACAGGAGTCTTTGGCCTCATCATAATTCCTATCTTCTTCCTAGACAAGAAATAAAAGTTTGTTGGGCATCTCTTATGTGCAAAGCAATGTCTTTGGTGTTGTGAGATGACAAGAGAATGCTTGCTATTCAGTAGTTGTTTCTGGTGTTTTTGTTGTATTTTTCTTTCCTCCCCATTCCTGCCTTATTTGTTGCTGTTGGTTTATCTTCCTAGCAGAGATCCAACTTGGCTATTCCTTTGTGGGGAAAAAATACCAGCAAGGTTCCCCATTGTGTAAATAAAAGGCTGAGGCCGGGCGCGGTGGCTCATGCCTGTAATCCCAGCACTTTGGGAGGCTGAGGTGGGTGGGTCACTAGGTCAGGAGTTTGACACCAGCCTGACCGACATGGTGAAACCCCATCTCTACTAAAAATACAATAATTAGCCTGGTGTGGTAGTGCACGCCTGTAATCCAAGCTACTCAGGAGGCTGAGGTAGGAGAATCGCTTGAACCCAGGAGGCGGAGGTTGCAGTGAGCCGAGATCGCGCCACTGCACTCCAGCCCGGGTGACAGAGCCAGACTCCATCTCAAAAGAAAAAAAAAAAAAAAAAAAAAAAGGCTGAATATGAATATATGCTTCTGCCACATATTCAGAGTCCCTCACAATTTGTTACTGTTCTACCTTCTCAGACTTCTCTTTCACTACTCTGAACATTATGTGCTTATCCTGGAACACATTCTGCGCATTTCTACCTCTCCCTTTTTCTCGAGCCATTCTTTTCCCTTGACTGTAATGCCTTTCCTTCATTTGGCTAATAAGATCGACCCATCCTTCAAGGTGCAGTACAAACTTCCTTGCTTCCAAAATTTTTCCCTGGTCCTTTTTAGTTAGAATTATTCTTCCCATATTATCTCAAAACATTATTGAATAGAAACATTTATTTTCCCACAGAATGTTGATAACTTTTGGGAAGAGAAGACAAAATCATGCTTAATATATTTTGCTATGGAGAATTCTAAACTCAAACTCTCTAGGGACCCTTTCTAAGCATTTATAATATTTCCGCATTTGGAACTCATTTCTGCTTAAAAATGTGTTTGGGTCGGGCGTGGTGGCTCACGCCTGTAATCCCAGCACTTTGAGGGGCCCAGGTGGGCGGATCACTTGAGGCCAGGAGTCGAGACCAGCCTGCCCAACATGGCGAAACCCTGTCTCTACTAAAAATACAAAAATTAGCCAGGCATGGTGCTGGACACCTGTAATCCCAGCTATTCAGGAGGCTGAGGCAGGAGAATCACTTGAACCTGGGAGGTGAAGGTTGCAGTGAACCAAGATGTCACCTCTGCACTCCAGCCTGGGTGACAGAGTGAGACTACATCTCTTAAAAAAAAAAAAAAAAAAAAATGCTTAGTGGAAAGGACCATTTCCTTTCTATTTCACTGTTGAGCTTTAAAATTATCATGTATATGTATTAATTGATTGAAGCTGATGACCATCATTGGTAGTAATAAATGGCTATGTTTACCAAAAAGATTTATATATAGTTCAGATGATCTAACCTGGAGGCAAGAAAAGTAAATTATATATTTATTGTCTGATGAATGTTACCAGTTTGTATAGCTCCATGGATGAAAGAAACAGACCAAATAAACAAACAACAACAACAACAAAAAAACAAAGAAACAGACCAAAAGTTATTGGCATTTAAGTGGCAATCAGGATCAGATAGGTTAGACAAATTCAAAGAAGCACAAAATGTAACGTGGTTTGCAAACTTTTTACTGCCAATGGAGTAAAGCAGGGCTAGGATCTCTGATAAAGAGCTTTTCTTGTCTGCTCTGATTGCATACCTTGGACAGTGCCTGAAAGTCCACCTAGCTGTCTAAATGAAGTCTGTCTATTTTGACTTTCTAATTAGATAATTAAATGCGAGGCAGTTAGAGTTGTGTACTAGTTGATCTTTCTGTATGTTTCTGTCAATTCCTGGGATATGGAAAAAATGATTGCCTTTTCTTTATGGTTAGATGCTGTGATCTAGCAATTTTGTTAATTTTGCAGTTTTTGGAGCATTGCTTGGAAGATGCTGTTAGGAAACAGATTTGTTCCTTGCAGATTGTTAGTTGTAAATAATAATGAAGATTGGAGGTTGAACTTGATGACTTCTCAGTATCCTTACAAACCTATCATTTATTTTCCAATTCTTGGTCCTGTGGTTAATTTTTCTTATCCTAATGAACAAATTTGTAATTTAATATTTGTTGCAAATTTTACTAGTCTTACACTACATACACACGCATTGTATCAAGGAGATAGATTTGTTAACTCCATGTAATGAGGAACATGAGTGAACACATTATTGCTAAATTGGCTACAGAGTTCTTGAAACATGAATCATGAATCAAGAATTGCTTGCTTGTTCAGTGAATTTTTTTTGTGTGAAGTGATACCTAATTGTTATGGAGATTGTAATGTAAGAGGCACTTTTAAGGATATTCTTCCCTTGAGAATAGTAAGACTATATTATAAATTGCTCTTATTGAAATAGTGAATAGCATTCTGTCTTCTTGCTTATTTTGATAGTCTTAAAAATGGTTCTACATGCAGTTTTCATCAAGTAAAGTATTTTGCAACTTTATGTTCATTTACTTATTCATTAATTTGTTAAACATGTAAATGCTACATGTTTCTTCTTAAGGAGTATGAAATTAACATTTTATAATGATTGCAAAATTTAGAATTTCATTAAGAACTCATGGATGAGAAAAATATTTTATTTTATTTTTTTAGAGGCAGGATCTCACTCTGTGGCCCAGACTGGAATGCAGTGGTGTGATCATAGATTACTATAATCTCCAACTCCTGGGCTCAAACAATCCTCCTGCCTCATCCTCCCAAGTAGCTGGGATTATAGGCACAGTCCACCCCACCTGGCTGATTTTTTAATTTTTTGTAGAAACAGGGTCTTATACATTGCCCGGGCTGGTCTTGAACTGCTGGTCTCAAGTGATCCTCCCACCTTGGTCTTCCAAAGCACTGGGATTACAGATGTGAGCCACCTGGCCTAGCTGAGAAAAATATTTACATTTAATATCAATATCTGTGGGGAATTGGTTCCAGGACCCCCTGAGGATACCAAAATCCATGGATGCTCAAGTTGCTTATATAACATGGTACAGTATTTGCATATAACCTATACATATCTTTCCACAAACTTTTAATCCTCTCTAGATTACTTATGATACCTAATATGATGTAAATGCTATGTAAATAGTTGTTATACGGTATTGTTTAGGGAATAATGCCAAGGAAAAAGTCTATACATGTTCAGTAGAGACACGACACAACTATTCATTTTCTTTCCTGAATTTTTTTTTTTTTTTTTTTGAGACAGAGTCTCGCTCCCTCGCCCAGGCTGGAGTGCAGTGGCCGGATCTCAGCTCACTGCAAACTCCGCCTCCCAGGTTTACGCCATTCTCCTGCGTCAGCCTCCCGAGTAGCTGGGACTACAGGCGCCCGTCACTTCGCCTGGCTAGTTTTTTGTATTTTTTAGTAGAGACGGGGTTTCACCGTGTTAGCCAGGATGGTCTCGATCTCCTGACCTCGTGATCCACCCGTCTCGGCCTCCCAAAGTGCTGGGATTACAGGCTTGAGCCACCGCGCCGGCCTCCTGAATATTTTTGATACGCAGTTGATTGAATCCAATATGCAGAACCCACAGATCTGGAGGGCCTACTATAATTTAATTTAATTCTCAGGTAAATTAATTCTAATACCTCTCTGCTCCATTTTATAAATAACAGCCCAAACCTCATAGTGGATAATGGGAGATAATTTCATTGCCAGTTTAGCTATTTGTGTAATCTGGATGCACTTTGGAGCTATTGCTATGAGTGTCCATACTAATTCCCTTTATTAATTTTTTTATTAAGGAAAAAAGGCACAATGGAATTCTGAACAAAAGGAAAAGAGATTTGATGTGTTGATAGCTGCTACCTTTTTGTTCTTTCTTAAAATACTGTTTCCTAGCCAATGCTGTGGTGTGCACCTGTAGTCCCAGCTACTTGGGAGGTTGAAGCGAGAGGATCACATGAGGTCAAGAGTTCCAGGCTGCAGTGTGCTATGATTGTGATGTAAATAGCCACTTTACTCCAGCCTGGGCAACATAGCAAGATCCCATCTCTAAAAAACAAAACAACAAAAGATAGTGCTTCCTTTGTTGGCCAAGGGAAGGGATCAGAGGAGTAATATTTTGTGTTTCTTGTGTGCTAAACTTGTTATTAATATGAAAACCTCATTTCCTCTAGGAAACTTCGTCAGTATTCCCAAGGCTGTTTCTTTCTACCTTCCCTCCTCTCACCTTACTGCTCTGTTCCCTATTAACCTCTAGCTGTACTTAACTGACAGAGCAGTGAGTACTCATTAGAGTCTGGTTTATGTTATAACTGAAATACTTAAAAGGACATTATATAGAAGAGGAATTGGGCTTTATTGTATATGGCAGCAGAAGGAAGTGAAACAAATGGGTAGAAATGGAAGGATTGCTCAAAGTATGGAACAGTTTTCTTATAGGAATATTCAAAATTAGGATTAGCTGCTTTATGACCTATGTAGGAATGCTATAGTAAAATAGTGGACTAACTGATCTCTAGGATTGTTTGTAACACTGAGATTCCAGGACTTTATGGTTGTTTATCTATGAATTTATCTCATATATGCATATGTATATCCTTCTTTGTCTTTCTCAACTGTTATCTCAGAGGTTATAATTTATATCTGATGTGCTGTAGCTCTGTCTAATGTATCAGTATAGATTTGTTTTTATTTTAAAATTCTCAGTCTTTATCACTGAAGATTTTGCCTTTATTCCTCTATTTCTTTCTCACCCTCCTATTAGATACATTATAGAGCTGCTCATTTTATTCTCCTTTTCTCTGAACTTCTCTTTATTATTTTTTGTCTGCTTATCATTCTCTCTTTAGCTGCTTAACTAGTACATTGAAGGTTTGTTGTTGTTGTTGTTGTTTTGGTGGGGGGAGACAGAGTCTCACTGTGTCACCTCGGCTGGAGTGCAATGGCATGATCTTGGCCCACTGCAACCTCCGGCTCCTAGGTTCAAGTGATTCTCATGCCTCAGCCTCCCGAGTAGCTGGGATTACAGTCGTGCGTCACCACACCTGGCTAATTTTTGTATTTTTAGTAGAGACAGGGTTTTGCCATGTTGGCTAGGCTGGTCTTGAACTCCTGACCTCAAGTGATCACCTGCCGCGGCCTCCCAAAGCACTGGGATTACAGGCATGAGCCATTGCACCTGGCCTTAACTAGTACATTGAGTTATTAATATCAGTGTTCATGGTAATTTTTTGTTTCATTTTGTTTTGGGGCAGGGTCTTGCTCTGTCACCCAGGCTGGAGTGCCGTGGCGTGAATATTAATACTTTTAGTAACAGCAATCAAAAAAACTATAATCAAAATGTCCATCAACAGCAGAATGAAAAATACATTTGGTATACAATGGAATATACATGCAAGTTGTAGCTATGCACAACAATTGAGAAAAATCTCAGAAACATAATGTTCAGCAAAATCATACAAAACTAAATGGTATCTTATCTAGGACTATACCGACATTTGTAGTAAAGTTGTAAAGACAAGCAAAGGAATAAGGAACAAAATTCAGTTTAGAAATCACCTTAAAGGGAAAAGGAAGGAGATGGGTTAGGTTGGACTACCCAGGAGACTTTAAAGGCAGTGGTAATGTTCTTATTTTAAACTGAATGGTGTTATATAAATATTTGTTGTGTCATTCTTTTTACCATATACATATTTCCCAAATTTCTTTTGTACCTTAAAGAGTCTACATAGAACATATTTTGAAAGCAAATGAATCCAACTATAACCTAAGTATCAGTGTGATATCTTCTTTGAAGAAATAAATTTACTGAGTTTGGAGTTGACTATTTCAAATAATTATTGAATTTTCATTTGATTTGTTAGTAGTAGTTTTTAAAAGTGGCCCTTTTGTTTTTAGATGCTTATATGATACCTACTGTTATTCTTTTTTGTTTATAGCAGAAAATATTACATAAAATTATTAAATTTCAAACATTTTAAAAATTAAAGTACAGTTCTCAAATCTCATCTATTCCCACCTCTATTTAGAAGCTCCATGATGACAGTTAAGCCCTGTGCTGTCTTCTATAGTGATTGACATGACAGCAGTCTGTGGAGTTAGCTTGTGATTATGTACAGCTCAGGGTTACTATAGGTTATTCTTTGAAAATAGGACTTCAAGCAAAGCATCTTGTATTCCTTTTGCAGAAATGTTGCTGAAGTGCTGCTGAAAGGGCCAGAGATGCAAGGATTTGGGACACATTTTGAACCTTTAAGCTGTCTGACATTGACCTCCTTTCGTTATTAATAAAGAAGAAACAGGAGCTTAGGATGTATTAACACCAACTCATTCATATACTAACCGGATAATGTTCTACAAATAATTCTACATTGTAAAGGACTGGATTGGCACAAAATAAAATAATTTCATTTTATTCAGCTTATAATATGACTTGATGGAGGAAAATCTGATAAGCATGAGGGAAGACCATTCTTTTCATGTTCGTTACAGGTAAGACTATTGCTGTCTTAATGGATGACCTTTAATCCTTATTTTAAAATGTTTTTAACTCTGATGACCATTTCAAGTTTCAGATGAAAATACTCAAATATACCAGCCATAGTATTGTCTGTAGACAATATTTTCTTTTTGTTGTAAGTTTTTGTGTCCTTTCTATAGAAAAATGGAAGTAGAGACCAATTGTGTACTATGGTTTGTTTAATGTTCTCTGGAAGAATTTATGAATAATTTCTTTATAATTTGTAACTTTTTATATAATGCAAATATGTAAATGAAATATGTTTGAATTGTAATTTAGTGGTGATCTTTTAGAAATGAACTTTTTATTTTTGATTTATTTTTATTTTTGGTAGTGTATTGTTTTGATTCCCTTCTCATTTCCTTTTTTTTTATTTTATTAATTTTACTTTTTAACTGCTATATTATTAGAGATGGGAGTCTCACTATATTGCCCAGGCAAGTCTCAAACTCCTGGGCTCAAGCAGTCCTTCTGCCTCAGCCTCCAGAGTAGCAGGAGCTACAGGTGTGTGCCACTGCACCTGGCTTTTTGTTTTATCTTTAAAGGAAATTTTATTTCACTACCATTATTACTATTTTAAATATTTACCTAATCCACATTAATGTATGTTATTATTAAAATACAAATAAGCACTGCTCAAAAGAAATATCATTTTTAAGCTTAATGTCTAGTGACATTTTGTGTTGTTTTGCTGATTTAATACATAAGACCACAGTTTTACATGAAGTAGTGGTAATCTCTAATTTACTTCAGAAAGCAAGTCAGGCTGAGGAAAGGCACCCACATTCTCTCACAAGCTTCATGGGCCCTAGGGAAATGGCCTGGCTCCTCTAGGACCTGCAGTGTTCCCTTGGATGCCCAAATGGACTGTCTACATTCCAGGTAAAAGGTTGCAGATTGTAGGGACCAGTGTTCCCAACTTTGTTCTGCATCCACAAGTATCTTTCATAAATACAGCACACTCCCTTTGGCTACACCTTATATATAATATGTTATGCAAATGTATGTGTGTTGTGGGGGATGCTTCCCACTGATCTAGATCAGGATCCAAATCAGACATACACATCAGGAAAGGAGTGAAGCAAGCCAGGAAGTAAGTGATAGCTGGGCAGAATGAAGGTATAGAGTGGGCAGGTCTTCCTGATTTTTCAGGAGAGCACAGGAAATCTGAAAATCTGAAGTGTGTGTTTGTTTGTTTGTTTGTTTTGAAACAGTCTCACTCTGATACCCAGGCTGGAGTGCAGTGGCATGAGTTTGGCTCACTGTAACCTCTGCCTCCCAGGTTAAAGCGATTCTCTTGTCTCAGCTTACCGAGTAGGTGGGATTATAGGTGTGTGTCACCATGCCCAGCTAATTTTTTGTATTTTTAGTAGATACAGCGTTTTGCCATATTGGCCAGGCTGGTCTTGAACTCCTGGCCTCAAGTGATTTGCCTGCCGCGGCCTCCCAAAATGCTGGGATTACAAGCATGAGCCACCAAGCCCAGCTGGGAATGTAAATCTTTAATATGCTGTCTCCAAATTCTGAAATGTTGGCAGCTAATGCAAATTTTTTTAAAATGTGGGTTGAACATTGTAAGGAGGAGAAAAAGCCCTGTAACAGACACAACTCTCTAAAAAACCACACAGACAGGTGGGGGAGGTAGAGCTCGAGGTTTTCAGAAAGTTTCTCTCCAGAACGTAACATACACTTACCCTGGGACTCCGAGACTGTAACCCTTCTGCACGTCGAGGTCCAGAACACCAAGTGTGAAGTCCCCATCTCCTGGCCTTGCCCACCTCATTGCCCTCCATACCTCCTCATCACACCCTCCATTCCCCAAACCCCATAGGTTCCTCTGCCTCCCAGACTTTGGCCCTTATTCCTTGGATGGCCTAGAACGCCACTACCTGTCATCCTCCCCGGCACTGCCTGTTGCAAGCCAGGGTGCCATTCTCATTCCTCACTCCTGGAGGGTTGCATACAGTCCTTCCTATTGCATCCTTCTAGATAGGCTGCTTAGTCAGTGTCACCCACAGACACCATGCACCCAGTGACAGTCTGTGAGAGCATGCAGCCCACCCCCATCCATGTGTGGAGCTCAGCCTTTGTAAATGAGCATTTTGAAGGAATGGGTATTAAATAAAACCGGAATAGGTGGGTACTTTGTGAACATGATAACCAATGTCCAGTTTAATATTTAGTGATAAAATATTAATGACATCTCTAATGCAATTAGGAACAAAACAAGGCTATCTGCACTATGATTATTAACATTTATTCTGGAAGTTCTGGTAATTGCACTAAATGATAAAATAAATGCAAAATGCAAACTTAAATATTATAATCATTTAGTAAGGTGATTAGGGAATATGTTCTTTTTTTTTTTTTTTTTTGAGATGGAGTATCACAGCCTGTCCCACAGGCTGGAGTGCAGTGGTGTGCAATCTTGGCTCACTGCAACCTCTGCCTCTCAGGTTCAAGCAATTCTCCTGCCTCAGCCTCCTGAGTAGCTGGGACTACAGGCGTGCGCTGCCACGCCTGGCTAATTTTTGTATTTTTAGTAGAGACGGGGTTTGCCATGTGGCCAGGCTGGTCTCGAACTCCTGACCTCAGGTGATCCACCTGCCTCAGCCTCCCAAAGTGCTGGGATTACAGGCGTGAGTCACCGCACCTGCCCTTTTTAGGAGATTTATTATCCTGTAGAGTAAATGGTTCATGTTAGGAAGGTTCATGCCAAGGAAGTTAACATAGGTAAGATGAGGACATTTCTATTAAAAAAGAGTTTCAAGTAAAATAAAATGGAAGACATTTAAGGTAATTAAGATGAGATTTTAATATATGAAATGCTTTCATCCTACCCGTTACATAAACTTCCAGAAACCTGGGAATTATATACTGTTTTCCTTTCTCATTCTGTATCCAGCATGAAGTATTGCTGGTTTCATCTCCTAAATGTTTCTCAGATTCGTCTACTCATGTGCGTCCTTCCAGTTGTATGAAATGCTTGTTCCCTTGTTCAAGAAATATCACTTGAACATAAATGTATTTAGTAAGGCCATTTTTACTTCCTGCAGAAAGGGTACACTCACCAGCAGTTTTGCCACGAGAGTACACTGAACAAAGGAGGCAGGGTCATTTATAACCTGACGCATCCACCCTACTGCTGTGTCTGGTTTCCATTGGCTGGAACGAGACCTCACATTCTGTATTTGTCCCGAGTGGCTAGCAACTTAGAACTTTTTAAAAGAGGCAAAGGTAGAGGGGAACAAATGAAGGAGGAAGTAACTTGTGGAATGTTGAGAAAGGTAAAAACACTTTTAAAGAAGGAAGAGGAACAGGTTATGACCTAATGCTTGGACCAGTATAAGCATGCTAGGGCAAATACTTAGGCTAAATTGTGGGAGCTAAGAACATAAAGTACATTGATTTCCTTATTGTGGCTAGCAGATATTTAAGAATGTTAGCACAGGTCTTTGAATAAATTTTGCTTCTAAGAGAAGTTACTATTTATTCCTAATTAGATGGGGAGGAAAGTCTTTGAAGAGGAACCTCTACTTTACTTTTTACACCACCATAGCTATAAATTGAGATCCTCAGGATCTTCCTTCCAGACTCCCTCCATTCTTCACTTCTTGGAACCCATCGTTTTGATTTGTCACTTAGTGGGCTCAGTCTCAAAACAGAGAGCTAACCATGCAACCTCTCTGCTCAAAACCTAGGGTGGCTCCTTGTCACTGAGCCAAGCTGAACATAGAACACAAGATCTTTCATTATCCGGCTTCTGCCTATTCCTTGGACCTTACTTCCTGCCATTCTTCAACTTGCACTTTGAGCTCTGGTTTCCTGCATGTCGTGCTGTTTTATGTCTCAGTGTCTTTGCTCATACTATACCCTGTGTTGAATTCCCTTCCCACTTTCTTTGTTTAGCTAATTCTACTCAATATCTAAGATACAGCTCAGAGATTATCTCCTCCTGGAAACCATTTCTAAGCTCCACAGTTAGGCTCTGTGGCCTCCATGTGCTCATATTACAATCTGCGCATTTTTCTTAGCACCACCAACTATATTAAAATTAAATGAATCTGTTTTTATGGTGCTGCCTTCCTCCTCACCTCTCCCTTTGAGCATTAGCTCCTCAGCTATGGTCGCTCCTCAGCAGCCATGATAATTAGCATGTTCTCTGGCATATATTGAACTTCAGTGGAATATGAACATAATAAGATGTTTGTCTTGCTGAATGTTTTGAATAGTATTGTGCTATCTAATATGGTAAGAGCAGTAGATAAGGAGGAATGGCTTGTACCTCTGCCTGTTGGAAGATCTTAGAATTGTCTTTTTTTCCATGATACACTTTAGATCAAACATGGTTGCACATTGCTATAGGACTTCACCAAGGGAAACTTAAAAATTGGTACTGTCTGTAATAGGATTATACCAAACAAATCCCTGACTTTATCAGTGCTCTATGACCAGCATTCTGTATATTGATTGGATTGTCGTATAATTGGGGGTAATGATTTGAACTCTTTATGTTAGGCCATAGGCTAGTATAAGTTATTCTTCTGCTCTAGTAAATACTTACGAAGTGTTTTATCCATCTGGTTCTTCCATTGTGGAGGTCGTCATCTATCCCTGGAGGAGTTTCTGTGGCACAATGAATTTGTAATTTTGAAATGGAATGTTTCTTGGGACACTAAGTCACCTCCTAAGGGGACATCAGAATGCTTTAATGAAATATTTTGCACCTATTTCAGAAGGTGGAGACTGATAGCAAAGTACAGTTTATTTCTAAGTTAAAAAAATTATATGGTTGATTTTTAGGAATTATTAATTTTTTATGTGTGATAATGGTATTGCGATTATATTTTTTGAAAAAGATTAATCTTTTAAAGATATATACTAAAGTATTTACAAATGAAATCATATGCTTTCCAGAATGTACTTCAGACTGATCTGGGGTTGGAAGAGTAACAATGGGAGTAGGAATGAATAAATAATATTTTGATTATATATATGTAATTATTGAAGTTGAAAGATGGATACATTGGGTTCATTACACTAGTTTCTCTGGTTTTGTGTTTCTTTGGGAAATGTCATTTATGCTTCTTACTGTGAATAATAAACATTTCAATACTTTAATATTGTAAAAGATTATTGCACGTAAGTTGTGAAGGAATACAGATATGATGTTGAATTCTTTAATTTTGTTAGCTCAATGTAGTTGTTAATAATGTGCTTTCTTGAATGGTTTAAGTTAACATGGAGTGATGCAAAGACCACTGGATTTGGAGATAAAGACAAATTTTCATATCTCAGCTTTGCCATCCCATGACCTTAAGCAAGTCATTTAACCTGTCTCAGCATCAGTTTCTCCTTCTGTAGCAATGCCTATCTTAGGTTATTTTTCTTTTATTTGAGAAGGTTGTATTTATTTTATTTTATTGAAGTGCAGTGGTGTGAGCTCACTGCACCCTCTGCTTCCTAGGCTCAAGCTATCCTCCCACCTCAGCTTCCCGAGTAGCTGAACTATAGGTGCATGCCACCACAGCCAGCTAATTTTTTGTTGTTGTTTTTTTGGTAGAGATGGGGTTTTGCCATGTTGCCCAGGCTGGTCTTGCACTCCTGGGCTCAAGCGATCCACCCCACTTAGCCTCCCAAAGTGCTGGGATTACAGGTATGAGCCACTGCACCCCGCCTCAGAGGGTTATTTTGAGAATTAAGTTTGATAAAGGTTAAAATCACTTTTAAGACTAAATTACCTTACAAAGTTTTATTTTTAATCATTTTCTTCCTTCTTACTCTATATTATTAATCACCTAACCATACAAAATGTGAATCAATATAATTGAGCACTTCTCCTTTTACAAAATAAACGAGAACAGCTAGATATATGTGGTAAATTGAATGGGTGAAAATTGTTTATTGGGGCTAGGACTGGTGATGGAAAAGGTTCATGCCCAATTAGAATACAGAGAAGGTAGAGCTAAGGTCTATGAAAGAAGATTCCACAACCACAGAAATGGAAAGCATAATAGAGAAAATGGAGAGTACTCTTGTTTTGGCTCGTAAGTCCTGAATCCCATCATTTATTCTTAAATAGTATGTAAGCTCCTTGAAGCAAGAGTCAAATCTGGACAAAATTGATGTTATTAAGTCTTCTAGACTTAATAACATATCCCACTTTGTATGTGGGATATGTTTTAATGGAGGGGTATTTTCTTGGTTTTTCTTCTACATCTGGGTATGTTCTTTGTTTTCAACCCAACTGGTAAACAAAGGAGGTAATTCTATTCTCTCATAGAGACAGAGAGAATATGAAATTACTTTCTCTGTTACTATTTAATGATCTTCTAAAAAATTTATAAACCAACCTGCCCTATTTTGCAGGCATAAACCTATATTTGATTCAGATGTTAGAGATTTTTGCCAGAATATTAACTTATTTTCTAATAAAATACAACAGAGCCCGAATCTATCTAAGAATCAATCATAAACTAGAGAGTTTTGGACATTATTTCAAGTATTAGTCACTGGAATAACTTTTCTAAGCTAGTCTCTCCTGTAGGGCATTCTTACTACATGGACTTCAAAGACAGCCATGTAGCCAGCAAGCTTCCAGTTTGCTGTCATTGTTTCTTATGGCAATTATGTAAAATGCCTTTTAAAAAATGTGTAACACTTATGATGCCATTCAACCTATAGCTAAGTTTTGTTGGATGCCACCTCATTTGGATCAATGGTTCCAGTAAAATGTTCTGTAAACTTAAATCCAGAAGATCAGTCATTTGTGGTGAAGTTATTTATTTGAAGAAGATACTTCTCAGCTTTATATGAATATAGGCAAACACTTTTATACTTCTGATTTTTAAATGTTGTTCACATGAATAGCCAGTTCTGCCTTACTCCTAATTTCCTGGCCAGCAACCCAGTCATCCTGAACTGATGGTGCTGTCACATGTGACCATTTCCCCACCTCTCCCTCAGTGACATGATGTGCCATCATTAGTATTCCATTGTATAGTGGCGTGTAATTTTTTTTACCCAGTACTCTATTGGTGGACATTTAATTCATTTGTGTTTTTTTGCTGCTGTAAATATCCTTTCATATATATCTTAAATTTGTGTAAGTATACCTTAAGATCAATTCCTAGCACTGAAAATGCTTGAGATATAATTTTTAACATAATTAGAATGCTTAAATTAAAAACTTTTTATAGGAAAAAATTTTACATAATAAAATGTATTTTCCATGTTTTTCTTATATTTCTTAGAAGTTCATTGGTTTCCGTTTTCGACAAATAAAGACAATCAGTTCAGGTACTTCATCTAGCAAAATAATCATTTAATAAAAATCACATTTTGACTGGGCACAGTGGCTCATGCCTGTAATCCCAGCACTTTAGGAGGCCGAGGCAGGCAGCTCTCCTGAGATCAGGAGTTTGAGACCAGCCTGGCCAACATGATGAAACCCCGTCTCCACTAAAAATACAAAAATTAGCTGGGCACGGTGGCGCACGCCTATAATCCCAGCTACTCAGGAGGCTGAGGCAGGAGAATTGCTTGAACTCAGGAGGCGGAGGTTGCAGTGAGCCAAGATTGCGCCATTGCACTCCAGCCTGAGTAACAGAGCAAGACTCCATCTCAAGAAAAAAAATCACATTTTTACATATCTTTTGTTGACTTATATCTCTTTATACATAGAATATGACAATAACTTCATAAAATCTTAAATAGATCTACTCAATTTTTTCTTTTATGATATCTCTCATTTTCAGAAATGCAATTCTAAAGGGCAATTTTCATTTTTGGAAGACAAAAATAGGCTTTATTAATTGTGAAGTGACATATAAAGAAAAATATAGCTGTTTAAGGTTTCTGATTTAACCACTTATCTTACTATGTATTTTAGATCTTCTCTCCTGTATCTAATTGGCTTGTAGTCTAATGTTGTAGCAAAATGTTAGAGGTTTACCTGTATTATTTTGCATAGATCCATAAAGTGAAGATGGGGCTGGGCATGGTGGCTCACACCTGTAATCCCAGCACTTTGGGAGGCCACGGTGGGTGGATTGCTTGAGGTCAGGAGATTGAGATCAGCCTGAGCAACATGGCAAAACCCTGTCTCTACTAAAATTACAAAAATTAGCCAGGCATGATGGTGCACGCCTGTAATCCCAGCTGCTCAGGAGACTGAGGCACAAGAATCACTTGAACCCAGAAGGCAGAGGTTAGCAGTGAGCCGAGATTGTAGAGTGACAGTGTGAAACTGTGTCTCAAAAAAAAGTGAAGATGAGCAAGCAGTAGCCATTAGCTAAGTCATTTGAATTCTTAAAAAAAAAAAAAGAAAGAAAGAAAGAAAAAGATACCTAGATAGAAAACGTGAAAATTAGCCATTGGAATTGGCTACATACATCTGCTTGTTCTGAACCAGAAGTCTGCTTTGAACCTTTACAGTTGGCTCAGTTAATTTTGTCCAGGCTTTTAGCTTCATCAGATATATTTTCCATTTTATAATCCCATTTTAATTTATGGCTGTAAGGACCCTTGAAATTTTACAGACTGAAAAACAGCACTCAAAAAAACATGTTAATTGATCTACCACTAGATATACAGAATATAATCATATTTGAATGATATTAGGGTGAGTGGTAGTTTAATTCACATTTCTTATAAAAGCACTGATTCTCAACCCTAACTTGTACTTCAGAATTACCTGGGGCTTTAAAAAAATACAGGTGGCCAGACGTCATCCAGAGAGTGGAGTTCAGGGTTGAGAGTTTTAGAAAGTGCTCCAGGTGAGCTCTGCTGTTGTACAGCCAGCATTAAGAACCGCTGGCTCAAAGCTCATTCTAGTAAGGAGTAACTTAGTGCTGTTCCAAAAATTAAAACATTTGATGAGCTTAATCAGAGCTTTTCAAAGAGTGATATGTATGCCACTGGTGGTACATAAGGTAACTTTACTCACTTTTAGAGTTTAATAATTACATATTTGTTTAATGTGTATTAGAACAGGGATTCCCAAGCCCTGGGCCACAGACCAGTACTGTTGTGGCCTGTTTGTTAGGAGGTAAGCTGCAGGTGGGCGGGGCGAGTCATCATTTCCACCTGGGCTCTGCCTCCTGTCGGATCAGCGGTGGCATTAGATATTGTGAACTGCACATTCAAGGGATCCAGATTGCACGTCCCTTATGGAGAGTCTAATACCCGATGAGATGTCACTGTCTCCAGTCACACCCAGATGGGACCATCTAGCTTCAGGAAAACAAGCTCAGGGCTCCCACTGATTCTACATTATGGTGAATGTGTAGTAACAAGAGGAATAAAGTGTACAATAAATGTAATGCACTTGAATCATCCCAAAACCATCCCCTGCCACCCATCCATGGAAAAATTGTCTTCCACAAAACTGGCCCCTGGTGCCAAAAAGGTTGGAGACTGCCATATTAGAATATAAATATAAGTATCATATCAAACTCACAGTTTCATGAGTACTGCTTTGCATGAAGCTCCATTTTTTTCAATGATAAAGATAGTGTGCTAATTCAAAGGAAATTTGCCAAATTACAGAAATAATTAAACGAATAGGTAGTTCATACATATGGCAGAAATCATGAAGATGCTGAAGAAACACAATGGGAATTTTGGTGAGGGGCACCCTCTAAAATTTAGGATTTGAATCCAAAATGTCAGTGTTTTTTTCTCCCAGATACGTTTACAGTGACTTCATCCTTCTTTTTCAATTCAGGGACAGACTTTCAAAATTAGTATTTCTGCAAATTTTTGAATCATTGTTTTCTAACTTAGTTTCTTGACACTTAGTTCTCTTGTGAAAATGTGCCTTATAGATCAAGAATATTTTGTTCCTTTATTTTTCTATGGTATAAGTGGTCATGTGGTGGTAAGAAGAGGAAGGAGACTAAGTGTGTGTTGTGTGTGTATGAGAGAGAACGAGGGATGGATGGATGGATGGATGGATGGATGGATGGATGGATGGTCGGTCAGAGGGGTTGATGAACAAGTGACTAGAATACTTGGATACCTGGGTAGAGAACAGTATTGATAATTGTAGGGCCTCACTTTCCCACATACTCATCTCCTCAGACTCTAAGGAAGTCCAGAGGTCTGTTACAACTCAGAATTGTTTGGGAAATACTGCTATAGGTTCTTTCACTAGTAACATGGATTGCTCTGGGCCAATTAAAATGAGCTCCACATAAAGATATTTAGCTATCCTGACCTCTCTGAGCAGGCTCAGAGAAATTTGAGTAGGCAAATTACCTCTTGCTACAAATAACTGTTTTACTGTTTCATCAGGAATGTATATAGATTTCAGTTATAGAGGCAGCTGCTCTGAACAAGAGTAGCCGTATAGTCTACATTTAAATTATATTACTGGAAGTTAAAAATACTATGATGCAGCTGTAATGTTATGTTTAAATGTCTGTCCTGTATAATTTTGTAGAATGGAAGCTTCTTGCCTAGAGCTGGCCTTGGAAGGGGAACGTCTGTGTAAATCAGGAGACTGCCGCGCTGGTGTGTCATTCTTTGAAGCTGCAGTTCAAGTTGGAACTGAAGACCTAAAAACACTTAGCGCTATTTACAGCCAGCTGGGCAATGCTTATTTCTATTTGCATGATTATGCCAAAGCATTAGAATATCACCATCATGATTTAACTCTTGCAAGGTAATTAAGCTTTTAAATATTCTTCCTTCTGAAATTAGCTATTACATTAAAAAATATTTCTATTCAATTAACAAAAACTAACTTAATACATTTAATGAGTTCTACTTCAGTAGCATCACTTTTTAAAACTAACCTTTAGGCTGAACACAGTTTAATTGAATGAATAGTAGTGAAATGACCCTAGAGTTTAACTAAATGGATGAAAACTAATTACATTCGAATCCAGAAATGTAAGTTTTAAATATTTATTTAAAGTAGGTTTCAAAGCCAGTGGGTTTTTCTTACCTTAAGCATGTCAGTTTGTCCTCTTGGAAAACTGTACTCTGGCTGCTTTATATTTTAACACCATTTGTATTTCAATACCATTTTTTTTGTTTTGTTTTTTGCTTTTTTCAGGACTATTGGAGACCAGTTGGGGGAAGCGAAAGCTAGTGGTAATCTGGGAAACACCTTAAAAGTTCTTGGGAATTTTGATGAAGCCATAGTTTGTTGTCAGCGACACCTAGATATTTCCAGAGAGCTTAATGACAAGGTAATACCGCAGCATTAGATGGTAGGCCTAATATTTTCATTCAGATGGCTTTGCATTTTAATACTGTTTAATTATTCTATAGTTTATTTAAAAATTAATACCTAAAAAGAAAACACTGATAGACCAATAGAAGTAAAAGAGAGAAAAAAAATTTAATGGAGAAAAAGAAGGAAATAGAGGTCTTTCTTTCATAAGTAATTATTTGATTGGTTCTGTATGGAGAGCCAATATAAAAATTTCTTTCCTTTGTCCATAATACTAAGGATATTACAAATATATATGATAAACCTGACCTCTGTTTTCAAAATGTAAACTTTGCTGATGTCTTCATTTAGGTGGGAGAAGCAAGAGCACTTTACAATCTTGGGAATGTGTATCATGCCAAAGGGAAAAGTTTTGGTTACCCTGGTCCCCAGGATGTAGGAGAATTTCCAGAAGAAGTGAGAGATGCTCTGCAGGCAGCCGTGGATTTTTATGAGTGAGTAGGGGCTGATATGGGCAATCATGTAGGCCCATGTAAGCCGTGGATCTGCTGTACATTCTTTATTCAGTAGTAAGTTTTTAAGTTTGGCAAAGGTTTTAAAGCTATGAACTAGCAAAATCATCAATTCAGTTGCTTAAATGTTATAGTGTTATTATTAGTAGTAATCTGTAGCTTTCATTTAAATTAAAGACCAGTGCCACTTAGTGGCAAAAACAAGAAATACCAATGGTTGGGCTGTTATTTAGAGTAATTTAGTCTTTTACCAATAGAATTTCATACAACTACTTAACTATAGGGGTTCCAAGATTAACTCTGTGCTTGACCCTGGGCAGAAACCTATCTGAATAGTTTAATAAAGTGTTCCCAGCTATTTCCTATAATTGCTCTTCATCATAGATGTCATCCTTAAAATGTTGCATATTATGGCTGTAAGCTTCCTTACATTTTTTTCTGATAAAAAGAATTAGATATGTAAATCACATAAATAAAATTGTTTTGCAAACTTATTTTTTCATCACTTTTTGCTATCCCTTAGGGAAAATCTATCATTAGTGACTGCTTTGGGTGACCGAGCAGCACAAGGACGTGCCTTTGGAAATCTTGGGAACACACATTACCTCCTTGGCAACTTCAGGGATGCAGTTATAGCTCATGAGCAGGTACAGTGGAAGGCCTTGGAGCCAGACCATTTCCTCCATCAAAGTTCTGAACAGTGATTAGATCATTCTTCCATTTTATTTTAGCTACATCTAATTAAAATTTTCTGTTTCAGCGTCTCCTGATTGCAAAAGAATTTGGAGATAAAGCGGCTGAAAGAAGAGCATACAGCAACCTTGGAAATGCATATATATTTCTTGGTGAATTTGAAACTGCCTCAGAATACTACAAGTTAGTCTAATATTTCTGTAGATAAATGTAAAACGAATAGTTATTCAATCCCATTAATTCATAGGCTTTCGGTTTAAAATCTGATTGCAGCAGGACTTTTGGCATCTAAGCCTCAATTTCCTTATCTGTAACAGAATATATCAATACATCATTTTGGGGAATACTGTGAAGAGTGAATGAAATAATATATTAAACACTTAGCACAGTACCTGGTACACAGTGCTCAATAAATATTATTGTACCTAAGATTTAATAGCAGCAGTGTGACCCCTTTATAGTATTGGTTTTTATCTTTAAAAGTAATTGTTTTTAAATGAAGTTTTCAACCTTTAATATCTTTTAAACCTATTTCGCATATGTAGTATATATTGTGTATATGCTTTATTTCACTCAATTATGGGTTAGAAGAGATGCCAAAAGAAAGCCTGGTAACAAAAATATTTATAGTCTCTATCAGTGATCACTGATTTTTTTGCTCTACCTCCCCACCTTCTTACTGAGCAGTTCTCCCTTTACCCTCTTTCTGCCCGTATTTGACTGTGTCACTGTTAAGCTGCTTCCCCATTCACTTACCTGAGGAGTTTGCAATCCCAGCTTCTTCTGTGACAGGATCTCTCTTATCAGTAGATTCGAGACATAGATGATAGAAAGTTTAGACAGCTTCGAGTTGCCTGATCGGTGCTTTCTGGATTGAGTTTTCCCTAGTTAGTGGGGATTGAAGGCCCTTATAGGTTTTGGGTAGAAGCCAGTTTGACTAAACTGAAGACACAGTGAGTGATTTGTATTTTGTTAAAGAATCCAATATGAGACAGTTCTGGATAAGTTTGTCATCTTCATAAAAAAGGTAAAATTGTTTCAGGCCTATCTAAAAAACATTGAATAGCATTCCACTTTGCTTTAAACATTAACTAATGGTTAATGTTTGTTGGTTGATTAGGTTAGTTAGATATGAAATAGCCTCTCAAATAAAACATATCACTATGTACTATATGAAGAAGTATATATTTTGATTTTAAATATAAAAGTTTCTTATATTTTAAAGCCAAGGGATATAGAGAAGTCTTAATTATTAAATGGTGTACCTGTGTTACATACTGAAAAGTAAAGAAGCATGAATATAAAGTAATGAAACTTACTTTTTTTCTCCCAATAAGCAGGCTAGAACTCAGAACTTTATATATATTCCAAGTTGTTGGTTAGAAATATTTTTAGAACTCTTCTTTAGATTTTTTTTTTTTTTTAAATAAAGACAGAGTTTTCAGTTTTGCTCTTGTTGCCCAGGCTGGAGTGCAATGGCACAATCTTGGTGCACTGAAACCTCTACCTCCTGGGTTCAAGCGATTCTCCTGCCTCAACTTCTTGAGCAGCTAGAATTACAGGCGTCTGTCACCACACCCAGCTAATTTTTGTATTTTTAGTAGAGACGGGGTTTCACCATGTTGGCCAGGCTAGTCTTGAACTCCTGACCTCAAGTGATACGCCGACCTCGGCCTCCCAAAGTGCTGGGATTACAGGCGTGAACCACCACACCCAGCCTGGAATTGTTATCAGGGCCAAACAAGAAGGCTAACATAACATTGTAGATCCATATCCTTCCAGATACAAAGCAGTAGTTTGGTAAACCTATGTTAGTAATTGAATTTGGTTCCAGAAAGATTTCTGATCATTTACAAATCAACTGTACCATCAAAGAATAATGGTATGCCAGAAAGCATTATGCCACAGGATCTGAAAGCAATTCCAAAAGTCTTTCAAAAATATTTGAAAAGACAGGCAACATTAGAATAATTAGGTAGCCTCCCAAGGCAACAGATTTGAAGGTATCATCATTAAATATGTAATTTTAGATTTGTTTGTTTAAGAAAAAGCTATCACATTATCGTATAGTAATTTGTCATATAGTTATAAGTGATATGAAGTAATTACACTATTTGGCAGAAATGATGGGAGAGCCATTTAAATTACTGAATCCAAAAGCATCTGTAGGTTTAAGCACTGATAATAATAACACATTAACATTTATACAGCATCTACTATGCACAAGATGCTATTCCAAGCACTTTATATCTATACATATTAATTTAATTCTCACAAAAATCCTTTGAGGTATTTTTCCCATTTTATATATGAAGAGACTGGTATGCATACTTTGCCCTTAGCTTAGTAATTGGCAAAGTTGGGATTTAAACCCAGTCTAGCTCCAGGATCTATATTCTTAACTGCTATGCTAGCTACAATATCACAGTAGAATTTGGGTAATGTTTGGATGCAGTATTGAGTATTTTTCATGAGTTGATGACTAATGCCCTATACATAAGAATTTTACCTAAGTGGTGACTAATAGCCTACACATAAGAATTTTACCTAAAGGCCGGGCACGGTGGCTCAAGCCTGTAATCTCAGCACTTTGGGAGGCCGAGACGGGCGGATCACGAGGTCAGGAGATCGAGACCATCCTGGCTAACATGGTGAAACCCCGTCTCTACTAAAAATACAAAAACTAGCTGGGCGAGGTGGTGGCCGCCTGTAGTCTCAGCTACTTGGGAGGCTGAGGCAGGAGAATGGCGTAAACCCGGGAGGCGGAGCTTGCAGTGAGCTGAGATCTGGCCACTGCACTCCAGTCCGGGCGACAGAGCAAGACTCCGCCTCAAAAAAAAAGAAAAAAAAAAAAAAAAGAATTTTACCTAACTATTTTAAATTTTGACAATGCAAAGGTGATGGTATGATTGAAAACAAATGTCATGTGGGAAAAAAGCTATTGCCAATACTAGAGGGAAATTTTTTTTAAATGTTAAAGATAGTATGTTAATCTCTAGAAACTCTTGATTTCATGTTTCAATACTCCTTTACTTTGGTGAATTGTTAGGATTCTCAAATTTATTCTGTCTTGAATCTGCTTTCTGTGTTTCAAAAAGGCCTTTTCATTTTGTCTAAAAATAATGAAGAAAGTACGGGATATGAATATTAGGCTCTCAGAGATTTAAAGGTAGCAGAAAGCAACAGAGAGGAAAAATGAGAGTTTTATTTTGTGATTCTTAAAGCCCAAACTGAGAATGATCATTATGTAAGAATTAATTTCTTCTTGTAGGAAGACACTACTGTTGGCTCGACAGCTTAAAGACCGAGCTGTAGAAGCACAGTCTTGTTACAGTCTTGGAAATACATATACTTTGCTTCAAGACTATGAAAAGGCCATTGATTATCATCTGAAGCACTTAGCAATTGCTCAAGAGCTGAATGATAGGTATGTTTTACATCTTTTGACCGTAACTAAGGTAAAATATAGATGCATTATTGAATCCCTAGAGTTTTTCCTTTGTTTCTTTTCCTATGTTTACCTTAAAATCCCTTTTAAGGAATTTTATTTTTCAGTGATATCCTCTGTATATCGTTGTATGAAGGGCTAGTCTGTGATAGAGGATTAGTCTGGTTCCATATGCCCTTGACCCAAGATCAGTGACTAGGTCCCAAACTCAGTTACCTCTTCAGAAGTCTTCCTGGAGAAACCCCGTCTCTACAAAAAATACAAAAATTAGCCAGGTGTGGTGGGGCACACCTGTAATCCCAGCTACTTGGGAGGTTGAGGCAGGAGAATCACTTGAACCCAGGAGGTGGAGGTTGCAGTGAGCCGAAATCACGTCACTGTACTCCAGCCTGGCAACAGAGTGAGACTACATCTCAAAAAAAAAAAAAAAAAGTCTTCCTAACTACGTAAGTGTAACCCCGTATCTACTAAAAATGCAAAAATTAGCTGGGTGTGGGGAGGGGGCACGCCTGTAATCCCAGCTACTCAGAGGCTGAGGCAGGAGGATCACTTGAACCCAGGAGGTGGAAGTTGCAGTGGGCCGAGATCACGCCACTGTACTCCAGCCTGGCAACAGAGCGAGATTGCATCTCAAAAAAAAAAAAAAAAAAGTCTTCCTAACTATGTAAGTGTGGGAATTGTGGTGAACGGTGAACTTAGAGATAATGCCCAATGTGAAGCGGGCAACTGCTACCCAACTCCAACTAATTGTTGCCAGGCAGGAATGAAAATCCATTGTGTCCACATCTTCCTGTTTTTTAAAGAAAAGCTGGAAGTGCTGAGTTTTATATGAAATCTGCTTTTTAAATGTTAGTGGCTAATTCGGTTGTTTTGTTTTTCTGTATTAAAAAAAACAGTATTTGCCAGCATTTAGTCTGTGATGTTTGCTTTAGAAAATCGATTTTTTTTTTTTACCTCAGTATGAAAGAGAACTTTTCGATGCAGTTGTTCAAAATGAAGTATGCTACCTCAAGAGGTAGTGAGTTCTCTCTCCCTGCTGCTCAAACACACACTGAATAACTACCTGGTAGGGCTGTTATAGAAGGAAAATGGGGTAGTGGACCAGAATACCTATCCTTGAGATTTATTACTTTATAATATATTTTCATATTTTAAAAGAATGTTTTCTATGTTGTAATACTTGACTATGAGTTTAGTATCATGTGGGTATTTTTTTTTAATCTGGGTATTCTAATATATCTATAATATCATGATAGTATGTTCTTTATATGAAAGACCAAATCAATCCAAACCTTTCTTTATGCCTTTAGTTCCTGCTAGATAGCTTTTATTCTATACATAGGACCTCTTTTCAAATAACTGCATGTTCGCTTTGAATAATGTTTTAGAATTGGTGAAGGAAGAGCATGTTGGAGCTTAGGAAATGCATACACAGCACTAGGAAATCATGATCAAGCAATGCATTTTGCTGAAAAGCACTTGGAAATTTCAAGAGAGGTATGAAACAAAAAAAAATGCTGTCTGTGCTATTGTAATTTATAAATTGGAGGTTGGGGGAGGGAACCCTGTTATTTCTCTAGATTGATCATGTGGCTGAATAATAAATTTGATTATATATCATTCTCTTGTCATAAGAACCCCACAAAGCATTTTGAGGTACAGATCACAGTTATGTTTGTATTGGCTTTGATGTAGGAAGACAGGAAAGTAAGGCTGGGCATGGGTAAGTGGAAGGAGAGTACTAAAATATGCCCCTACTCTACCCGCATCTCTACATGGAGAAGTAGCATGGTATTGAAGGAAAAGCATGGTTCTTAGAATTAAGGACTGCTTCCTCTTGTAGTTCTGCCACTTACTGGCTATTTGAGCTTGGAAACCTTTTCTGAGCCTCAATTTCTCTCATCTGCAAAATGGGAATAATAATATCTACCTTCCAAAGTGTTATAATGATCACAGCTAATGTATATTAAAAGTGCCTAGCAAAATGTCTGGTGCTAGCTTAATAAACTTTATTATTATACTATGGGAATAAAATATTCTAAGGAAATTTGATTCATATACCAAGTTAATGTGTCCAGGATAATCTACGTTATTACTTAATATGATCCCAGAGAACAAGAGCAATCTAATGTTTAGAGAACTAAAGAATTAAAAGAATACAATTAGCTGTCCTATTATGATATTTTAGAAACTTGCTTTTTCTTTCTATATTCTTTAAGACAACTATTAATGGAAAAAAATTTTCATTCATTCATGGTCTCATAATTCTAATAAAACTATTTCATTCTTCCAGTTTTAGGTTCACTATTATTCACAAATAATCTTCACCATTCTTTGTCTTTAAATACTACTCTAAAATATAAATGTTTGTGTTGTAGGTTGGGGATAAAAGTGGTGAACTAACAGCACGACTGAATCTCTCAGACCTTCAAATGGTTCTTGGTCTTAGCTACAGCACAAATAACTCCATAATGTCTGAAAATACTGAAATTGATAGTAGTTTGAATGGTAAGTAATAGGACTTTTAAAACCCAATTTTTTTATCCTCAATATTTACATTAAAGTCATTTATCACAAATTTGGCATATTCAGAGAGAATATATAGCATAGGAAGTTCAACTTATTACATTCTTTTTGCTGTACACAGCTCTGTTTGTAAATATATATAATTATATATAATATATAATTTATAAATGTAAAAAAATATTTTATAGTTTTTATGAATTTAGGAATGGTGATGGTATTGTTCTTTTCTTTTGTAAAAATACATTTAAATTCTCTCTCTAAGCTCATTCAAAAATTTATAAATGTGAAGGTGCCAGAATTTTAAAATATTATTGTTTATCCTTTTTATCTCGTATAGTTTTACATGTTTGACTTCTGTTTAGCTCTTTCCCCCCCATTTCATTTCCAAGGTGAATTTTCTTAGGACTTTCTTTTTTAAATTCAGAAAATCTAAGATACTCTCTTTATTTTTCTTTCTTGCTTTTTTTTTTTTTTTTTGTGGCAAAACCTATTTTTAGGAAACCTTCCTTAGGTGACGATTTGTTTGACATTTCTATAGCGAGGAAACTTGCTATAATGTCTCTTTTTGAGTGAAAAAAAATGCTTTTAAAGAAATAAAAGAGATAAGATTAGGATCACGTTTTTAAATTTCATCAGTATGTGATTCTGTATGAGATCATTTTCCTAAGCTTGAGAGATTCTCAGTCTAAAAAAAACTGACAAATATTTTGAATCTGAAAGTCAGTGATAAATCTACCTTTACTTTTTCCAATTTTTTTCTTTAAACTCATGAAAGGAAAAGAAATTAGTGGCTAGTCGTCTGATTTAGACTTTCAAAGAACATTTAGTGAAAAGTCTGAAGTGTGAGCCGTATAATAATTTGTGACTGCGTGCTTTGTGGTTGAATGATGTGCTAAAACGTTTTTCTGGATTGAACTTTCTTTTTTTTTTGAGACGGAGTCTCGCTCTGTCGCCCAGGCTGGAGCGCAGTGGCCGGATCTCAGCTCACTGCAAGCTCCGCCTCCCGGGTTCACACCATTCTCCTGCCTCAGTCTCCCGAGTAGCTGGGACTACAGGGGCCCGCCACCTCGCCCGGCTAGTTTTTTGTATTTTTTAGTAGAGACGAGGTTTCACCATGTTAGCCAGGATGGTCTCCATCTCCTGACCTCGTGATCCGCCCATCACGGCCTCCCAAAGTGCTGGGATTACAGGCTTGAGCCACCGCGCCCGGCCCTGTGTTGAACTTTCAAATAGGTTATGCCATAAGACCTCTCATCTTTAAAAAGCAAAAACAAACAGTCGGTTGTCTTCATGGACTGTTCCTTTGTTCCCTTTTATAATAAAACCTGAAAAGACACGAATGTTCATTGTCTTTACTTCCTTGCCTCCCTTTCTCTCTTTAACCCATTGCCATTGGGCTTTACCCTCACCATGACTCTGAAACCACCTTTCAAGGTTACCACAAACCTCCATTTTACCAAATATATCATTCAGTTTTCACATGTCAGCTTACTTGATTTTTCTCAGCAGTATTTCCTATAGCCAGTCATTCCCTTCTGAGAATACTTTCTTCATTTGGCCTCCAGGATTACTGTACTTTTCTGGTTTGCCACTCTCGTCTTTATTCTCTTCTCTCCTCTTGTTCATCTTTCTGTCCTTTGCATTTGCACTGCTCAGGGTTCAGTTCTTGGATTTCTTCCTACCTTCTTTCTCTCCCTATTTTCCATCTGTCTCTGCTTCCTTCTTACTGCTTTTATCCTTTTTCCTTCTATTCTGTGCTTTAAGTCAGTGCTTCCAGTAGAACTTTTCTGTGATGATAAAAACATTTTATATCTGCCATCCAGTATAAAAGCCACTAGCTATATGTGGCTGTTGATCACTTGAAATGTGGCTACTACAAGAGGGGCTGAATTTTTAATATTACTTAACTTTGCTTAATTAAAATGTAGAGAGCCACATGTGGCTACTGGCTATTGGACAGTACAGCTCTAGATAATCTCATCCCGTTACTTGGCTTTTATATTGTCTATATACTGATTATTTTCAGATTTATATTTCTAGCCAAAATTTCTCTCATGAGTTTGAGACTCATTTGTTTAACATTTTCCATTGTCACGCCATATCTAATTGGCATCTAAAACTTAGCATGTCTAAAATGTTTTCTCCTAAACATGTTCTTCCTGTACCCCACCCTATCTCAGGAAATAGTATCACCATTCACTCAAGTAATCAGGCCAAAAAACTAGGGGTCATACTTGTTCACTTTCTACTTTTATTTATTTATTTATTTATTTTTTAGAGACAGGATCTCACTCTGTTGCCTGAGCTGGTCTCGAACTCTTGTCCTCAAGAGATCTTCCCACCTCAGCTTCTCAATTAGCTGGCCTTGTTCCCTTTCTTTCACTCACTTCTACATCAAACCTATCAGAAACCCTGCCTTCAAAATATATCCCTGATCTCTCCTACAGTTTACTCTGCAATGATCTTAGTATAAGCTACCAACAGCTCCCAGCAGAGTCCTAGCCTACCAATAATTTATCTTACTTCAATTCTGCATCTCTCACACTTACTTTTCCTCATAGAAGCCAGAGTGTTTTTTTTTTTTTTAATTAAAAAAAAAATTTTGGCCAGGCACAGTGGCTCACGCCTGTAATCCCCAACACTTCAGGAGGCTGAGGCAGGTGGATCACCTGAGGCCAGGAGTTCGAGACCAGCCTGGCCAACATGGCAAAACCCCATCTCTACTAAAAATACAAAAATTAGCTGGGCGTGGTGGTGCAGACCTGTAGTCCCAGCTACTCAGGAGGCTGAGGCAGGAGAATCGCTTGAACCTGGGAGGTGGGTTTTGAGATGGAATCTCGCTCTGTCACCCAGGCTGGAGTGCAGTGACGGAACTGTAGGTACGATCTCCTAGGTTCAAGTGATCCTCCCACCTCAGCCTCTCAAAGCGCTGGGATTACAGGCATGAACCATCATGCCTGACCTCGGAGTGCTCCTTTAGAACATATGTCGTTCCTCTGTTCAAAACCCTCCAGTTAGTTCCCATCACACCTAGAACTGAATCCTCAGTCCTCACCATGGTTGAAAGGCCCTACGTAATCTGAACCTGCCTGTTTCTTCAGCCTCTTTTCCTGCCACTCCACCTCTTGCTCACTCTGACTCTATGAAGACAGGTGTTTTTTGGTCTCTCTTATTCATTGCTATCTCCCCAGTGTGAGGAGAAAGGATTTGTAAGAAAACTTGTCTATTTCTGGTGTTGGCTCAAGGTAGAAAAAAGGAGCCTTCGCTAAAAACCTGAATTCATGAATTCATAAGCCTCCCTATATACTGGTTTGGAATTTGATTTATACCATCTGCACAGTCTAAGAAACCCTAATCCATTAAAGCACTTTTGGGTTAGAGGTGTTCCTAGAGACTTAGCAGAAGTAAGACCAAATAGTTTCTGGGGGAAAGGCATCCTTGATTCCAGGTCATAAGGGTTTCACAACAAAAAAATTACCAAATATGTAAAGAAACAAGGCAAGATAGTAAGGAAACAACAAAATTAGGTCATCAAGATCTTCAGATGTTAGAATTATCAGATATAGAAAATAAAATGACTATGGTTAAAAGTTTATTGAAATAACAAGGAAGTGAAAAAAGAGAATAACAAAAATGTTAGGTAGACTGGAAAAAAAAAAAACTAACATTTATTGAGTGCTTATGATGTGCCAGGCAGTGATTTAAGTGCTTTACATGTTTTAACTCATTTAATTGTAACAATTCTAGTAGTTAAGTTTCTGTTATCCTTAATTTACAGATGGGAAAATGGAGGCAAGAGAGGTTAGATAAATTTCCCAGGGTTACCTGCGTAGTAAGTGGTAGAGATGGGAGTTAAACTTGGTCACTCTGGCTCCAGAATCCGTCTTATGTGATAGTTATGTCTTAATGTGATGTTAACACACCTGAATAATTGATAAAAATCAGTCAGGAGTCAGACATCAGTAATAGAGATTTGGCCAACACAGTTAATAGGCTTCTTCTAATGCAATATTTTGCAAACTGTGTCTGACCCATTCATGAGTTATGAGTTGCAGTTACCATTAAAAATACACATATAGGGCCGGGCGCAGTGGCTTATGCATGTAATCCTAGCACTTTAGGAAGCTGAGGCAGGCGGATCATGAGGTCAGGAGATCGAGACCATCCTGGCTAACACGGTGAAACCCCATCTCCACTAAAAATACAAAAATTTAGCCGGGTGTGGTGGTGGGCACCTGTAGTCGCAGCTACTTGGAAGGCTGAGGCAGGAAAATGGTGTGAACCTGGGAGGCGGAGCTTGCAGTGAGCCAAGATTGCACCACTGCACTCCAAACTGGGCAACAGAGCAAGATTCTGTCTCAAAAAAAAAAAAAAATTCATACAGGAGGCTGGGCACGGTGGCTCATGCCTGTAATCCTAGCACTTTGGGAGGCCGAGGCAGGCGGATCACGGGGTCAGGAGATTGAGACCATCCTGGCTAACACGGTAAAACTCCATCTCTATTTAAAAATACAAAAAATTAGCCGGGCGAGGTGGCGGGCACCTGTAGTCCCAGCTACTCGGGAGGCTGAGGCAGGAGAATGGTGTGAACCTGCGGGGTCGGAGCTTGCAGTGAGCCAAGATAGCACCACTGCACTCCAGCCTGGGTGACAGAGTGCGACTCCGTCTCAAAAAGAAAAAACTTGCTGTGAGCCGAGATTGCACTGCTGCACTCCAGCCTGGGCGACAGAGTGAGACTCCGTCTCAAAAAAAATAATTAAAAAAAAAAACACATACAGGAGCCGGGGCAGTGGCTCATGCCTGTAATCCCAGCTCTTGGGAGGATCACTTGAGCCCGGGAGTTTGAGACCAGCCTGGGCACACAGGGAGACCGCCATCTCTCCAAAAAACATTTTTTAATTAGCCATGCATGGTGGCATGAGCTTCTTGGGAAGCTGAGGTGGGAGGATCGCTTGAGCCCAGGAAGTCAAAGCTGCAGTAAGCCATGATCATGCCGTTGCACTCCAGCCTGGGCAACAGAGAAAAACCAAAAAACCACACATATGTGTATGTGTGTATATAAAACTGTTGTGTGAAGATTTTGTTGTATGTTTGTGTATGTTCTAGGTATATATGTGTATTTTTTAATATGGGGTTACACCTTAAAAGTGAAAACCACAGATTTAATGGAAATATATTGACCTAACTGGTCAATTTCCATTGTTTTTAAGTATTCATGAAATATTTACAGAAAACTGACAATAAAGCAAATCTCAACAAATTTAAAAGGATTTGTATCACATCTGTATCACACATGCCCTGAGCACAGTGCATTTAATTTAGAAATTAATAAGATAATATATAAAACATTCATCTGAAAACTTAACACACTTCTCAGTAACTTACAGTCTGAAAAAGAAATCTTAAAGTTGGAAAGTAACTTAGGACTGAATTATAAAAATATTGTTTCAATTTTGTGGCACGCAACTTACAATGGTACTTAGAGCAAAATTTATGTTGTATTTAGAAAGGAAAAAGGCTGGTCAGGTGCGGTGGCTCATGCCTGTAATCCCAGCACTTTGGGAGGCCCAGGCGGGTAGATCACAAGGTCAAGAGATCGAGACCATCCTGGCCAACATGGTGAAACCCTGTCTCTACTAAAAATACAAAAATTAGCTGGGCGTGGTGGCAGGTGCCTGTATTCCCAGCTACTCAGAAGACTGACTCAGAAGAATTGCTTGAACCCAGCAGGCGGAGGTTGCAGTGAGCCGAGATCACACCACTGCACTCCAGCCTGGCAACAGAGCAAGACTCCATCTCCCAAAAAAAAAGGAAAAAGACTGAAAGTGAGCTAAATATCTAAAAAAAAAAAAAAAAAGAAAAAAAAAAGGCAAAAATTTAAAAAGAGCAGAATTTAATGAAATTAAAGATTCAATAGAGATGGTTTTTTTAAAGTCGAAATTTGGTTCCAAATTGTTTAAATTTTGACTAATTAAGTCTACAGCAAGACTGTTCAAAAAGAAAAGGGGACATAATAAATATGCAGAGATTAAAAAGAGATTTTGAATAACGTTATGACAAAATATTTGAAAATCTAGGAGAAATGGGCAATTTCTGGAAAAACAAGTTACCAAAACTGATCCAATGGTAAAATGTAATGTGAATGGCTTGCTAATGGCTAAAATTATAAAGAAATTAGATCAGTAATTTAAAATCTTCCCACTAGGAAAATACCTGGTTCAGATTATTTTACAAGTGAGGTAAACCAGCCGCTTAAGAAAACTAGTAATACCTTACACAAAAATTGTATAGGCAACTGAATAAGTAGAAATACTTTTATCAATCTTTCTGAGAACCATAACCTTGATGTCCAAACTAGATAAGAACAATACAAGAAAAGTAAATGACAGTCCAGCCTTACTCATGAACATAAGATATAAAAATCTTCACAAAATATTAGCAAAGCAAATCCAGCAATGTATTTAAAAACACACAGGGAGCAGGGCACAGTGGCTCACCCCTGTAATCCCGGTACTTTGGGAGGCTGAGGCAGGTGGATGACAAGGTCAGGAGTTTGAGACCAGCCTGACCAACGTGAAACCCTATATCTACTGAAAAATGCAAAAATTAGCAGGGCACAGTGGTGCATGCCTATAGTCCCAGCTACTCAGGAGGCTGAGGCAGGAGAATCACTTGAACCCGGGAGGCCGAGGTTGCAGTGAGCTGAGATAGCACCACTACACTCCAGCCTGGGCGACAGAGAGAGACTCTGTCTCAAAAAAAAATTCAAGTGGATACAACATTAGAAAATCAATTAATGTAATTGACCAGTGAACATAGGAAAGAGAAAATCACCCAAATATCCAAATCTGTTAAATATATTTCATTTAATAGAACTATTAAATGAAAATGTTCCATTTATAAGACACAGTAGCAGATTGGAGAAAGAATAAAATGCAACTACACACTACTTGCAAGAGAAATATCTAATATAAGGATATAATAAGCCTGGAAGTAAAAGAATAGATGATTCACCATGCAAAAACTAACCAAAAGACAGCCAGTATAGCTATGTTAATAGCAGATAAAATGTACTTTAAGGCAAAGGGTCTTACTAGAAAAGAAGGTCGGCTGAGTGTGGTAAGTCACACCTGTAATCCCAGCACTTTAGGAGGCTGAGGCCAGTGGATCACTTGAGATCAGGAGTTCGAGACCAGCCTGGCCAACATGGTGAGACCCCCATCTCTACTAAAAATACAAACATTAGCTGGGGGTGGTGGCAGGGTACTGTAATCCCAGCTACTCAGGAGGCTGAGGCGGGAGAATCTCTTGAACCCAGGAGGTGGAGGTTGCAGGGAGCCGAGATCACGCCACTGCACTCTAGCCTGGGCAACACAGCGAGACTCCATCTCAAAAAAACAAAAACAAACAAAAAAACAAAGTAAATGAAGGTCACTTTACGGTGGTGCTTAACAGTGATTAACAGTTCAATTCACCAGGAAGATAAATGCATTAAATGCGTCTGGGCTTAGTAGGCCTTTATAACAAGGCCTTAACGTACATAAAGCAAAATTAAAGAAATGGGAAAATCTACAGTTATAATGGGAAATTTTAACACATCTCTCTCAGTAATTGATGGATGATAAATCATACTCAAGTGGGAAGACAATTCCCCCCCCCCCCCCCCCCCAAGACAGGCTCTTACTCTGTCACCAGGCGGGAGCGCAGTGGAGCCATCTCAGCTTACTGCAGCCTCTACCTCCCAGGCTCAAGCAGTCTGCCCACCTCAGCCTCTTGAGTAGCTGGAACTATAGGCACACGCCACCACGTCTGGCTGATTTTTATATTTTTTTTGCAGAGATGGGATTTTCCCATGTTGCCCAGGCTAGTCTCGAACTTACGAGTTCAAGGGATCTGCCCACCTCAGTCTCCCAAAGTGCTGGGATTACAGGCATGCACCACCATGCCCGGCTGACAAAACTTTATACAAGATTTCAGTTCTTCTCAAATTGATAAAAATTAAGTGCACTGCCAAACACATCACAATTATTTTATGGAACTTCATGAAGTTATTCACAAGTTTATATGAAACAAAAAATTTCTGAGAAATACCAAAACATTCCTAAGAACGTGAAAAGCGCTTTCTTTACAGATATAAGTAATAAGACAGTGTGCTGTTGGCATAAAGACAAATAGACCAGTGGAATCAAGTAGAGAGCCTATGTTCCTTGCATATATGGAAAATAATCTCACATAAAAATGAATTACTGATGGATTAAGGATTTAAATGTGAGAGACAGATTTAGAGCAGTAATAGTGATGATGCAGGAGAGGTGCAGTGGCTCAAGCCTGTAATCCCAGCACTTTGGGAGGTTGAGGCAGGAGGATCGCTCGCATCCAGCAGTCAAGACCAGCCTGGACAATATAGGACCCCTGTCTGTATCAAAAAAAAAAAAAAAAAGTTGGACATGGTGTTGCATGCCTATAGTCCTAGCTACTTGGTAGGCTGAGGTGGGAGGAACGCTTGAGCCCAAGAGGTCAAAGCTGCAGTGAGCCATGATTGCGCCACTGCACTCCAGCCTGGGCAATAGAGCAAGACCCTTCTCAAAAAAAGAGATCGGGGGCTGGCCAGGGATGGTGGCTCACGCAAGTAATCCCAACACTTTGGGAGTCCCAGGTGGGCAGATCACTTGAGGTCATGAGTTCCAGACCAGCCTGGCCAACATGGTGAAACCTCGTCTCTATTTAAAACACAGGGGTGGAGGGCACGGGGGGTGGGGTGGGGCAAAAGTGATGAACAGTACACAAATAGCCCATAAATAGAAGATACTTAACTTCATCTCATCAGCAAAAATCACAGTGTAGTACTATTAGAAACTTATGAAGTAAACAAAAATTACTACCAGTATTAAACTGGTGCAGGGTAATAGAAACTCTTATATAGATTATATGAAATAGTTTCATATAAAACTATTATATGAAACTGTGTGGATATGGTATTGATGGGATAGAAATTGGTGTATCCTGATGTACAATCCAGCAACATTCTGGTGAAGATAAAGATGCGCCAACTGTATGATCCAACTGTTCCACTCCTGTTCTGCTCCCAGTTATGTACTCCTGATAACCACCAAACTGGAAGAAATGCTTGTTCATGTACACTGAGAGACATTTCCAAGAGTATCTGTAGTGTGCTTATCATAGCAAAAAATTGGAAGCAACCCAAATATCACTAGTAAAATGGATAATTTCCTAGTCCACTCTACAGTCTGTTATTTTTGAGACTGTGCAGATAGTATAAACCAGTTATTATAAAAAACCCTTGCCAAAAATGGCAATGAAAATGAATTAAAGTATACATAGCAACTTAGATGAATCTCACAAATATAAGGTTTCTCAAAGCTGGTTGCAGAATATATACAGTATGATACCATTTATAAGTGTTTCAAAACCCACACATGCTGTATTGCTAAGAAATACATGCATTTGTAATGAAAATGCATAAAAGCACAGGGAAGACAAGGTAAATTATGAGGGGAGTTATACAAGGGGAGTTTAATGTGTTTGTAATGTTTCATTTTTGAAGCTGGGTATTAGGTATTTCTTATGCCTTTTAAAATATTACCTAATATTTTAAAAGATTAAATGGATATGGAAATTCTCTATAATAACTTTACTGAAAAAAATTTAAGGCCTTGTTTACTTGTTTTCTGACGGGCAGTAAGTCTGTCATCTAATGAGATCTTAAAATGGAAAGGGATGACCTAGAAAGGAATAACAGTGTGGTAGTGGGGATGCTATTTTGATTCTTTTCACACAATTTAAGGCCTACAGCCTTTTCCTTATGTTGTTATAAGGAATAAACCGCTCTACAGTTTGTTATTTTTGAAACTGTGTGGATAGCATAAAACCAGTTATTATAAAATGCCTTTTTCAAATTAAGGGGTAATGTTAGTTTCCAACTAAAATGTAACTTCCTTACATCAAAGCATTTTAGAGGGGAATGTATATTCTATTTTTGTGTAGCTGGTATGGAAAATCATTATTCTTCGAAGAATACATATTTGTACAGGTTTTCTCCTTCCATATGGGTTTGTGTATCAGATTTTAGAACTGAATAATGTAATGATGCTGAACTTGTACTCTTAAGGGCTCCCTGGTTTATTTGAATTAATTTTTTTTAAACAAAGGTGTACGCCCCAAGTTGGGACGCCGGCACAGTATGGAAAATATGGAACTTATGAAGTTAACACCAGAAAAGGTGGGTGACAGGTTTTATGTTTTAAATTTCATGAACTATTATAAAATGTTTTAGTAACTTTTCATTTAATGAAATAATTTAAATAAGGCTTGCCCTATATAGATATCACTTTAAAATTTGCCTAAAAAAAAAAAAAAAACAGAAAAAGTATAGTGCAAAAAGAATGCGTACAGTATGCTGCCATCTGTTTAAGAAAAATACATGCATATATTTCCTTTGTAGATTCCTCAAACATTTCTGGAATAAGATGTAAGAAACGGGCTAACAATGATGTCTTCTGGGAAGAGGACTGAGTGTCTGGGTTAGGCTAGAAATACTTTATATACCAGTTTGAACTATTTGAATCATTTACCAAGTAAATGTATTACGTTTTTTTTTTAAATTAGATCAGGAAGATCAAAAGGACAACCTTTTTTTCCCAAGTACATAGCAACTTTATTGCCAAGATAAATGAAATTTATGATCAAGAGAAGAGTTGTTTTTCTAGCTGCATTCTTAAAAAGCTCTTTTTTTTTTTTTAAACAAGTACTTTTTGTTAAAGATACATCTTCCTTAGGCTTTTTCTTGGGTGTGAGGGGTGCATAGTAAAAGGGAAGGGACTTCATAATTAGAAACAGGTTATTGAAGGACACATCAAGACTACTTTCTTCCATTTCCTTTGAACTGAATATTACATTGTCAAAATAGGCTCTCCGCCAGGCGTGGTGGCTCGCTCCTGCAATCCCAGCACTTTGGGAGGCCGAGGTGGGTGGATCACAAGGTCAGGAGATCGAGACCATCCTGGCCAACACGGTGAAACCCTGTCTTTACTAAAAATGCAAACATTAGCTGGGTGTGGTGGTGCACGCCTGTAGTCCCAGCTACTCGGGAGGCTGAGGCAGAAGAATCGCTTGAACCAGGGAGGTGGAGGTTTCTGTGAGCTGAAATCGCGCCACTGCACTCCAGCCTGGTCACAGAGTAAGACTTGTCTCAAAAAAAAAAAAAAAAGGCTCTCGTTCTCTTATGTTCTTTTTTTTTTTTTTTCGTGATGGAGTCTCGCTGAGACTGGGACTATGGGTGTACATCATCATGCCTGGCTAAGTTTTTTCAGACAGAGTCCACACTGTGTTGTCTAAACTGGTCTTGAACTCCTAGCCTTTAGCAATCGTCCTGCCTCAGCCTCCTGAGTTGCTAGTATTATAGGTGTGAACCATTGTGCCAGCTGTGGTATATTTTTAAAAATACTTTTTATAAAATATCTTCATTACAGCAACTTTAGAAAATTTGAATACAGAAATAAAGATAATCAGTAATCCTGCCTCTTGATGGTAACTACAGTTATTTTGGCATCTGTTCATCTGGTATTTTCGTATGGATGTTATAGACACTATTTTCTAATATGTGGTAATCTATCAAGAACATCTTTCCAGCTGGACGCAGTGGCTCATGCCTGTAATCCTAGCACGTTGGGAGGCCGAGGCAGGCAGATCACTTGAACCCTGGAGTTTGAGACCAGCCTGGGCAACATGGTGAAACCCTGTCTCTACAATTAAAAAAAAAAGATAGAAAATTAGCTAGGCTTGATGTTGCATGCCATGCCTGTAGTCCCAGCTACTTGGGAGGCTGAGGCAGGAATATCGTTTGAGCCTGGGATGCAGAGGTTGCAATAAGCCATGATTGTGTCACTGGACTCCAGCCTGGGTGACAGAGTGAGACCCTGTCTCTGGAAAAAAAAAAAAAAAAGAAAAGAAAAAGGAACATCTTTCCATGCCATTAACTATTCTTCTGCCCTATCATTATAACAACAACATATGCTTTTTCAATAGTGATAGTTCATGTGTGAATAGTCTTCAAAAAACCAAAATCTAATTGTGTTAGAATCATATCCAAGATATTTTTATTCCCGCAATTCACAGAGTTATTTGGAAACTCTAGTAATTTTTAAAGGACTTTGTGATTTTTCCAAATGTCCAGCTTTTCTTTGTGAGTGGTTCTCAAATATAAATTTGTTAAATCCACAAATTATTTTTTAAAAGCTTTTAAGGCGATTTTTGTCTACTTTCTTCTTTTAGGAACATACTAATAAGTAGCAAAATTAATTAGCTATCTTCTGCCTACCTATGTAGTGATACTAACAGTGTTATGTAAGAAGCTGACCAGATTTGACCTTGTAATTCTCCAAGCGCCAAGTGATAAAATTCTATCCCTAATTTAAAATATGTTTAAGTATAATTAGTTCTTTGTATTGGTTTCTTTTCCTCATAATAAAGCTGTCAAAGAATTCATTATTTCATTATTCTCAACAAAGTAAAGAAGCATACATAAGGAAAAAGGGAATTGCTTCGCCCTGTATTCTTGTTTTCAGTATTGTTGAGAAGTTCAAATAAATATATAAGGAACATTTCTAATTTTTCTTCTTGGGTTTTGGGTGCAGTTTTATGTTCTCACATCAAGGACCATTTTCCTTTTCTCTAAACAATAGACCATGACATCCACTGTAGTAAATAATTTCCCCTTATAATGTGTATGTGAAAAGGAATCGATGGCTTGGTTCACTTACTAACCACATGTTTTAAAAACAGCAACAAGGCTTGGCGCGGTGGCTCACGCCTGTAATCCCAGCACTTTGGGAGGCCAAGGTGGGTGGATCACGAGGTCAAGAGATCGAGACCATCCTGGCCAACATGGTGAAACTCCATCTCTACTAAAAATACAAAAAATTAGCTGGGTGTGGTGGTGGGCACCTGTAGTCCCAGCTACTCGGGAGGCTGAGGCAGGAGAATCACTTGAACCTGGGAGGTGGGGCTTGCAGTGGGCCGAGATTGCACCACTGTACTCCAGCCTGGCAACAGAAAAAAAAAAAAAAAAAAAAACCAACAAATGTATTTATATGTGTATATATATATACACATACACACACACACACACACTATATATATATATATAAATGGGTTCTCACTATGTTGTCCAGGCTAGCCTCACATTCCTGGGCTCAAGCAATCCTCCCGCCTCAGCCTCCTGAGTAGCTGGGATTACAGGTGTGAGCCACCATCCCCAGCTACATGTCTCACTCCCCTGTACGTTTATTTCAGTTTGTGCTTCATGGGGCACTTTTCTGGATTGGTGGAAATGTTCTATGTATTGATTGGAGTAGGGGTTATATGGCTTCCAATCATAGACTTAAAATCTGTGCATTTGACTGTAATTTTACCTATGAAAAAATGTGTGTAACTAAAATTATTACATAGCATGAACCTGTAGACTTAATTGTAAACATTTAAGACTGAATGTTAAAGCTGCAAATGTCAGAGCTATTGTATGTGTGCATATTTTTCCCCTATACTCAATAAATGTTATTTTGTTATTTGTAGGTTGTCGTGTATTTACACCAGATCTAGACCTTTATAAATTGGTTTTGCCTACTGAGAATTTAGTATGGTATTAGTAAAAACAGTACCGTTTTATTTTTTTTTTAATTACTGCTATGTTTCAAATATTAATTTTTATGTTTAAAAATTCTACATACATCCAAAAATTCCAGTTGTAACATATTTTTAAGTAACTCACGTCTAGAGTAAAACTTTGGCTCCTTCTCTGACCGTTCATATTTTATTTTTATAAGGTTTTGGCAAACCTTGCTTTCTCATTCATAGGTTCTTTAAAACCAGCATTTTAATGTTTTGATAATGAGAAATCCACAGTATGCACTTGGTACAACATCTTGAAAATAGTGCAATATACTAAAAAAGATATTTTTAAAGAGATCTAAAATTCTTCCTCTCTCCCCCAATAGTAAATAAGTGAGTATGTCAGGTTAATATTATGGGAAACCAGAAGAGAGCTGGGGATTTAGATGTGTTTTTTCACCTGCCTTCCATTTATAATTTTGTAGATACAGAACTGGAACAGTGAAATTCTTGCTAAGCAAAAACCTCTTATTGCCAAACCTTCTGCAAAGCTACTCTTTGTCAACAGACTGAAGGGGAAAAAATACAAAACGAATTCCTCCACTAAAGTTCTTCAAGATGCCAGTAATTCTATTGACCACCGAATTCCAGATTCTCAGAGGGTACGTTTAAGTTTTTGAGTATTGTGTTTTGAGTACCAACATTTGGGTTTTCTTGTATTCATACTGAATTTTTAGTAATTTAAATTAGACATGTAATATAAAATATCTTTGTATTCATATTTCCCTGTCTTTTCTATCTTCTTCAAAATTAGAAATGGTAATTACTGTCTTAATAGATAAGTTGCTCCCTTGTATTGGACGATAATTATTTTTCTTTTTGTTTTTTTTTTTCTCGAGATTGACTCTTCCTCTGTCACCCAGGCTAGAGTTCAGTGGCGCAATCTCAGCTCACTGCGACCTCTGCCTCCTGGGTTCAAGTGATTCTCCTGCCTCAGCCTCCCAAGTAGCTGGGATTACAGGTGTGCACCACCATGCCCAGCTAATTTTTGTATTTTTAGTAGAGACAGGGTTTCACCATGTTGGCCAGGCTGGTGTCGAACTCCTGACCTCAAGTGATTTGCCTGCCTTGGCCTCCCAAAGTGCTGGGATTACAGATGTGAAACGCTGCGCTTGGCCAATAATTATTTATTTGAGTCACTGTTGTTTGCAAAAATACTACCAGTTATTTCACTGCATTGTCTGCCAGTAAAACCACCCTCTACTCAGCTCAGAAGGCAGAACAAATTAAATTCAGATGCTCAAGGATTTTTAAATATTAATTTAGAATGAAGAGTGTCTGTTAGCATCTACTTCTATTAATCATATTGAAACTGTAATGATAGAATTACAAACTTTTGATGAAAAATGAGCCTGGACAACATGGTGAAACTGTCTCTACCAAAAAATAAAAAGTTAGCCAGGTATGGTGGTATGTGCCTGTGGTCCCAGAGCCCAGGAGGTGGAGGTTGCAGTAAGCTGAGATCATGCCACTACACTCCAGCCTGGGCAACAGAGCAAGACCCTGTCTCAAAAAAAAAAAGAGAAAAATGATCATAGCAAACAGTTTATTTAATTTATTTAGAAATAAAAATACGATGGGTTTACTGATAATCAGTATCAGGGAAATCTCAAATCCAGCTACCCTATAATCTGGTAAAAGGATCAAAGTAAATTACAAAGAAGATACTTCATATTATCAAATCCATTTATCTGCCAGGCGCAGTGGCTCATGCCTGTAATCCCAGCACTTTGGGAAGCAAAGGTGGGTAGATCTCCTGGATTTAAGAGTTTGAGATCAGCCTAGCCAACATGGTGAAATCCCATCTCTACCAAAAATACAAAAAATTATCTGCGTGTGGTGGCACACACCTGTGGTCCCAGCTACTCAGGAGACTGGGGTGGGAGGATTGCTTGAGCCTGGGAGGCAGAGGTTGCAGTGAGCTGAGATTGCACCACTGCACTCCAGCCTGGGTGACAGAGTGAGACCCCATCTCAAAAAAAATAAAAAAATAAAATAAAATTGGCTGGGCACGGTGGCTCATACCTGTAATCCCAGCACTTTGGGAGGCCAAGGCAGGCAGATCACTTGAAGTCAGGAGTTCAAGACCAACCTGGCCAACATGGCAAAACCCCGTCTCTACTAAAAATACAAAAAATAGCTGGGTGTGGTGGCACATGCCTGTAATTCCAGCTACTCAGGAGGCTGAGGCAGGAGAATCACTTGAACCCGGGAGTTGGAGGTTGCAGTGAGCCGAGATCGTGTCACTGCACTCCAGCCTGGGCGACAGAGTGAGACTGTCTTCAAAAGAGTAAAATAAATAAAATCAATTTTTCCAGCAATGAGAGCCTTTGAAAAAAAAGTTAACCTTTTTGTTTTAAGTTAGAGATTTCTTTTGTCAGCATTTCATTTATACCTATACCCTTGTAGTGTCTTTTGTCTCGATTTCTTTACCCCCAGTCTGTGGTATTGTTATAGAATGCCTTGATTTTTATCAGTGGTTTCTTACATAGCTTTTCTGGGGATAGCTATGACTAATAAAATGAAAAATTATGGGGTATATAGAAATTCAGGGATATTTTTGTAGATCTAGAGCAGGACTGGAATTCAAGGAAGTCACGCCTTGGTTCAAAGTATGGGATCTTAACTAAGCTCACTTACCTCAACTGAAAATGCCCATACTTTTGGAGCCATACGTATTTTCACGTTCAGAGTCTTGAATTCTAGGCTTTTTTGCTCCTAGGAAAAAGTCTTTTGTTGGTAATTAACACATTTGACTGTGGCTTATGTATGTATCATTCCCAAACCTCAAATTTAACATGTTAAAAACTTAACTCAATCACTCCTGTTTTCCTTGTCCCAGTTAAATGGATATCATTTACTCTGTCCCTAAGTCAGGAACCCTAGTGTCATGCAAGATTCCCTCTTTCACTAACCGCATCTGAGTGTCCCTCAGATCTGCTCTCACCCTCACCCCTTTTAAAAAATATCTGCTACCCCAGCACTTTGGGAGGCCAAGGCAGGCAGATCACCTGAGTTTGGGAGTTCGAGACCAGCTGGACCAACATGGCGAAACCCTGACTGTACAAAAAATACAAAAATTAGCCAGGTGTGGTGGCATGCACCTATAGTCTCAGATACTCAGGAGGCTGAGGCAGGAGAATCACTTGAACCTGGGAGGCAGAGGTTGCAGTGAGCCAAGATCATACCACTGCACTTCTGCCTGGATGACAGAGCGAGATTCCGCAAAAGAAAAAAAAAAAAAAAAAATCTGCTACCATGTCTTAGCCTAGTACTTACCCTCTTACCTAGACTTCAATAGGTACCTGATCTCCCTGCCTTCATTTATTATCTCTAAACAAAACTGCTTAAAATTGACTATTGCTAGTGCTCATCTTATTTCACATAGGATAAAGTCTACATTTGTTAGTATTGCATACAAAGGCCTCTTCCCTTCTCTATACTTACCCCTACCCTTCAATTCATCATCAATTGAATACTATTGCATATTAACCAGTATGAAATCTCTCTCACCTCCAAATGTCTATTCATTCTTAAGGAGCCAACACAAATACATGCTATGAAATTTTCCCTGTTTCTCCTAAAAATTAGTTCCTCTCTTCTCCTCAGGCCCATAACATTTTTTGTATATGTGCCTCTATTATAATACATCATTATGAAAAAATTAAAATAATTACTTGTATTAAACATTGCATTAATCGTTTCAGTTTTGAAGCCTTCCAAATGAAGTATATAGATCTTGTTCTCCTCACAAATATTCCTTTATTTGAAGTTTGTATTTTTTCAGGGTCTTCAAATCTAAGTATAATAAAAAGACCTTAGAAATCACTATGGTAGGAAAATACCCTTGTTTTCTTTCTTAGACAGCTCTTACAAAGAGGTAAGTGTACTTAAATTCCACTGTAGAATGTTTAGAACTGAATGCAGAGCCTGAAGTACAGGCCTGTATCACCAGCGTTTGCATAATTCAGTATCTGTAGTGGTTCTGTTATGTCTGAGGTATGTTTCTTTAGCTTTAGAAATACAGGAATTAAAAACTAGAAGTCCTTTTTGTTAGTTGGATTAAAATAAGATTTTATTACCAATATTTGCCATCTTGTATTCTTTTTCAAAATGTCAATTTTCATTTTTAATCCTCATCCTTTACCTTTTGCATTTAAATGCATCATGATGTTCATTGATGATCTAAAAATAATACTGGAATATTCAAATGAACTAGACTTCCTCTCAATATTTTAGAAAATCAGTGCAGATACTATTGGAGATGAAGGGTTCTTTGACTTATTAAGCCGATTTCAAAGCAATAGGATGGATGATCAGAGATGTTGCTTACAAGAAAAGAACTGCCATACAGCTTCAACTTCTTCCACTCCCCCCAAAATGATGCTAAAAAGTAAGTCATCTCTGTTTCTCCCCCGATTTTAATAGTTCTCTTTGATATTCTTGTGGTTTATTTCTGAGAATTGAGTTCCCATCATAAGAGATATAATAAATGAGCCTGAATCCAGGTATATCTGAAATGCTGCTATTATACAGTTCAAACAAGGTTTTTTCAGTTCCCTTATGTATATCTGTGTTTTTAGTCCAATGTGCTTTCTACTAACTATATTATACTACCTCCCTAGTTTTCTTTGAAAAATCTGTTGTGGAAAATGTGACTGTTAGCCAGGTGTGGTGGTGCACGCCTGTAATCTCAGCTACTTGGGAGGCCGAAGTGGGAGGATCACTTGAGGTCAGGAGTTTGAGGCTATAGTGTGCAATGATCGTGTTTGTGAATAGCCACCGCACTCCAGCCTGGGCAGCATTGTTAGAGCCTATGTCTAAAAAATATATAAAAATAAAATCTGATTTTATTTATTTATTTGAGACGAGATCTTGCTGTTAGCCAAACTGGAATGCCAGGCCATGATCATAGTTAGTGCAGCCTTGTGCTCCTGGGCTCAAGTGATCCTCCTACCTCAGCCTCCCAAGTAACTGGGACTCCAGGCACACACCACCATGCCCGGCTAATTATTTTTATTTTTTGTGGAGATGAGGGCTTGCTATGTTGTCCAGGCTGGTCTCAAGCTCCTGGCCTCAAGTGATCTTCCTGCCATAGCCTCCCAAAGTGCTGGTATTCCAGGCATGAGCTACCGTGCCCAGCCTTAATATAACTTTTAAAAATGAGGAGGAAAAGTAGTTATACATACTTTATGATTATATATAAAATGTCAATACTTCATATCTGGATTAAGAAAGAAAAATGAAGACAGACTGAAGAGGAACCTATGGCTAAGGCTGAGGCTAAGGCCTGGCTGAGTTAGAAAGGACTAAAATAGGTTGCTTATATTTTTCTATTTCAGCTACCAGAAGACTTCTTGTACCATAGACCAAGACTTGCCAGCAGCAGTTAACTGTTAGTTTACTAAATGATTTGTATCCAGGGCCTAGAATAAAAGACACTGTCCCACACATCCTGGTCTGAGAAATTATGTTTAAGAGAAACAGTTTATTCACCTTCTGAAATCTGGTCACATATCTTATAGTTACATTTTGAGTGAGCATTAAATAGAGAAATATAGCCAAATCTGAATAACCTCCAAGTGGGTCATTTGAAGTACTCTGGGGTTCATTTTTCCCTCCCGCCAGTAAAAACCACACCCATCTAGCCAAAGCCCATCCGTGTCAGCGCTATAGCAGAAGGGCAGGGTGGGTATTGGGACTGGCAAGGCTGAAAAGATCTAGGTATATATAATAAATGTGCTTAGGTTTTTTTTTTTTTTTTTTTTTTTTTTTTAAACCTTTGGCTTTCTTCTTCTGTTCTTAGCACCATCTGTTCCTGTGGTATCCCCCAACACAGATGAGTTTTTAGATCTTCTTGCCAGCTCACAGAGCCGTCGTCTGGATGACCAGAGGGCTAGTTTCAGTAATTTGCCAGGGCTTCGTCTAACACAAAACAACAGCCAGTCGGTACTTAGCCACCTGATGACTAATGACAACAAAGAGGCTGATGAAGATTTCTTTGACATGCTTGTAAAATGTCAGGTATATCTGTATGTTTTTTTCATTCTGCATACAGCTCAGATGCCACTGAGAACACTGGCAGTGTTATAATTCTCATTCAGGAGGGGCTTATTTTTTATTAGAGAGTTATTATTGTCCCTCATTCAGTAAAAAATTATTGAACACTGATTATGTTTCAGGTGCTATTCTAGGCATTGAGGACACACTTGATTTTTAAAGGATCTTACATTTTAGGAGAGACTGTGTGTGTGTGTGTGTGTATAGAGTGTGTGTGTGTATGTGTGTTGTATTAGGTAATCATACTTGCTATGAAGAACTTTAAAGGAGGATAAAGGCGTAGTGGGTAAGCGAAGGTGTTGGTGGTAGGGGGAGTGTCTGTTTTAGGTAGGGTGGTTAGAGAAGACCTTTCTGGATTGTCATTTGAATACAGACCTGAATGCAGTGAAGCAGTCAGCCATGTGACTATCTAGAGAAAGAGTATTCCATGCAGAGGCAGCAAGTCCCCTCTTGGATATAAAAGCTTAGCCAGTTCAAGGAATGGCAAATGTGACTGGCATGGGATGGGTAGGGGAAGGAAAGAGTCACACAAAATGAGGATGGAGAAGTAATCAGGGCCTAGATCATCTAGGCTCTTGGAGGCCATGATAAAGTCTTATGTTTTAGATGTATTAAGAAGGTACTGGGAGTATCCTCAAAGAGGATCCTGGCTACTGATGGAAGAACGTAGAGTGGCAAGGGTGTTAGTATGAAAACCAGCTAGGAAGATAGTGTGGCAATGCAGGCAAAAAATACTGGTGATGTGGACTAGAGTGGTAACAGTGAGAAGTAGTCAGCGTAGGGCTACATTATTAGTTATTATATCAGTTATATATTATGGTTAGTTGGCAGGATGTCTTAATAAATTGGGTAGAGGGTTTCAGGGAAAGAGAATCAAAGATTACTTATACCTTGAATAACTGGGAAATGAATGGTTCTGTTTACTGAAATGGAGATGACTAGAGGAGAAGCAAGTTTGGAGACAAAAAGCAAGAATTCTGTTTTAGACACGTTAAATTTGGTAAACTGTTAGCCAGTTCAAGGAATGGCAGGTGTGACTGGTATAGACAATGAAGTAGAGGTGTTAAATAGGCAATTTGATGTAAAATCTGGAGCCCAAGGGAGAAGTAAATGTGGGAGACATCAGCATATAGCTGGTATTAAAGCCCTGGGAAGAAATTACCTAAAGAATAGGACAGGAAGACTAAGCCCTGAGCATTTCAAAATCTACTAGTTAGATGGAGGAAGATGAGCTGGCAAACCAGCAACAGCCAGAGAGTTGGAAGGATACCCCGAGGGTGGGCTGGGGTGGGGTGGGGGTGAGATGTGGTGTGGTGGAAATCAAGTGAAGAGTGTATCTTAAGCAGTGCTCAACTGTGGCAAATGTTGCTACGAACCTGAGTCAGATGATAACTACTAGATTTGATAACATGGAGATTACAAATAATTTTGAAAGATACTGTTTCAGTGGTGTGGTGGGGACAAAGGATTGAGTGGGGTGAGAAAATGGGAAGTGTGAAAGGGGAGATAGTAAATATAGAAAACTTTAATGGGTTAAATGGACCATTAGCTAGAAAAGAAATACAAGGCAAATGTGGTTTTTTCGTTTTTGGGGTGCTAACATAGCTTACAGGTGGAAACGGTCAAGTAGAGAAGAGTCAGTGATGTAGGTAAGTCTGTGGTAACTGAAGAACACAGTTTTTGTGTGAGAGAGGGAAAGCAGAGTACGGATTTGGAGATGGGAGCAAGTAGGAATTCTCTCTGGATGCTTTTATTGTCTCACCAAAGAAAGAAGTAGTCACTAGTTAAGACTGGGGTTGGGAAGCCCTACAAATTTGAGGAGAAAGGAAGTGGGAAATAGATGACTTAGAGAAACTGAAACTAGGGGACAATATTAAGAATACTGTGCTGTGGAAAGAACCCACCTGAGGTTCTCAGTCACTGGAAGTAAAACTGGTGAGTGCAATTGTGTATTTATCCAGTCATAACCAGCTGCTTGAGGCAGAGAGATAAATCAAGACTGATATTTTGCCAGGAGAATGGGATGTAGGGGAGAGAATGGTAGTTGAAGACATGTGCCAGGAAGTGATTTTAATAATAGACTTTATAATCTAGGCTTTAAGAAGGGAAATAAAGAAATGAAAGGTGTGAAAGTAAAAAGTAGCAGTGGTCCCAGTAGATTCAAGGAATGCTAAAGATACATAACAAACCATCAAGATCTATGAAGCAAAAATTAACAGAATTGAAGGGAGAAATGGACAGTTCTACAAAAATAGTTGAGGAATTCAATATCCTATGCTCATTAATGGATAGGACAACTAGAAGAAGATAAGTGAGGAAAAGGAGGACTTGAACACACAGTAAACCAACTAGATTTAATGTGTATAGCACACTTGACCCAACAACAGCAGTGTGCACATTCTTCTGAAGTGCATATGGAACATTTTTCAGGTCGGTCCATATGTTAGGCCACAAATTCTCAACAGATTTAAAAGATAACTATCATATAAAGTACCTTCTCTGACCCCAAAGGATAAAATAAGCAATAACAGAAGGAAAACAGGAAAAACTCACAAATTTGTGGAAATTAAACACTCTTAAACGACTAATCCATCAAAGAAGAAATCACAATGGAAACTATAAAATAGAGACAAATAAAAATAAACATACAAAAATGTATGGGACACAGCAAAGGCAACTCCAAGGGGGAAATTCATAGTTGTAAATGTTTACACTAAAAAAAGATGAAAGATCTCAAGTCAACAACCTCACTTTACAACTTAAGGAACTAGAAAAAGAAGAACAAACAAAACCCTAAACTAGCAGAAGGAAAGAAAAATAAAGATTATAGCAGAAATAAATAAAATACAGAACAGAGAAAAAAATAGAGAAAATCAATGAAGCCAAAACATTTTGAAAAATAGATTAACAAAATTGACAAACTTTTAGCTAGATAGAGTAATTTTAAAAACATTCAAATTAGTAGAAACACTAACTTACCAAGAACAAATGATGAAGAAACAGAAAATACACCCATCGTAAGGAGGTTGCATCAGTAATCGAAAACCTCTTGATAAAAGCCCTGGACCTGATATCTTTACTGGTGCATTCTATCAAACATTTAAAGAACTAACACTATGCCTTCTCAAACTGTTCCCTCCAAAAACTGAAGATAAAGGAACACTTCATAACTCATTCTATGAGGCCAGTATGGCCAATATCAAAGCCAGATAGACACTACAAGAAAAGTACAGACCAATATCCTTCATTAATCCAGATGCAAAAATCAACAAAATACTACAATCCAAATTCAGCACATCAAAAGGATTTTACAACATGACTAAGTGGGATTTATTCCTAGGATACAAGGATTGATTGTTCAACATGTGAAAATCAATCAATGTAACACATAAACAGAATAAAGGGAAAAAACACATATAGGAAAAAAAAAGACAAAATTCAAAACTCTTTCATGATAAAAACTTAAAAATTAGCAACAGTAGGAAACTACCAGAACATAATAAAAGCCATATACGAAACATGCACTACTGACATCATACTCAATGGTAACAGACTGAAAGCTTTCCTCCAAGATCAGGAACAAGATCTTGCCACTTTTATTCAATGAGGTACTAGAAATTCAAGCAATTAGGCAAAAAAGAAAAAAAGGCATTCACATTGAAAAGGACAAAGTATCAATAAAACTGAGAGGTAATCAACAAGTTCAGCAAAATAGCATGATACAAAATCAACACAAAAATCAGTTGTGTGTTTATACACTAACAATGAACAATTGGAAAAGAAATATAAAATTCCATTTAAAATAGCATCAAAAAAATAAAATACTTAGGAATTAATCATTGAGGCAAAAGACTTGTATAATGAAAACCACAAAACATTGCTGAAAGAGATGAAAGAAAACAAATGGAACAATATCCCATGTTCATGGATTAGAAGACTTAATGTTAAAATTTCAATACTATCCAAAGTGACCTACAAATTCAATGCAATCCCTGTAAAAATCCAAATGGCTTTTTCCCCCTACAGAAATAGAAAATATAGCCTAAAATTCGTAAAATTCGTATAGAACCTCAAGGGACTCCCAAATATCCAAAACAGTCTTAAGAATAAAGCTTTAGGACTCACATTTTTTTATTTCAGGTTATTACAAAACTACACTAATCAAAACAGTACAGTACTGGCATAAAGACAGACATATAGACCAAAGGAACAGAATACAGATCCCAGAAATAAACCCTTGCATGTGTGGTCAAATGATACACAACAGGGATGCCAAGACCATTCCATGGGGGAAAGGACGGTTTTATCAACAAATGGTTCTGGGTAAACTAGATAGCCGCATACAAAAAGAATGAAGTTGGACCCTTACCTAATACCATATACAAAACTCAAAGTGGATCAAAGACCTAAGCATCAGAACTAAAACTATAAAACTCAAGAGGAGCATGTGGTGGCTCACACCTGTAATCCCAGCACTTTGGGAGGCCAAGATGAGAGGACTGCTTGAGCCCAAGAGTTCAAGACCAGACTGGGCAGCATAGTGAGACCCCATCTCTATAAAAAAAATTTTTTTAATGGCACACACCTGTAGTCCCAGCTACGCAGGAGGCTGAGGTGGGAAGATCACTTGAGCCTAGGAGTTCAAGGCTGCAGTGAGCCATGATCACGTCACTGTGCTCTAGCTTAGGCCACAGAAGTGAGACCCTGTCGCTAAAGGGGAAAAAAAGGAAAGCCTCATGGCATTGGGTTTGGCAGTGATTTCTTGGTTATAAAAGCAAACAAGCAGGGAACAACAACAACAAAATAGACAAAATGGACTTAAAAACTTGTGCATCAAAGGACATTATCAACAGTAAAAAGGCAACTCAATATAAAATACTTGGAAATCACATATTTAATAAAGGATTAATATCCAGAATATATAGAGAACTCCTAAAACTCAACAAAAAACAACCTGATTCAAAAATGGGCAAAGAACTGGAAGAGGCATTTCTATAGAGATAACAAGAGGCTAGAATATGATCATGGGAGCCAAATGGCTAATGCCGAAGTGAAGGATGAGAACACTCAATCAGAGGAAGTCTAGGAACTGAAGTGCCAAGTGTTGGGTTAATTGGAGGACACTGAAATTATCAATTTATGACAGGAGAAATGAGTGAGCCAGGTATGTGTGGAGGCGGCACCGACTTAGGAGGGCAGTAAATAACTGCATCCTCTGAGGGTTGTGGGATTAAATGTTCAGGGATCTATGTGCTTATCACAGTCCCTAACAATGTAGTGGGTATTCAAATATCAGCTATCACACTTCTATTCTTATTCTTGAGCTACAATGCCAGAAACTGTGGTGTATACTTGTAAGTACATGTATTTTTTATTTGACAAGTAGCATGTCTAACATAAGAATCATAATACTCAAACTTGAAAGAAAAATTCAGAGACCAGGTATGGTGGCTCATGCCTGTAATCCCAGCATTTTGGGAGGCCAAGGCGGGCAGATCACTTGAGGTCAAGAGTTCGAGACGACCAGCCTGGCCAACATGGTGAAACCCTCGTCTCTACTAAAAATAAAAAAATTAGCCGGGTGTGGTGACACATGCCTGTAGTCCCAGCTACTGGGAGGCTGAGGCAGGAGAATCACTTGAACCTGAAAGATGGAGGTTGCAGTGAGCCAGGATCACACCACCGTACTCCTGCCTAGATGACGAAGCGAGACTGTCTCAAAAAAAATTCAGTCTAGGCTATTTCTTAACAGATTTAATTGCCTAAGATAGAGGCAGGCAAACTTTTTCTGTTAAGGGCCAGACAGAAAATATTTTAGGCTTTGCAGCCTATATGGTCTCTGTTGCAACTGCCCAACTCTGCCATTTAGTAGGGAAGCAGCCATACAGACAGTATATACACAAATGTATTGATGGGAAAATGAAAATGACTTCATCTACAGAAGCAGGCATTGGGTTACAGTTTGCTGTCACCTAGCCTAAGACGCGATTTTTTTAAGGTAGTTCCTCATGGGGTTTGTACATATTTCTAAAGATTTGTTAAGTTCCACTGTTGATGCCTGTTAGATTATAACCTTGAACTGTCATACTTAGATACAGCTGACCTTGTGTTTTATCTCAGATTTTTTGTGACCAATTGTAATTAAAACAGTATGACTTAATATAATGCACTTACTAAACCCATGAAGCAGCTATACCTATATAAGTCATTTTAAAGGAAAAATTTTATGCAGTTTCAGGTTTAAAAATTAATTTATTTCAGAAATCAGGCTGGGAACTAAAGAAAACAATGTAAAAACAAAGATTAATTTCTGAGAAGCCCCAAATAAGTTTACAACTGTGTTTTCTTGTCATGACTGACAGAGATATAACATAGCTTGGTGCTTTCTTTCCCACAGGATGTCTTTTAATCTCTTTCTCATACACTTTTAGGGATCCAGATTAGATGATCAAAGGTGTGCTCCACCACCTGCTACCACAAAGGGTCCGACAGTACCAGATGAAGACTTTTTCAGCCTTATTTTACGGTCCCAGGCAAAGAGAATGGATGAACAGAGAGTTCTTTTACAAAGAGATCAAAACAGAGACACTGACTTTGGGCTAAAGGACTTTTTGCAAAGTAATGCTTTGTTGGAGTTTAAAAATTCAGGGAAAAAATCAGCAGACCACTAGTTACTATGGATGTATTTTTTTTTCCTTTCAGAACACGGTAAGGAAACAATCTATTAATTTTTTCCTTAAAAGGAGAATTTATAGCACTGTAATACAGCTTAAAATATTTTTAGAATAATGTAAATAGTTAACCTTCAGTAGTCTATTAAGGCATTAATACTTCTCTGGACACGTGCATGTTTGAGGGTGGAGGTGTCCTGTAAAGGTGCTTCATCATCTGTGATTACTTGGGATGTGTTCTTTAGCAGCTTGTTAGGTTACTTTACCTAATGTTTGTAAAGTAGGAAGTTAAGTGAATCATAGATTAGAATTTAATCCTCTTATGGAAATAATTTTTTAAAATCTTGACAATGGCATTATTTTTACACATAACCATGGATGTAGTGGGAAACAATGCTGTTTAGTAAAAATAATGTACTTGATCAATGTAAAAAAGCATATAAAATAGTCTTATTAAAAATCTAGTTTTTTTTTTTCTCCATGAAAATCTATTTTCAATATTTTTTAGGCCAAAGTCAGTATAAAACTCTATTTCTTGGGCTGGGCATGGTGGCTCATGCCTGTAATCCCAGCACTTTGGGAGGCTGAGGCAGGAGGATCGCTTGAGGCTAGGAGTTCAAGACCAACCTGGGCAACATAGTAAGACCCCCGTGTCTACAAAAGACAAAGCAGCAGCCAGGCGCGGTGGCTCATGCCTGTAATCCCAGCACTTTGGGTGGATCACTTGAAGTCAGGAGTTTGAGACCATCGTGGCCAACATGGCGAAACCCCATGTCTACTAAAAATACAAAAATTAGCTGGGCATGGTGGCATGCACCTGTAGTTTCAGCTACTTGGGAGGCTGAGGCAGGAGAATCGCTTGAACCCCTGGGAGGCCGAGACTGCAGTGAGCCAAGACCTGCCACTGGAGTCCAGCCTGGGTGAAAAAGCAAGACTCTGTCTCAAAAGAAAAAAAAAAGAAAAAAGATAGCAAGCATGCTGGCAGACACCTGTAGTCCCAACTACTTAAGAGGCTGAGGCAGGAGGACCACTTGAGCCCAGGAGGTGGAGGCTGCACTGAGCTTTGATCTTACCACTGCACTCCAGCCTGGGTGACAGAGCAAGACCCTGTCTCTGGAAAACAGGTATCTTTTGTGTGTTCTGGGCTATTTGTTTAAAAATATATATATTTAAAATGGTCTCTTCTGTTCCATAATACTGCTGTAAAACAAACTTTTCTAAGTTCCAATATAAAAAAAAGCAAAAAACACCATGTGGTTAGGTCAGGAACCTAGGACACGTAAATAGAAAACAGATGAAAACTCACAAAAATTAAGTATTAAAGATGTCAGCTAGAACATTAGTTGTCATTAAGCCCTGTCTTCCTTATCCCAGATACTGAAGGCAGTTTACAAGGGGATAACAAAGTAACTGTAGCAAAAGACAAGTATGGGACAGACCAGGGCCCGGAGTAACACTGCATCACAGACTGCAAAAGCCCATGCTTGGAACAAGCTGCCAACTTGTTCCACACTCCTTCCTTCTGACTGTGCACAGCTGGGATAGGATCTGGGGATGTGGACCCTTATTCTTTCAAAAAGTCATTCAGGTGATTTGGATGGGCAACTAGAACTATTTATCTAAATGGCCAATGTTTTTTAAAGAGAAAATCATAATCTGGAATTCAAGTGCTCAGCCAAAAAAAAAAAAAAAAAAGGTACTAAATTAAAACCTGGATTACATTATGTTTCACGTATACTATAAGGTGTGATGCCCTGGATAGCATTTAAAAAACTCAGGTAAGTTTCGTGGGGTTCTTATAAGAAAATTCAGTAACACAGTATACCACATCACAATGTAAAAAGTTTATTTTGTGTATACACTAGTTCTTACAGCCTGTAAACATTCAACATTATTCCGTTTAAACATTGTTTTTAATAGCTGTCTATCTACCCTGTTCTGATTTTCCTAAAAGCTTCACACTATATAGGCTGGGCACGATGGCTCATGCCTGTAATCCCAACACTGTGGGAGGCCGACAAGGGCAGATCACTTGAGGTCAGGATTTCGAGACCAGCCTGACGAAACTCCGTCTCTACTAAAAATACAATAATTAGCCGGGTGTGGTGACGCACACCTGTAATCCCAGCTACTTGGGAGGCTGAGGCAGGAGAATCGCTCGCTTGAACCCGGGAGGTGGAGGTTGCAGTGAGCCAAGATTGCGCCACCGCACTCCAGCCTGGGCGACAGAGCAAAACTCTCAAAGTAAAATTAAACTTTAAAAAAGGTTCACACTATAAAACTTAATTTTAATGACATACTGGCTAGTCAATAAGCCTTATCTCTTTTCTGATAATAAACTGGCCCTGATGTGTTCAATTTGCTTTCATATTTAAGTCTTTCCTGAATTGCTGTCGTCATTCAACAGCAGTTGCACGTTGCCTTGCTAGCTGTCAAAGTAGATTTCATCCCCAAATGGATATCTGTAATGAAAGAATACAAAGGTGAAAGTTTATTTAAAATTTTTTAAAAAGAATTTGTTTTTGGATTAAAAGGCATGCAAGCAGCTTTAATTCCACTCACAGTTACAGTCTATCACCTGGGGCATTCACTAATTTTCAGAGTCGGATCATAGTTCAAAAGACAGCTCTCCCTTGGGGTCAGTGTGAACACGTCTTGTCCCCAGAGGACTACTTTATACGCATGGATGTTCACAAATTTATTCTAAACTGCAGGTGTCTGTCAGGATTCATTTGTTACATGCCCTCTGTGTTAAAAATCTTAAAATCCTTTTGCACTTCTTAGAAAAAATAACCCTTCTGATGAAATACTAAAGATGTTTGCAATATTAAACTAGAATATATTAACATGTATGATTTTTTTTGGGACAAGGTCTTGCCCTGTCACCCAGGCTGGAGTACAGTGGCTAGATCATAACTCACTGCCACCTCGCGATCTTCTTCTCTCAGCCCTCCAAGTGGCTGGGACTACAGGCGGGTACCACCATGCCTGGCTAGTTTTATTTTTAGTACATAGCCTTGAACTCCTGAGCTTAAGCCATCATCCTCCCTCGACCTCCCAAAACGCTGGGATTGTAAGCATAAGCCACTGCGCCTGGCCTGAAATTAAATTGTTACAGGCACATAAGTAACACTTCCTGGATCCAAAAATGTGTATTTTGCATTTCATATTAAAATCAAAAAGCAAGTGCTTGGGATACAAATATCTGCATGAAAATTTAAAGACTTTATTCCTGACTGGTATCATTTTTAGTAAGCAGTTGAACATAACTTGTAGTGTGAATATGGTTAAAACAAAGGACACCTGATGTCTGTGAAATCTTGTAGTGTGAATATGGTTAAAACAAAGGACACCTGATGTCTGTGAAATCTGCTAAGGACAGGTACAAAATTTATGCATTGCTTTTTAAAAAGTTTAAAATGAGGAATGCTTTTGATAATCAGAAAGACTAATGTAAAGTGCTGACTGATGTCCTGTCTGCAGTTAAGGAAGACACCCAACTTTTCTTCCTCATCATGGTATTCTCTGTGTAGAGATTTCTAAAAATGCAAACTTCCTATGGACAAGACAATATGATCTGCTATAATATAAATTAAGATATGGTAATATGCTAGGATTCTGAGTAACATGAAAAATACGTCTTATAAAAAGCCCATGTACTTCATTTGGTGGGGAAAAGAATAATGTTATTTTCAGTCGACTGACTCTGTAAAACAGATTACCAATGTTATCTAAATTGCCCTGGCAGTCTTCAGTTTTCTCTAAGTAAACATAAAGTAAAAGTGACAATAAGGATGCAGACGTAGTAACAGCTGCAGAAAAGATGAAACTACAAAGCCACAATGACCTGTGGGCAGGCTACATAGAGACAAGCTGAGGTGTCAGTCAGACTGATCCTGGTAACGACACTCCATGGCTGCATGAAGATGCTGGAGGCACCAAGTAGGTGGCCTTAACTCTAGTGGATTCCACTAGGCAACGTAAGTTGGTTAGTGGGTTCCTCTAAGTGCCTATAACAATAAAATTTCTTTTTCAATGTCCCCAATTCAAACTGGTCTCCTTAACTATCCAGAATCAGTGATGCCTGCCATCTGTTCATCTTAAACACTCCCTACTTTATGGGAAATAAATATCAAAGAGAAGATGAAATTAAAAGCTTTTACATACATACATGTGTTTGTTAATTCTAATTGTCAGTAAAAATGTGAATGTTGAAGTTGGCACCTTTGTAGTAATCAGAATACTTGCAGAGAAGAGAAAGAGAGTGAAGAGTATACTTTACAGAGCTCGAAGGAGACTTGAGGCTGTCGTTTGTGCTGGTGTTCCTCTAGCCACAGGGACTGCTGACCAGATCCTGTCCACGTGATCCAGCCACACCACTTGTGGGGCTGTATGTGTTGCCTTGGTCTGGGCTGCCCACAGCTTCAGACTTGAGCTGGGCCTTTTCCGCTGCAGGTGAACCTTCTGTATTCCCTGATGTGTCTTGGCCAGAGACAGGCTTGGCAGACTGGCTGCTTTCAGTACTGCTTTCTTTCAGTGTGCCTTCCCCCAGGATTCCACCTATCTCCTTGGGCTTTGTATCCAAAACAGGTGATTTCTGCTATAAAGTACAAAATTACATTTTAACTGTTTAATGTAATGTGAAGTCTCAGTAATCAAACATATCTAAAAAGTTCCCACCCTAATCTGTTGTAGCAAGCTCCAAACTCTTTCAAATCCAGGGTCCAGTGCTAAGTTATAATTATGTAAATGTTACTATACCTCACCAAACTCCACTGTACTCCCACGGAGGAGTGGGAACACTTAGGGCATACTGGGTGGTCTAGTGGCCCAGCTTAGAAGGGGTCAAGAGAATTGGTCATCAGTATTGTTAACTTCTTTAGAAGGGGTCAAGAGAATTGGTCATCAGTATTGTTAACTTCT